>NW_008246060.1:6427163-6429479 GCF_000691975.1 Corvus brachyrhynchos
GGTCTCACCTCCCACCGCCATTGCTCCTTCGCCGAACCCCCGTGCCGAAGCGCCATTCCGCTGTTTTCATGAGTTTTGCGCCGCTTGAGCAGCGACTCGACGGCCCCGGCGGGAGCTGCGGGGTCGCGCGTCCCGCGCAGCTCGGCGGAACTGACCGGCCGCTGCTGCGCGGCTCCCTCGCGGCGCCCAGATCCCCAGGGACGGCTGGGAGCCCTTAATAGGTGCTATGGCCGCTTGTAAATGTCTTTCCCCCCATTTTGCGATTACAAATAATTTATTTTGTTTCCTAATGGGTTAGGAATTAAAACAAACGACTTTATTTTATATTAAGAGAAATTTACAGGGCAAATTATGCAGTCTGGGTCCCTTGTGAGTGGATCGAAGGTTTCCACTCTTTGCAAATGTTTGAATGAAGCATTTCACCATCTTTTGTTTTTGTTTAATCCCTGTCGACTAACTGAGGTGGGTGCCTTTCAATTGGGGCAGCATTTAGCACCGAGAAAGGCACCTTTTAGTAACGTACCTCTAACTGCTGGTGATGTAATTTTTGAAAGATTAGAAAATTAAAATTCATGATTGTGGGGAATAAAAATTGAATTCGCATAAGAATTCAAGGAGCTGGTTTTAGGCAAGCAGTAGCACGGTTGCAGTGCGATGTTGTTTGCTCAGAGCCGTTAGGTTGTGAAGAATGAATGAGAACATTTTGTACTGGGGTTTCCTCCTATGCGATTTTGGTAGCTAGTGAGAATTGTGCTCTGGGGAATTGTTATCTTAGGGGCTATACTGAGTACTACCAGCTCCCTCCCTGAAGCAGCCCTCAACAACAAAACGAAAGACAATCGATCCCCTTCAATTCTGTTTATTCAGATCGTATTATTCTTGTAACTTGGACTTCAACATAATACAGCATATTGCACTTACCGGAGAGCAGCACAAAAGAGAGAAAAAAAAAAAGTACAATAGTTCAGTTTATTCCCAAGGAAGAATAAAATGAGACAGATGTTGCTCTTCTTAAATATATGAAACCAACTGAAAGTCTGAGTACATGTACACAAGATTTACTAAGTCCCTGAATACACCATTTGAAACTTTACACATACTTTTTTTGCTTTTCTTGTAATTTTTACAGAGATATACAGTATGTCACACACAGTTTCAGCTCGAGAACACTCTGCACAATTGTACCCCAGCTACAAGGCTGTTGGGTTTTTTGTTTTCTTTTTGGTGTTTTTTTTTTTTTTTGAAAGATTCCCTCAGATTTCTGCTAATGATTACTCCAATAATTTTCTTCAGGTCTGTCTCACATTTCCCACCCCCTCCACCTTGCCAGAATGCTGAGGGAAATACTGATTAAAAGTAAGTCTAGAAGAAAGCCATTACATCATGACAAAGGGTTAAACTGTATATATTGCACATCAGTACAGAAACATAATGCAGTAACGTTTTCATCCCCCGCTCTGTCTCTCTCCCATACGTCTCTCCTTGCTCCTGGGTCTGGGCCACGTGGGGGAACCTAACTGTACTCATAGTCTGATGAGTCCTCCTCAGATACCCCTTTCAGGTCTCTGTGATAAGAGTCCATGCCATTCTCATCCATCTCTCCTGCTGGCTGGAGGCTTTTCCCCACACCTTTGCGCTCCTCCATTTTGATGGTGTCGTAGAGTCCCTTAGGTCCTTCCTCAAGGAGGATGTTCCTCTCTGAGTGAGAGGGTTTCATTTGGCAGACATTTTTGAGAAAGAGGAGGACAGGGGCATAAAGCACGTTGGCAAGCCCCATGCCCAGGTTGAGCTGTGCAAAGCCCATGGTGTGCACAATCTGGCCGGCCACAATGGGCCCCAGGGCATATGCCACGGAGTAGGAGATGTCCGCAATGGCGTAGACACTGCCATAGACAGAGACGTGACGCACGTCTACCAGGAAAGCCAGGGTGGGCAGCAGGGCTGTGTCCACCAGGGCGATGCCAAAGCAGATACCACAGAGGGGAATGATGACCTGCCCGAAATTCCTGCAGGCTGGCACCAAGCAGGAGCTGGCACCGATGATGGCCATGCCCAGGGCCCCGTAAAACCACTGCAGGTGGGGGTACGCAGCAGCCAGTCGGACGGTGACGTAGACGCCCAGCACGTGGGGGAAGAAGGCGGGCAGCCAGGTGAGGCCCACCTCCCACTCGCTAGCCCCCATGGAATCCTTCATCCAGTTGGCGATGGTGGGCTCCAAGAAGGCCAGGGGGATGTTGCAGGTGGCCAGGGCCCCTGCCACCACGGCAATGTAGGGGTCAATCATGAGGCGGTGGATGGGGGGGGCGACAGGCATGT
>NW_008246060.1:6430824-6442873 GCF_000691975.1 Corvus brachyrhynchos
GGGCCCCCCCGCGACGGCGTAGCCGGGCCAGGGCAGGGTGTGGGGGCGCTCGGGGGCACTTGGGCTAATCGGGAACGGGGCTAGTCCGGGCTGGGCTGAGCCCTGCCCTGCCTCGGGTGGAGGGCGTCAGACCATGGAATCTTCATTGGAAATCAGAGAGCAACACAGTAACTGTCTTCCTGCCTGCCGAGCATGTGTCTAACACTGAGACAAACACCAGGGAAATAATCTTCGAGTGCGGTTGTGTTACACACTGCCCGCATTTTGCCGGGCCAGTGCGGCAGCTGGAAGCATTGCAGAGCAGGGGGCCTCACTCGGTGCAGAGGCTTGGGTATCGAGAAGATACTCTTTAGCATAAAGCAGCATATCATTACTCCTGTAGCAGAAGTGACATGCGGGCTGATCCAAGGAGGATCTCTGCAGAAGGCTGTATGAAATAACCGCATCTCTCAGCCGAGCGCTTCCTGAGTAAATGTGGATTTTGGGCAACTTCATTTGCTTGCATACCTGGGCTTCCAGAGCTGAAAGGGAGATGATTTATCTGTCAGTTGCTGTATCTTGCTCTGTTGCAAGAAAACATTCTAGATGGTCAGAAAGACTTTAAGATGGATCCCTGCATGGAGTGGCACACAGATCCGGTTGTGCTTACACAGAAGTGGAATCTTAGAGCGTATTTAAAATAACAGTACTCCGAGACATCCATATTGTCGTTGTTACCGTTATTTGTTATTCATTTACTGCATCCACTGTAAAACTGCAGACATGCACCACTGACAGTCGGGACAAAGATCTTGACTTGGGACTCTAAATAAGCTATTATCCTAAATGCTTCAAAAGCTAATTCAGGGTGTAGAAGGAAAGTGTCTGAAGGAATAGAAGAGTCTTACTGGAAGGGTACTGAGCTGAAAGCCAAGGCTGCTGCACTTGGCTGCACAGTGTCAAGATACTTGTCACCTGTGAGACTGATTTAGTTGGGAAAAAATCAAACCAAACACTACCAACTCCATCCTCTTCTGATTCCTCAAACAGACCCTGGGGTAGCTGCCTGGGAACGTCTCTGCACAGGACTGCGAGCGTGGGAGGAGCAGCTACCCAGATGATGAGGAAATGGCTGAAGGATGCACCTCCTGTTTGGGATGGATATCACGTTTGCAGTAGGCGGTAATGGGTTGGGGGCAGATATGACTTTGGATCATTGCTGTGCTGCAGTCAGGAGTATTGGAATCTTGGCTCTCGCTTGATGAGGCACTTTATTTGATTAAAGTTTCCCTTTTAATCAGAGATATGGTCATTTCCCGTCTCTAAAATGGAATCTGGCTCTGGGGGTCATGTCTGGATAATAAAAGCACTGGTTCTCTTGTCTCATGGGAGTTGATATTGAATTTATTACCATCAAGAGAAAGCAGAATTATACTTGTAAAATGTTGCATAATAAATTTAGCTTCCTTAGTAAATCAAATCAGCAGATACCCTTATCTGCAAGAGATGCGTCATCGCTACGTGAGCTTCTTTGACTAGACAGAACTAATGGGGAGAAAATGTACCTTCAAGTGTGGTCAAAGTTGATGGACCCACAGTAAATTAAAGTTAAAAAAAAGTCTCCCTGGTGTTTGGCTTAGAAATTTATAATTATATTTGGGAAGGGACTTTAAGGTGAGATGAGATGACTTTTAAAATTTTGTGCTTTTATCCCAAAGCCCAGAGATGTGACAATTATTTAGTCTGAGAGGAGGAATGCGGAGGAGGTGATGTACTTCATTTGTCCTCCAGTGCAGAGCATGTGGATTTGGAAAACCACTGTTAATGTCAAGGAGATAGAGAAGATTTTGGATCTGTGTAAAGAACAGAGTTTACTGCACCAGGGCTTTTACCACTTTCTTTGTTGTAGAGGCTGTAGATGAAGGAAAAGTAGCTCAGGATGACTGCTTGGCAATAAAATGCAATTTATTATTGAATCCAAAATGCCCATGGCCCAGGAAGAGAAATTATACTTAGGATCTTCAAGACTTCAGAAAAATATTCTAGAGAATATATAACACATATGAGTATACAAACCTTCATGTATGATGATGATATCAGTTTAAGTTGAATGTGAGGATAAAGTGAGGTTTAGTATGACCAGTTGATCACATTTCTAACACTCAGTTTAAAAAGGAAGACCTACCTACATTGGGAATTTTGGAAAAGTGAGAGAGGTTTCTCTCCAAACATCAAAATAAATATATGAGTAGTTAAAAAGATAAAATTACTTGTGTACAGTCTGCTCTTTCTTGTCCTGGTACCTACTGAATTGATAGTCCTTGTGCTTTGAAATGACAGTTGTTTTTGATGCTCTATCAGGGTGATTTTACAAAGAGAGAGAGAGAGGGAGAGAAGCTGGGATGCAGTCTGCTGTCAGGAATGGAACTGAGTTAATTGAGCATCCTTAGGAGCCTTTCTTTCACAGGAGAAAAAGTTTTTGCTATGAGGTATCCAAACACAGTGAATCAGAGAGTTAGAGTTCCACAGGTCTGCAACATATTAATACTCTTAATAGCCTAAGTACTTAATGTCTGCAATAGAGAGTCTTGCCCCCTTAAGGATATGGCAATACTTTTTAGCACTTAGGACTAAACTAACTATGTGTTTCTTTTTTGATTAAAAACCTTCTAATCTGATTCTCCAAATAGGAGAGGCTCACCTAGTTTGACAGGTATGTTACAATCTTTACAAGTGTGGTAGAGGAAGAGGGAAGAGATAGAAGGTAAGGTCAATTTTCAGCAACTTAATTTCAAATGCATTTTTGTGCAGAAAATGGTCAGGCTGTTAAATGGCAGCCAGTAAGTTATTGTCATGAATGTAATTATTGAGAAAACAACTCATTATTTTGGTATTTTGCATTATCCATTAACGTACTCCTGTATGTCAGTAGTAGCTGAGGTTTCTGCTCTTCCTGTTGGGCTCTAAAACCTTTGTTGCCAAGGCAGATGGAGACACAGCACAGTCAGAAGCACATGAAGGCACGCAGAGGAGCTTTGGAGAGCAGAGGAGAGGGGGAGTCCTGCCAGTGGCTGGCAGACCCCGTGGCTGCTGGTGCCATGAGGTGGCACTGGGCAGGGGCATGCCAGGCAAGGCTTGGTGCCCTCTGCTGGTCCTGCTTTGGGTTCCAGCTGGGCTGGTTGGCAGTCCTGGCTGGACAAGCCTTGGCCCCTCCAGCCAGTGGTAGTTTTGGCATTAGCAGGATTAGCCACCAGGCGCAGCCTTCTGGGGGGACTGTGTGTCTTGTAACTCTCTGTCAAAACTTCATGTGTGCAACAGGTGTAATGTGGGATGGGGACTGGACATGAAAATGTGCCCTTCCATTTCTGTAAAATCTTTGTTCAATAAGCAAATCTGGTTTTTATAAATGGTTGTCATACTTTGAGGAATGATAAAATGACCAGGGTGGGTTTTTTAAACTAATTTTACACCCATACTTCATGCTGCTTCACTCTATGGAAATAATGCTTAGAGAGAGAGGAAAAATAGATGTGAAAAATAAGGGAAAAAGCTGTTCAAGGATTTGTGTCTAAGCTTACGTCAGCTCTAGCAATAGTTGGTGTTCTTGATAGTTGTAATATACAATTTTTCAGTTAAAGAGAGCTAGTAAATGATGGTGTGTCTTCCAACTCTAAAAGTACAGGACATTCTCTATGATGAAGTCATGTTTGAACACATAAATAGCTCAGTGAATGGAATTTCCACTTTCCCTCTTGGAGAATACTTATCTGTCCAATAAAATTCAGGGCTTGAGTAGTCTCCTGACATTAAGTTTGAAATTTCTTTTCCTGTTTTGTTCACACTAAGCCTATGTCTACTGTGTGCATCACCTCAAACCGCATTTTTCTCTTCTTTATATCCTTCAAACATTTGCTATGTTCGTTCCAGACTACATGAGCATGACAACTGGTGTCCATCTTTGAGATGCAAGAAGCAGCTATAAAATCTGGGAAGATGCTGTTCCTCCCAAGGACTGCTTCTCTTCCTAGTCCTTGAACACCATTTTTGTCCATCACGTCTTTTTCTGCTCTTTTGCGGAAGCCTGTCAAAATGTTCTCCAACCAACCACAAAAGTATGTTTTTTTCCCCAAAGTTATCCTGGTTTTCATCTTTTCAGTTGTAAAAATACAGAATTTATCCTTGCTCCAAGACTCCTCAAGTTCATACATGCACTTATTTCTGATCCAATTTTGCGGGGAACAGGAGCTGAAAGAATGTTTGATGCTCCTGATTCTTAATGTGCTTCTCCACTAGCTACTCATCTCTGCTCACCGTTTGGGGCTTTGCTGCAGTCCAAATCAAATTCCTCATTGCTTAATAGCCTCTCAGAACTGTGACAGCAGGAAACACATCTTCCACATGCTCACAAATAGTTTCTGTGGCTTTAAGAGTGGTGTCAGATTGGCAATCTAGTTTGCTGACAGTTCAAATGTGCGTTTCCATCATGCTGGACATTCTCCTCATGCTGACTACAGAAGAAAGATATTTCAAAAAACCTGTCAGATATTTTGGGTTGATAATCTGCAAAGACATTCATTTGTCCAAAGCAGAATGAATTGAATATGAATGTTTTACTTAAATGGGGAGGCAAATATCTTGGCAAATAATTAAATATATGTTGGCAAGATATATTGTAAGTGGCATATCCCTGTGACAGGATACGTCAGTCAGCGTGTATCTTCTAACTATTTAAGTAAAATTTCTTTGTCAAGAAAAGCTCAGGCATCTGGCAATTTTGTAATGCCTTTCTACAAAATTATTGCCAAGGAGAAAATTGTAAGTATGAGCTAGGCATTGGTGTCTGGAGACAAACAACATAAAGCTGTAGTGGATCCTACTTTTCCATGTGACCTAAGGAAATCAGAAAAGGTAAACATAGATAATTACTCATGTACATCTATATCTAATGCATCTAAATATCTAAACCTTAGATATTTACTCATATGCATATATTATATGTTAGGTTTGTGGCAGTGTTTGCCACCAGCCTTGCCCATCTCTTCCCAGTGCACTGTTTAGTTCATGAGAAGTTATGTTTCTATGGCTTTCATTCTCTGCATTCACATTTTGAATAGCTGTGGCATTTCAAAGCATTGAAAACTGCTTGTAAACAAGGGGAGAAAATGCTCCTTTCTACAGCAGAGATAAAACCAGTGGAGACTGAAGCCACCTTGTAGGTCCTTAAGGATGTGTGGGATTAGTATTCACACAAATTTAGGAAGGGAAATCAGGTGTGCATCATGCCTCCTACCTCATTACAAGACTGATTCTTAGCCTGCTAACCTGAGGCTGGTCTTGGGATGGCGTGACCTGGTGTCATTGTGAAGCTGCAGTTGGAGTGAATGCTTGAAATTGGTTGTCACTAGAGGCACAAGAGTGAAGGTGCTGATTTTGTGGTGCTTTTTGTCGTTTGGAGTGTCTGCTGAAGTCTCTGTTGCCACTGCAGCTTCAGAGCAGTATATGGTCCACATGGCCCTTGTCAGCTGGGGGCTCTTCTTTACAAGATATAAAGGGCAGTGGCTCCCGCTGGTGCTTTTAGATCTATCAAAGCAGCCTTTGGTATTTTTGAATAAAGTTGAATAATAATCTGTCCTAAATAATACATTAGAGTTTTTTTTTTTCTCTTTGTTCACGAACCATCTGAAGGTACTTGTACAGTTGTCTCTTATTTTGTTTGAAAATACTGTACGTTGCTCTCAGCGTGAAGGTTGTTCTCAGAGAACTTGCTGCAAGTATGAGGTGCCCAGCATTAGAAATCTGGACTGCACTGAATGGCTCTCAGGAGCGGAGCACCTCCTGTTGCTTCCCTGCTTGGACTGGAAGCACATGGAATTAGTGTTAGTTTCCCCTCTCTTTCCTGGTGTCTCATCCTGAGCATGTCTATGCCCCCCAAACTGAGAAGAGTAGACCATAAGTGGAATAAACTTCAGGAGAAGTCAGCCCATGTAGTAAATTTGTGTTTAGAAATTGTACTGAAAGCTCTCTGGAGGATTTGAAAATCCAAGGAGATGAAGTCCATTTGCTGCTAACCAAGGCAGGACCAGCTGGGTAGCAGGAGGAGTACCTGGGAGAAACTGAGAGCGGAGAGAGCTCCTGCTCTGAGCCTTCTTGCTGGTGGGAAAATGCATGGGATTTGCTGTTAAGATGTGATGGGACTGGTGATCCTAAAGAATGCTTGGTTATGTAGGTTAGATTCAGAATCAGAATTTCAGTTTCCTTAAGCAGTTTGGCACAGTGGATGTGTGGGAGGTGGTTTTTTTTGGTTTTTTTTTTGTTTTGTTTTGTTTTGTTTTTGTTTTGTTTTTTTGTTTATTTGTTTGGGTTTTTTTGTCCCAGAAACACAAAATTACAGGGCAAGTTTTCTTTGACATTCAGTTAGATGGTGGCACCTGCAGATGAACTTAATTCTTTTTTAATGTACCCAATTGTTTTAATTGTGATCATGGCAACAGAATGAAATGTATTTTGGTTCTGTGGGATATCATATTTTTTTCCCCAAAGTTTTGCAAATTTTTATTGGTACTGTTGAGAACTCTGTTTTTCAACTCACAGTATATGAGCATTATGTATTCTGTGCTTTTCATGACCTAAACTGTATGTATGGAACAGAAGGCTGTTCTGTGCAGGTTTCTGTACTATGTGCACATCCCTGGAGTAAAAGGGAAATGCAGGGAACATGCAGCAATGAGCTAAAGGATGTTGAACATACACTGTGAAGGAAACTGATTCTAATTGAAGACAAATGAGGTTGCATTTGAAGGGAACCCTTTACCTCCTGACAAAATTTTAGGAATTCAATAGGCTCCAGTAATTTCCGAACAGTGAACTTTTAAAGAGATTTTGCACTTCCTTGATTGCTGCTATATTTAAAGAAGATGGCACTTGAGAATTGAGAGCAGGATGCGGTGACCTTGCCTTACCTATAACGCCAGTGGAAGCCACTATTCTTGGAGCACTGTAATTCTGCTCTCACTGGGAGGCTGCCTTTGATTTCAAGGCAAAAGGCTGGAGCTCCCATATGGGAGACTGCTGTCCTGCATCTCTCACTGAGCATGCATTAACTGGAGAGCAGGCATCTGATTAACATCCCTAGTGCTGTCATAAATCAATCTGTGTATGCTTAAACAAGTTACATCAGCCTAATGGGAAAAGATGTGGTGAGACAATTAAAAGAATTAACCCAGAGCAGGGGGGTCGATAGCGTGGAATAATCTGTTGCTGGAGTGTGATGACCAGGCGCTGTGGTAGTTCTGGCAGCCAGTCCCTGCAGGGATTGAGCCCCAGTCTCTCTCATGGGAAGGCTGATGCATTTGCAGAGGATCTGGCAATGGGGCTCTGGGGTTTCCAAATGCTTGAAGGCTGACGAGGTCTAATTATTTTTATTATTAACTTTTATTGCTCTGAGGTGGAAAGCAGCTGTGTGTGAACGAGTTCACTAGTGTGTGTGTAAATAAGCCAGCTCAGAGCCTTCCTGCCAGTGGAATCAGAGCATAAGCAATAGGGTACAGTCAATTTTAGTGATTTAATAGTGTCTAGGTAAGCTTTTCTTCTTACTGACTCAAGAAGGTTGTCTAGGAATACTGTTCTTATGCTTTAGTGAGTTGCCTAAATTGAGCTGTGCAAATGGCTGCCAATGGAAACCAGAAACTCTGATTTCTTATTAGATTTAGTACAGTGGTCATTATGGTGAATTTGATTACAAAAAAGGCAGGGGAGGGTTGCTAAAAAAAGAAATGGTTTTTTTTCCTTTACTTCTCCCCACCTTGTGAAAAGTCAAATTGACAATGCATATCTATCAGTCTTACAGCCTTAGAGCATGCATTGCAAGCTCCTATTCAAGTTCAAGGCAGTTGCACAGAGGTCCTTGAAAAATGAGCCTCTATCTTGCCCAGCTAGCGTTCAGTACCTGAATCCAGTTCAGCCACGCCCCTGTGTGAGTTAATGGAAGCCTCTGGTTCTCCATTTCCTTTGAATCTGTTTGCGGTTTCCCCAGAAGATTTCTGTGGGCCTACTTGTGCCTGGAAAACACAGTCAGTATAATGCACCCAGGACCAACATAAATCTCCTCCTTTCCTGCCAGTTCAATGCAAAGAAAGTCAAACTGTGCTGAAACTCACAAAGTTGTGAGAGTCTCTTTCACACAGGTGTGTTTCAGAGAAAGGCAAGAGAATCAAGAAGAAATCGAGAGCTGGTGGAAAGGGGCACTCACAACATTGTGTTTGTGTACTTGACCCTCTTTTTTTTTTGCTGCAGCTTTGTTACTGTCTTCAGGCAGAGAAAGCTCTGCTTGCAAATAGTTTTCTTTTCAGCTTATCCCCAAGCAGCAACAGTGAAGTGTTACTGGGACCATAAGGACATCATGGAGTTCAAGGAGTTCTTTGGAGGTGGGGGAAAACTCCACCATGTATCTCAGAGCACGTGATGTTGACACTGTGAGTCCACCAGACCACCAAAGCTTGAAGAGTGAAGCTAAAATGCTGGTTGTGTCTCCAAGAAATTAAGTTATTGGCTGTCCAACCCTTTGCTTGCTAAGTGTGTCCCTTGGCTCAAGGTGCATCGGGTAGTGCTGGGACTGCATTACTGCTGCTGCTGCATTACAGCAAAGCCAGCAGTGAGCAGCTGATGGTGCAGTGTCCTCCATTTCCAGAGGGCCGTGGCAATGGTTGGTTGAGGGAGCTGCTCCCCCTGCTCATGTATGCATGACTCAATTTTTGTGTGTGTTGTGCTTAGATATGTTTTTGGTGGACATGCTGAAGAGGGTTAGGAGCAAAGAAAGGCTCTTGCTGACTCAGGAGACCAGCAGCATGGAAAGGCTATTGAGAGATGCAAAAGAAATGCTGACCCTAGTTGCTCTGCTTTCTGCTTCCAGTTTTGAAGCATCCTGGCAGTGAGGTAACATGCAAGATAAACTTTGTGACCATTTTTCAGGGTACCAGTTGCATATATGATGGATCTCAGCTGGGAAACCCTACCAGGACAGGGCAGGGGTAAGGGTTAGTGCAAACCTGGCTTTGACCCTCCCCTAGCAGCTATCCAGATGCATCTTCTAGCACAATGCCTTTAGCAATCATCGAACTTTTGACCCCAGTCTCTGAAGTAATGCCAAGTATGTTTAGCACACACACAAATGAAGTGGAAATCATTATTGGCTTGCTCATGACCTGCTGAAAAATGGTTCCCCTCCAGGGGCTCTGCTTGCATTTCCCTCAGTCTCTTGTAGCACTCAATCTTTCAGCAGTTTCATGTGCTACAAACTGAGCATCACTGTGCTTTTGCTTGGATCGACCTGCCCTTGTCTGTTCACTCCAAACCCTTTCCCACCTTAGGTTTTCTGAGGCAGCAGTAACAGGGCTCACACCTAAGCACTCCCAAGAACACACACCACGTTTATATTGTTATGTCCAGGTGTGACTCAGGACCACATCTAGCTCATGTCATGCTGGGAGCTGGTCTCAGCCTGTCCTCTCTGTCCTTCAACTACCAAGCCCCAGGAAGAGGAAATGCAGATCTACAGGCTGTCAGGAGGCTCTGCTGATCCAGATGACTGGCAGTCCAAATGGCAAGGTTTCTTCCAACCCTGAGTTTTATTTCTCTGCTTTCCCTCTGCACGCATATATTCATTTTGTCTGGGCTGCCATGAGTGTTGACAAAGCTGATCTCTTCTTTAAATGTCCATAATTGGAGCCCCTTCTCTTCAAAACAAATAGATCTCCAAATACTCAGAAACCTCTGTATTATTTATCTGAAATACAGGAATAAAAATACATTATTTTTATCTTTATTTCTTTTCTAAACAAAGCTGCACATAAAGTTTGAGATAAGGTCAAAGCTCATTGAGAGAATTGCTACTTATTCTGTGTAGATACAGAGTGATTCCAACAACTGGATTGTTCCTTGTAAGAGTCTCCTTTTGCGTTTGCATGCAAATGATCACAGAAGGAAGAAAATCCCAGTATTCACCTCGTCACCTTATCCTGCACTACAGTTGTAATATCCTGAATAGTTGATCCTTCCATTCTGCAATTTTGGATGGCTGTTGGGTTTTTTTGGTTTTTGTTTTTTTGTTGTTTTTTTTTTTTTCCCTGTTGTACTATTTTAGTAAATGGCATTTTCTTCTGCCAAATGTGTTCTTTTTGGTGGGCTGGGGGTAAACTAGAATAAATAAGACAAGGCTTCACTGAAAGGAGTAATGACCAACTAGTTAAAAATAGTAAATGAAACAGCCATGTTGAGCTGTCTTAGTAAAAAAAAAAAAAAAAAAGGTAAATTTTTATTTGTTTCTAGTTTCTTTTCTGTCAGTATACCAGAGCTGTGTTGAGACAGCTACTGTTCCTGGCAGAGTACTATGTGTTTGCATGGTGTTAGTATGACTGATTGACAGCTAGCCCTGTGACAGCAAAGCCCTCTCCTTCAAAGAGATGACAGGACTGCAACATGATGAGGGGATGTGGCAGACCAAGGGGAGCAGGGCCCTGGCTCTTCTGTTCCTTCTCTGCTGTTTCCTGCAGTCCACTTGGAAATCCACTGTGCCGAGGGGCAGCTTGGAGCCAGGCAACCTGTGCGTGTCCCCAGTGCTGCTCCCTGGCCCCGCTGCTCACTGTGCGTGCAGCGCAGGGTGGGGGCTGCTCTGGCACGGCTGCACATTTACCGGCTGCTCCCAGCATCCCTTGAACCTCGACTTTTTCGTGTCACGGGGCAGCTCTTCTGCAGCCGTGACAGACAGGTGGTGGTGCAGCCAGAGCAGTGGTGGCCCCAGGGTGTGCCACCGCTCCGCAGTGCGTGTCACCCGCGGACTGAGGGGAGCGGTGCGGATCTAGAGCAGTGCGGGAGGGAATCGAGCTCCTGCTCCACTGAACCACGTGGGGGAAACTCGGGGCTCTGAGGCTCTCTTTGGTGTCAATGTGCAGGTGTGCGTGTGTGGATTTTTCTTCCCGAGACTACAACCACGTGAGGGATGCTTTCGATGGGCACCCAGCTGCACTGGGCAGCTTTCCCTTGCACTCCGGCAGGGCTCCGCTCTCTGCACCAGGTCCTGACAGGACTTTGTCTACAGTAAAACCTGGCAAGCTGCTGCCTGGGCCATCCATAGAGGCGCGTCCCTGAAGCTATACAGAAACATTGTAGGAGAGGCAAGGTGGCAGCGCGGCCTTCAGAATTGCTGGAAACCAACCCAGGATTCAGCCACACCCCCAGTTTCTATAGTGGGACCTTTTTCATTAGACATGATGTGAGTAAGGGATAAGGATCATGGGTACCCGTTCCTTTGAAATTCTCTTGAACTTTTGAGATTCTGCTCCACTGGTCCACATGAGAGTATTGCACATATTGTACACACGAAGGGGTGTGGAGTCCTTCTGAGTTCTGTGGTTTCAGTGGTCTTCAAAAAGGCCAGGGCAGTTGTGCCAAGGGCTGGTTGCACGAGGGGGAAGAGACATGAGGGAAGAAATAAAGTATTTTTGCTGCTAGTGTAACACGAATTAGTTATTGGCTACGTTGCTCTAACTCCGGAGAGTTTATGCGAGTGGTAGCCTAAATTTCAGATTTACGCTGCGTGAAGTGCCCAGGACCCTTCCCTGCTCGGCTCTGGCAGGCAGCAGTTCAGGACACTGGGAGCAAATTTGTGGCCATTCAATGCCACCTTCTGGTTGTAAATGTAACAGCAGAGCTGCTCCTAATGAGTTTATTGCTGCCTTTGATAAACTGGGATAACAAATACCTAACTTCTTTGGTGGCTTTCCTGGATATTTTTATTTTAACGCCTTTTTCTACTGAATAACATGAAAATTTTCCCTTGGATTACTGTTTGTATTAATAAAAAATATAATAAAGATAAGAACAAAAATATTAAATTGTGATCTGCTGCTGACTTTAGAGAATCAAGGTTCTGGAAAAGGGCTCGCCAGCCTCGCTACAGAAAAACCTGCCACAGCCATTTCTGTGTGTCAGTAGCAAAAGCCCGATTTTCAGTAGCTGGCAAATGTTTGTCCTCTGGACAAATCATTTAATGATATATTGCTACTAGAGCGTGGTT
>NW_008246060.1:6442985-6475377 GCF_000691975.1 Corvus brachyrhynchos
TTTTTTTTGTATTTAAATGGCCTTTCTACTCAGCATACAAGAACTCTTTCCTTACAAAAAGAAAAGAATTTGGTTACTGTGAAAGCATGTGATAAATAAAGGATTTTCATGAGCTTCTCTTACTATGCATTAGTCCTATGTGTAAACTTTTCACTGGCTGCAGTTAAAGTCAATAAATATTATGAGTAGACTCGAATTGATATGACGGGGTTAGAAGAAATGACCTGTTTAAGATGAAAACTGCTCCTCTGTGGTTACATTTGGGTGATGGGGGACCGATCTCCGTGGTGAGACTCTGCAGGCTGTTTGCTCGTGGCTGTTTCCCCAGTAGGGGGTGCAAAGGTAGCGTGTGTTTTGGGGGGAAAAAAGCCCTTTTCTTCTTCAGCTCAGCCCTGCATCCCTTTATCTAGTGCCTAGCCTTTAGGGAAGTTTTTAACCTCAAAGGAGAAAGAGAGCACAGAAGAAGCGAGTGTAAGCAGCCCGAGAAGCATTGTTTGATAGAATCTAATTTCACTTTGCACATATCCCAGTTGCTACAGGAGATGCAGCCTGGCAGGGAATGGGGTTCCCTCTATTTACTGTAATTCATTTCTATTTTCTAGACAGTATTTTTATTGTTACTGACAACAGAGGATTTCTGCATGTCTTTTTTTTTGTGGGAAAAAATATTTTATTTTCATGTTTGAGCTATGGAACAACTTCTGATTTTTCATTCCTTTCACAAAGATCTGATGCCACCTTTTGCATGTAAATAACAGGTTTTTGTGAAGTGAGAAGGAACTTAGTTATTGGGGCATACCGAGAAATGAATTCCACCTTCAGGATGACAGAGTGCACTTATTTAATATTTACTCTTGTTTCTTAGATGGTTTGATATAAAAACTTAATTCTCTGTTGCTTACCACTATAAACCCTGATTTGCTGCTTTAGCATGTGTTGTTCTTGGCTGATGTACGCTGACACTGAATTCTGCACAGAAACATCAACTGTCTGATTTGATAGCTCTGAGACTCTGATGGCAGTTGTATATGTTTAGAAAGTTTGGTAATAAATGTTATATATTTTCACTAGATTATGTGTAGGCTAATGGCATGTATTTAGTGGTAGAACTATTTGAAAGGAATTAAGAAGTACAAGGCAGTGTTTTTGACCTAAAAAGTAAAACATTACTTGACAAATGTTGGTATCTTCATACTTGACAGAACATTTGGCAATTTCTTCCTCACTTAGGAACCACCTTAAAGTTATTGGCTTCAACAGGAATTTTGTAGGAGGAAGTCCTAGGTTTGTACTCTCTAAACACTTCATGAGGATCCTGACAAAAGCTTCCTCTCTTCAAGGATGTGTACACTGTGGTTTATGATCAGTGGGTCAAATATTAATTCACTTGTGACATTGTCTTTTGGGCTTTTTTTATTTCTTTCTATTGTAACTCCAGTAATACATGAAGATTATGTCAGTGAAGATGGGTCACAATGTAAGAGATTAACATTGTTCAAATTATCTGTTTGGGGAACAGCGAACAAAAATAAAAATCTTAAAAATATAAGAAACAAATTTTTTCCTGGCATAGGTATTTTCTGTTAAGGTTAGCCTGCTCAGATGCTTGGGTATCACCATCAGCTATCTTTATTTGTTCTCAGTTTGTCAAATCCAGATTTCAGAGCAAAATCCACAGCATTTATGCAAGAGCACAAAGCAAATGGCAGCTGCTGTCTGGGCTGCTTAGAGTCGATTAAGCTGCAGTGAGGTGTGTGCTGCCAGTGGCCATCGGCCTGGAGAGACCAGATAATGAATGTCCCTCTGACTTGTCACAGTCAGCTCTGTCTGGATGTCTAAAATAAATCACAAGCTGACCCATGGCCGGGCTCCTTAGACAAGGTGCTCAATACAGGAGCCAGCCAGGCCAGTAGAGGTTTCCATTATTTTGTAACTACAGCCTGAATGGACCTCTGTGTCTTTGCCTCCTTCCAAGGAATATCTTCTGTGTTTTTAGGCACCCCTTTGGTTCTGGTCTTACTTATCCAACCTTCCTTTTCATGATGGGTGCTGAGAGAGGACACCCTGGTTTCTGCAGGAAATCAGATAGTCCACTTCCAATTAAACATCCAACAGAAACAGCCCATGTTTCTACTAAAGCTTCAGCAAAGACTGAAGGAAATGGAATCTGTCCCCTGTTGGGAGAACATCAAAGCAATTTCTGAAACTGAAGATACAGTTATCACAGAGTCCTCTGGCTTTCCCTTCTCATTGCTCAGCTTTCTGCCACTTTGTACTGTCAGTGTGGGACTGATGAGCTACATTCAGCAGCTCTCTTCCAAGTAATATTACTTTTTGAGAGGAGGCACAGCACTGAATGACCTTCAATTTCCCAGCTGAGAATCCAAGTATCTAGTCAGCAAATACTCGGTATGGTGTGTTTGGAGACGACCTTGTGGCATGCCTTTGAGCTGGCAGTGGTGAAGGAAGAGAGGCGATTTCTGCACTTGACCCAGCAGAGGGCATGAGCTGGCTCCCGGGATTCATGCCCGATCCAAGCACGTGTGGAAAGGACAACTCATTGTTCATGCATCGCTGTAATTTCTGCCACTGATAAGACATACCGGGGCGTGTATTTTGGGGGTTGTCACACTTCTTGGGTGATTAAAGTCCGCGGGTAACCAGAGGTATGTGATAATCACTCAGAAATCCACTGCCGGGTGGATCTTTAAGGAGATCGTGCCATTTCCTTCCGTAGTTTTGGATGCTGCAGCAGAAGTCAGATGCTGCCATTGCTGTGAGGAGGTGGGATGCCCAGAAAAGTGGACAGCCCTGCCCAGAGCATGGCTTCAACTACCCAGGAGTGAAGGTGGCTTTTGTGAAGAGCTGGGCTGGCCACATCGTGCTGCATTTGCTCCTCCTGCCTCTCAGATCTGCAGTGGCTGTCAGGCTGAGCTAACGTGATTATCCCCAAAATGAGATTACCCAAAGGTGATTTTTTTTCTTTTTTTGCTGTGACAGGTGATGGGAACTGACTCTTCACCTTCGAAGTCACACTGAAAGAATAGGGTTTTCTTCAGGAAACTAAAGATGAGAACCATAATTGTGATTTTGTATCCCTTCCCATCTCATTTTCTTATCTCTGTATCTTGGATCACAAACACTCTGCTCTGAGCAGAGTTTTGAGTGCAGTGGGACAGTCACCAGGGATCTGTGATTGTGAGACCAGCCCTGGCTCTGTGGGGGCACGTGCCGGTAGAGATGTTTGATGGGACAGGGAGCACCAGTCCCCTTGAAGGAGTTTTTTTGGGGTTTTTGTCTCTAATTTTGAAGCAATGTTTGTACCAGTGTTGGTAAGGATATATCAGTGTCAGAATAGCAGCCTGAGACAATGCTCATTTTTAAAATGAACATGATGTGAATTTATTGATCATTTAAAACAGCAGTGGCAATGCCTACAAGAGGGCCTGTGAAGAAGTTATGGAAGAATACCTAGACTTGGTCCTGTGTTGTCTGCAGGGCTGCCGTGTGGTGGGTAGATGAGCCTGCAGTGCACATCAGAAGGTCATGTGCAAGGAATTAGGCAAAGTAAATCTAATTATTACTCTTGCAAAGACTGCTTACTGTCCCTTGATTAACTTTTTCCATCATATGCTGAAACAACATGAGTTGTCTGACTCGTTGGGGGGGTCAGTTTGATTTTGCACTGATTTGATTTTTGATGTGGCATGCTTAATTACTATAAAAAGGTATGGAAGACTTTGAAAAGGAAAATAGTATGATACAGATATATTTGGTGACAGATCAACATATCTTAGTGTTTTGTAAGAGATCAACATTATTTTTTTCTACAGGAAAATGGCACAAAGACTTCTACCATATAGTGACACAGAATATTACACCTGCTCAATAAATCAGGTAATCTGTGATCAGAGCCAGTCTCTGTACATTGCAGAATGCCCTTAAAACTGTCTTTCAGTAGCCAGTTGTCCTTTTGCCTCAGTGCTTAATGATAGCCACACAGAACTACCTGTGGCAACTTTTGAGGCTCCCTGTAATTCACATAGAATCTTTTAAACAGCTGTGTGAATCACAGAATCAGCTAGGTTGAAAAAGATCTTTGAGATCATCAAGTCAAACCCTTGAGAGCATAGGGGAAGGAGCTACCCAGCTGGGCCTCTCTTTTTAACTAGTCACATTCCCCACCAGCCCCTTTCCTCAGGGAGAAAGAGGAATATGTATTTTCTGCTTCAGAGGATGAAATTAATTTTGTAAAGTGCAGGATGTTCAGGGCTTGCCTGAGGTCTCCTCACAGGCTGTGCCTCTGGTAAGGTGGCCTGTGGAAAAGCTCAGCTGTGGGAAACAGTCTGATGGTAATGAATGAGCCACAAATCTGCCTGTGTGACTGCTGGGGACACATCATCCCATTTTCAGTGTCTGTCAGCGTAAGTTTTGCCCCAATTTCTTGTCTGTTTCCCTTTCAAACAGTCATTCCACAAATGACTCTATGGAAAAGCTAGATTAAAAAGTCACATAAGCTGCTTTAGCAGCCATTAGTTTAAATACACTCAGCAGTGTAAACATTCATATGCCAAATCAATTCAGTAAATGGGAACAGGTCACTGTATTAAATGGACTGGAGTGTACTCAGCAGATCCCCTCAGCAAGAGATGCAGGGACTGTTCTCTCTCTCCAACACTTTATTCTTACTAGAAACAGTTTATTGAAGAAATTATTTTATCATTACTTGGAAGTAATGAGAGGAGAGGTCCCTAAGAGGTTTAATATATCTCCAGGACTGGGAGGATGGTGCATGCTAGGGAATGCAGGTAGTCTTGAGTTAGAAACAGCCAAGGGGGTACAATTCCCTGTCTTTGGCTCCCATCCCTAAATGCATGTGCTTCTGTAGTGAGAGACAGCCTGGAAAACTAACAGCAATACAAACTGCCAATGCTTTTCTCTTCCAGGGATGCCATGGTAGGAGAAAAGGGCTTTTCTCTTGGCATACTTGGCCAGTGCTGCTTGGACAGTTGCACTAAAGAAACATTGAGGGTCTCAAACAGTGGCATGGGCATCAGATGCCCTGCAGTCGTTGAGATAAATATCTGCCTCTGCTGTGCCTTGTGGCTACTTGTCCCAAATCCTTTCACCAAGTGTGGTAAACCTGTCCTGGTAGGCTGTGGGAAGGGGCTTTCTAACACCTTGGGCAGGTTACATCTGAGTATGTACCCTGGCATGCTCTGTGCACATGCTGGGTGAACAGAGGCTTTGTGATTGTCCTTCTGTAACAAGAGAGAAATAATATGGTAGGAATGTTGACTTTTCAGAAACAGCAGAACCAAGAAATGCCTGGTGATTTTTTTTTTCCTGGCTGTGAGATTGTCACAGGCTGAGCAGATCAAATGGCCACACATCCTTTAGCCTCTGCCGTGTATCTCCTGCCTGAAGAGGCTGTGAGCCCCTGGCAGAACCTGGCAGGTCCTTGCAGAAGTTAAACAAGTTACTCACATACCTGTACATGAGTATATACTTATATATGAGGAGTACTCAGTAGTCCTCAACACACAGACCTGTTGTTTCATTACAAATAAAATCAATGTGATATGAGTTTGATTTCAATGCTGTCTTGAGGGGAAGGTGATGAAAAATCTAATGTGAAATTGATTCATCCCTATCCATGCCATGATAAAAAAAGGAGAAGAAAATCCAGTGCTCTTGTCAAGGGACTGCAGAACTGGGGACATTAGGAAGTGCCTGGGCATTGGCTAAGCCTAAAATCTTAGTTTAGTATTGAAGAAATATTTTTCTCATTACACTTCCAGTTTTGAAGTTTTTTATGACAGGAAAAAAATTAACTAAGAAAACCAGGATAGACTGAGGTTTCCTTGGGTCCCACTAAAACTGCTGCAGTGATAGGAAATGTCATTAGGCAATCTCAGGTGTGCACCAGTTGTGCATCTTTGCTGGCTGTGGGCATTGGAAGGGGTTACTTGGCACAGGGCCACTTATTTTGCCCCTCTGGTGGGACTTTGCCATTTCAGTGTACTCTGGTCATGGTAACACGGGTATGAATGAAGAGAATTTGATGAGTGAGGAAGAAGAGTTTTAATTTGCACACTAGTTGTGATCAGTGTTGTTAATCCTATGTCCCCCACCAATGCTAGTGCAGGCAGTGAACTAGGATAAACTACTACTGAGTTTTCCTCAGAGGCTGCAGTACCAGGGAAGCACAGTACAGAGCCAGCCCTGAGCAGTGTTACACTGCACAGCCTGAGGACATCACTGGCGTCACCGCTGTGCTTTGGTCACCACAGCACCCCTCTGGCTCAGCTGCTGCAGCAAGTGATTGCTGTGACTGTCACTGTCACACACGGAGTGCATGTATTGTTGTCCTAACCTGGGATACGTGTCTAAGATATGCCAACTCTTCACTGTTGCAGGCCATGGCCCCACCTGCATAATAACATTAATCTCTTCCAATTTCAAAGATTGGGCCTTCTTATGTTATGATGAGGTCTTGGTTTTTATTTGTTTTTAAGAATAAAGAGGAGAGTAAAACCTTTACAGCCTCCTCATCTGGATTGATTGTTATTTCAGACTATAACTATGTCCCATAGTACCATTGCAGAGCCTAAGAAGATTTAACTAACCTGTTTCATCCACCTCATTTCATGAGGAAATGAGAGCTTAGGTAATTGCTGAACTTGCTAATCACTTCAAAAGTACCAGTGAGCAAGTTTTAAGAATTCTGCAGAATGAAAGTAATCAGAAAGATTTTATTCCAAAGGGCCAAGTGTATGAAAGCCAGGTAACTTCTTGTGTAACCTGCTTGGGCTGTTTGTCCATCACCTACTGTAGGGAGTTTGGTCCCGAGTGAAAGAAATTGCTGAAGTCAAGAGCTGAATAGGTTTGCAAATGTGATATAGCGAAACTGAATAAATTTCTGCTCTACATATGTGATTCTACCACTGTGTCGTTGTTTTTCACCTCTGTATCCCCCCTGCTCTCTGTGGTGCTGCTTCTCCCCTCATGTCTCAGTGACACCAAGTGCTCCTCAGGCAGTGATACTCCTGCTGTGGTCCATGAGGTGCTCAGTCTAGCCTCAGGAGGCTCAAAATAAATACCTGGAATTTATATTTCCTCCAGATATGTTCTATATTGGGTGCTATGGTATTGCTCCTTGGTTCTGTAGCCAGGGGTAGTTGAAAGAGTTTTGTTTACTCTTTAACTATACAACTTTTCCAGAAAACAAAAGAAATTTGATGCTTCTTAAGGAAAAACACTCTGAGCAGCATGAGGGTACCATGGGCTCTGGAGTTCCTGCCTGCAGCCAGTTTGATTCTTTTGATGTAGTACCCCAGTTCCATTTTATCAATGTGTTTGTTTATTTTGCTGGAATTTCATAGCTTTTTAAACAGAAGCTCACCACATGTTTTGGTAGTGGCTGTGACAGTACACACGAACATTTCCTGATTCATTATTTCTCCTTTAACCAGCTCTGTCTATCCTCTCATCCTAGTCTGTATTTAACAGATGAGTGTGTCTCAATAATGAACATTTGAGAATGTCACAATCTGTGTATGTGGCAGTCCTCCAAGTGAAGGAGGAAAACTCTGGGAAGAGTTCCTGGGTACTCATTTTACAGCTCAGCATTAGGCATCTGTTTAATTGTTCCTAACAAGCTGAAGCAAAATGGACAGGCAGACACAATCAGAATATTTTTAAATTTACGTCTCTTTGACGTTTCCCATGCCAGGGTAGGGTTTGGCAGTCATTCTGTCTCTGGAGTATGAAAAAAATGCCAGGCTTGCTGAGGGTGGGCTTCCCTTGTGCCTATGTGGTGTTTGAAAAGGGCAAAAGTGAGAAGTGGAGAAACTTGCAGCCTTATGAAATCAGTATTAAGTTTTGAGAGGAACCTGTAAATTTAATGGTGTTGCACCTCAAGGTTGTTTACTTCAGGATGATTTGGTTATTGGGATTCATTTGCTCTTATGCTCCTCAGGCAAACTAGCTGGTGAAAAAACAGAGCTGGTCAGAATAAGTGCTGCTGCAGAGGCAGAAATAGAACATACAGGCTAACGAGTAAGTATGTAACCTACAAATGTCCACGGTAAAATGCATGGAGTGATCTGGCCCTGGCAGCTGTAAAGCTGGCTGTGGTCAGCAGGAGCTGGGACCCACTCCCTGGGACCCCTCAGGGATATCCCTCTCTGAGTGTGGGAGACCTCCTGAAGCCCCTGCTTTGGTTCTGAGGACTTATTTCTTCCTGCAGCAATTGCCAAGCAAGAGGCAGGGTTCTCTGCAGTTGTTTTACTGAAGTCATTCTTGTTGTAGGTTTTGAGCCTGTTTTAGCTCTTCTCACTACTAACTTACAGTGGTGGTCCTCCCCTCATCAGGGGATGTATCAGTTTTCCTTGTGAAGGTCTCATGATGCCTACAAAGGGTAGTCTTGGAAAAACTAGTGTGATTTGATTCACAGAAATGCCTCCATGTTCAGTGTTAATGATTTGTAACTATAGCCGGGATAAAGGAGCTGCAGGAGCAGCCCCAATTTCTTGTTGTGCTTTTAGGGATGGCTGTTTGTAGGGGTGAGTACTGTGACCAACATACTCGTGTGGCAGACTAATGGCTCACAAGTGCCACGTTTTCAAAAAGCTGTTGACAATTCACCCCTCTTGTGGTCATCTGCTAATATGCACTGAACAGCTTACTTTTTTTTTTTAAAGTGTGGGTATATTTCTACCTCTTTCTAGCTTTCTTTGGGGCACGGTTTGTTTCTGCTTTTTTCAAACTGACTGTTCCTGCATGGTTAACTGGAGTCAACTTGAGGTTAAAGTTAATTTAAACTGGATGCTATATTTAGCATTTATGGTGCTAAAAGGATTATAGGAAAATAGATACTACATAAGTGGCCATAATCTTCTCACTGCTTGTGTTACTTGAGTGGCAGAGAATGGGGTGCCAATCTGAGATTAAAATCTAATTTTAGGGAGTTAACAAGAGTCACATTGAAGCAAAAAAGTACAGAGGGATTAAATTTTGTGGACTTAATTTTTTAAATTGGGCCTCTGACCTGCTTAAAACCTTGCAATCACAGCTTTAACCAAAGCCTATGATTCTAAATGATGTACTATTTCCATACACCAATTTAATAAAATCAAACCAGACACTTCAGTTATACCCTTGATGGAACAGTCAGAATACATTTTCAGAGGTCAGCTTTTTCCACTGCCTGAAGTTTGGCAAGCCAGCTCTTTGCCATTATTTTTGATTGCTGGAGGCGGTAGTTAGCCAGCTCCCCATCTGTATTTTTTTCCTCCATGAGAATGACAAGAAAGCCCAGCCTGGGATGTGAGGAACCAGTGCAGATTGCAGCTCTGCAGCTCCAGTACTGCCCCTTGGTCACAGTATAGCCATCTTGCCTGAAAAGATCTCCCAGTTAATTTTTTTTTCCATCACCTGGAATAAAGAAAAAAGAAGAAATAGACTAGTGCCAAGTAATGTTGTTTGCAGGCATGGCCTTATGGCTCTGGCAGGAGGGTGGGCTACTTCTGAAAAGAGACACAAAAAATTGTAAACCATAGAATTCCCATCACTGTGTTATAGATGAACCAGCTTCTCTGAGTTAAATTACCATGCAACTGAGAAAGGACTGGCTGCTAGCACCCAGGCACTGCAGGAGCCTGGTGACTTGGTGAGATATCATGCACAGCACTGGCTTACTGGGGGTTATTCTGCATTCTTCCAGTCATATTTAATGGCTACCAGCAGGAGGAGGGATGGATCTTGCATTCTGACTGCAACCGAAACCTAAGCAAAATTGGCATCCAGAGAATATCTGAACTGGGCTCCCTTTTATTCCTGCTTGTCTGCAGGCTTTTAAATAACAATTAAACCCTCTTAATGGGATTTGTGTACCATATGGCACCTTTCTCACAGGATGACACTTTCTTGTTGCTATCCTGTCATTTGTCCATATTTACAAATAGTTTTCAGCCAGAAAAACAACAGGCACCATTTGAAGACACCCAAGGAGAGAACACCATCCCTTTGCATAATTATTTGTAAATCTTTGTCTGAGACATTGTGTTCTCTTGTGGTGGTAAATCAGTGGAGTAGATTTCAGTGGTGTCCTGGTTTAACCCCAGCTGGCAACTAAGCCCCACACAGCTGCTCACTCACTCCCCCTGCAGTGGGATGGGGAGGAATTGGAAAAGTGAGAGAATCGTGGGTGGAGATAAAGACAGTTTAATAGGTAAAACAAAAGCCATGTCTGTAAGCAGAGCAAAACAAGGAATTCATTCCCCACATCCCATGGGCAGGCAGATGTTCAGCCATCCCCAGGAGAGCCGAGCTTCCTCACATGTAACAGTTACTTGGGAAGAAAAACGCCATTGCTCTGAATGTCCCCCTCTTCCTTCTTCTCCCAGCTTCATATATTGAGCATGATGTGATTCGGTCTGGAATATCCCTTAGGTCAGCTGGTGCCAGCTGTCCTGGTTGTGTCCTCTCCCAACTCCTTGTTCATCCCCAGCCTCCTCACTGGTGGGGTGGGGTGAGGAGCAGAAAAGGCCTTGGCTCTTTAATCAGTGTAAGCAGTGTAAGTGCTGATCAGCCATAAGGAAAACATCCCTGTGTTATAAACACTGAATCCAAAACATTGCTGTATACCAGCTGCTATGAAGAAAATTAATTCTAACCCAGCCAAAACCAGAACAAGTGGCAAGCTCAGGCCTCGGAAATGTAAGCATAGACTGTTGGGTGATAGGATTCTGACATGCCTCTAGTCCAGAATTCCTTAGTTTTGTTTGTAAAACTCTCATTTTTTCTGGTAATGAATTCTGAGAAAAAGTAATTGCAAAAGGACACCAATTTTATCATTTGGTCCATGTAATAAAAGACACACTAAGGTATTTCTTGTCTTACTGAGGCTTGCAATGCTTGCTTCTCTTTTAATTTCCTCCTAATCCTATTTCAAAGCACTGAGGTTCAGCCAGCAGTAGTTACATAGCTGTTTGGTGGTAGATGGAGCCTTTAATTATGGGCAATGCCATGGGATTAATGTTTCTAATTTCAGCTGCTGAATGGGTTTCCACTGGAGTCAAGATCCATTTTTTTCCACTGATGCTTCAGGTTGAAACTCATTGCTGCTTCATGTGTAGTATTTATAAGTATGGCTGCTATATACATTTGATTCCAAATCCCATCTTTATGTAATTGTGTCAGAGGTGCTGATACTCTGCTCTCCCCACCTGTCTATCCCACAGCAGGTGTATCTGTCTCCCTGCAATGCCCTCCAGTGTGCAGTTTCCCCTGGAGGATCCTGCCTCTGAATAAGCACCTGGTGCCTTCTAAATTTTTAGACCACTGAGGTTGGCTAGCATGACTCCCTTCAGCAAGCACACTGGGATGAGATCTGACCATATCTCTGATGTGCTCCACTTTCCAAGTGCTCTGTGGATGAGTTTGGAGAAAGCAGTGGAACGTTTCAAAATAGTTTTGGCCTTAATGGGAAAGCATTCGTAGCTTCACAAGGGTTGATCACTCTTTGCTGCTACCCAAGAAGATTTTACACTTGGTTTGCATCCTTAGGAATGGATTATGATCTCTCAAACATCTGCTATCAAAACCTTACCTGATTGTCTATGTCACAACAGGACATAAGGTTACCCCTTCTCCCTGACCATGAGGTCAGTGTGTCTCCACGATGCTAACCCTGCATCCTTGCCTGTCATAACCCCTGTAGCATCATTTGATCCTTCATGGAAGCATTGCAAGGACGTTGATTACAGTGTAGGCAGTCCTGTTTCACCAAGGACTGAGGAAATAAACTGTGCATAGGGGAACTAAGGAGTCAGAGCTTACTGAGCCAGGAATGACAACCTGGGCTGAAACTAGGCCAAAGGTGTATCTTCAGAGGTATCTGTCTTTGTCTAAAAGGTTGCAAGTGATGGTGGTTTCACTAGTTCCCCTGATAAGCTGTTTCTGTCTTTTGTTGTCTTACTTAATTGCTGGGAAATTTCCTCTTATTTCAAGGTTGAATTTTTCTGACTTTGACTTTTATTCATTGAGTCTTTTTCAGTCAGATTGGAAAGCTCCTCACGTATGTCTTCCTCAAGAGCAATTACCTACACAGTGTGATGAAGGTATGTCTCTGCTTTCTCTCAGTGAGCTGAATATGCTGAGCTTCTTATCCATCCCGTCAGAAGGCACAGGGTTTTTTTTAAAGCCAGAGAATTCATTTGTGACACTCACTTGAACTCTGTCCAATGACTTCAAATCCTCTTAAAATGCAGACACTAGGACAGGATTCTGTAACGTACTAAGGGTCTTGGCAATGCTGCCAAATGATGCTGAAATCCTTCATTATTTCTGCTTCATATTATTCTCCCCCACCCATATTCACGAATCTCATTAGTCCTTTTTGCAACAGCATTGCCCAGACAGCTTACATTGAGGCGATTATCTATAATGACCCCTAAATCCTTTTCTGAGCTCTGTTTTTCAAAGCAAAGTCTTCTATCATGTAAATATAAGCAGCTGCCATTCTTGGATCTCAAACACTTGATCTTACCAAAATACATTTTTGCAGGTTACAACCACTTACCCTGAAGGCTCATGTACCCATCTATCTCTTAGTTACTACCCCACGTGGTTTTATGTCACCTAAACAGGAGACTATAACATAGAGAAGCAAAACCAAAAAGTCAATCAAGAAAAAGTCTCTGGTTTAAAAATGTCCCCATTCAGTGGTATCTGTCTATGATCTGCATTTCAAGATCTGCCAGTAGCCTAGTATTCAGTTCATAGAACATGTTATGTGGTAATTCCATAAAAGGTATAATTAGCTGTATTTTACTTTACAAGTATGCTGGAGAAACTCAAGTTTTCACTAGGAACACATGAGTCTTTGCATTTTGTCCTGGAAACAAATATCATGATCTAAATTTCTTTACATCTAGTCAAGTCAAGTAATTTCCAAATTGTTCTCATTCAGTTGGCAAAACCAGGTGCAGCCATTAATTAAAAATAATTATTCCTAATTGGTAGTACAAGCATGTGATTCTAGGAAGGTCTTTTCTGGCTTAAATGATTCAATGATGCTGAATTGCCTAGTCCCAGGTTTTGAATCCTTGCTGAAAACAGGCTGCAGTGAAGTGACTCAATGTGCTGACAAAGGATATGAAACAAAAATCCCCCCATCTTTTCAGATTTATAGTCTGTTTAAGGTGTTTTTCCTTACTTTCTGTGTGGATTCCACTCCTGGGGAGAGCTTATGTACCAAACTCAGGCTTGGAGACCATCCTCCTGGAGCTGATATATCACACGCTGATGCCAAGTATCTCAGTATGTAGATTCTTTGTAGATAAAGGGCTAACAGTAAATCAGCCCACTGTCCTGTGTCCATTAAGATTTTTTGTTTGTTATCTATTTCAAGAAAGTTGAAACTTTCCCAGTAAAGGAAAGGCTTGAAAGTCCTCTGGGAAATGCAGCATTTAATCCGTATATCAGAGGCACCATTCCGTGTGATATCTAGGACATGCTGCCACTCAATGACCTGCTGAGACAGAAGCATAACTGCAGAGTGCTGATCAGCTTCAAAGTTTGAACTGACTCAGGTTCAGTAGTGAAAGAGCTGACAAACATTGCCACCACTGCACTGGGTTTGCTTTCCTTCTATTTGTTTGATGGCATTTTCCCTGCCCCATCTGTACTTAATAGCATCCTTAAGCTGTTGTTTCTACAGTTGATTTCAGCACAATGGTCTCTCATACAATGTGATATAATCTGCTTGGAAAACTGCTTATCTTTGAATGGTGGGTCAGCTTATTGATAGAGAAATGAAGAATGTTGCTGTAGCACCTCATGGTGTAGTTAAGTGGAAGAAATCTTGGGGAAGTGGACACGAATCAATGAACACCAAGAAAAAAAATCTGTTTTCTCATTGTTCACCAGGAAAATTAAAAGAGTGGCTTCTCCAGCAATTATAGCCTTCAGCTGTCGCCTGTCAAAATATGCTTTGTTTTCACTGTCAAGTTCTAAAGCACATTGAAAATTTAGCACTCTTGCTGTAGCACTTGCAAGTTTTTTCTCTGCTTCCACTTACATAATAATCTTTGCTGTTTTTATATCACAGAATCATAGAATGGCCTGATTTGGTTTGGAAGGGATCTTAAAGATCATCTAGTTCCAAGCCCTCTGCCTTAAGCAATGACACCTTTAACTAGACCAGGTTATTCAGAACCCCATCCAACCTGGCCTATATGTAAGTTAACTATTGCTGTCACCATTTCAGTCCTTTCTTTAAAAATAAGATATGTATGCTTGTAGGATGCAGATGTTTGTCTTCCTAGAGTCACATTCTTGTACTACAATAATTAGAAACAATTATTTTTAAAACTTGACTTTTGATAGCACTGTGAAAAATATTAGCTCTTGCTTTGTAGTGGCACAATTATTTTTCCAATTCCCAAGAACAAATTGTTAGTAAAGAAAGCACATTTTCTACCATTAGAAACCTACTGAACTAGGTATTGTCTTCTGAAACATATTTCTAAACAGTGTTTAATTAATTTGCATTAATTTGAGACCTGGGTTAATTAAAATTAGATTCCTTTAAAACAGGTAATTGAATTTGCATCTGAAATACTTCTCAACACTAAATTGACATTTAGGTGCAAAATATTAATTGTCTTAACCACTTCTATGGGTCAGAGTCTCAAGGGAGGTAGCAGCTCTCTGCAGCTCCCTTTGTGTCACCTCTCTGGCACTGTTAAGGGGTGCTATCCCTAAACAAGGAGCCCTGTGCTTGTCTCCTGCTTCTTCTGAAACAAGGAAAACTGGTACCCAGCACAGCCCATTTCCACAGCACTACCTCTCCTCTTCTGACAGTTTTGTGGTCTGATGCTCTGTTCCAAACAAAACCTTCTTTGGAAAATTTCATACATGGCTAACACTGGAAGAAATTACAGTCTGTGGAAATCCAAGGGTCTCAGAGTGCTGAAAACCCAATTCTTAAATCTTACATGTACAATTTCAATTGTATTAATAATCATTCAGACTTGCATCTCATTGAGAAGCATTTTTGTGCTTCGCAGTGCTGTTATTGGATCCTTTTGTCTTTTAATGATATACACAAAAGATTAAATTAGTAAACTTCCAAACAACACCTAATATAGATGTGTAGGCATGTGTGTTCATCATTTGAAAATTCTTATTATTTTACATAATATTAATGCACCAGGTCCATCCTCCCTTTTTCTCTGAGGCAAGTGGAATGCCTCTTTTCATAACAAAAAGGCTTCTGAGTGTTTACTGTGCTAGCCTGGCCAGGGTAGCTCATATAGACCATTGACTGTAATCCTCTGATGAACAATCTTGAGTGTAGACTTGTATGAAAAGGCAGATGGTACCAAATAGTTTTGCAGTTTAGCTCCAATGGGCAAACTCTCACTGTCATAGGCTGAGGTGTGAGCCTCTACTCTGTGATCCTCACAGGTGAAACATGAACAGAAATTTAAGTGAGACATAACAGGAAGGATGAGTACTTGTGACTAACACTTGCCATTCATCATATTATAAGGATCTTACATTACACTTTTTGTATTTGTATCCCACCTTGTTGAACCAAACCAATCATTAGCACTTGGGCTCATCTTTAAGAATTTGGCAGTCCATTTTTGACTCTGTGATGACAAAACCAGCTCACTGCACTGTTTTACAGTAATGCAATTCAAAGAGGCGTGATGATAGACTGGGAAAGTGCAGATTCCTCCTCTGACCCTGTTGCTGAATTGTTGTGTAATGCTCCCATCAGCTGTACTGGAGTTCTGGGAAAAACACCTCAGAGTGTGTGTGAAGCACATGAAGAACGTGCACTGCAGAAAAACCTGACTCCCTTTTACTGAACTGTGGGGTGTTTCTAAGTGTGGGCAGTGTGGGAAAGCTGAGTCAGCAAGATCTGGATTTTCCAGCGTTCTTGAGGACACAGTAACTTCGTTTGGAGTTGTGGGTGTTTAATAACCTTGAAAATAGAACTGCAAGAGATGCTATGTAAGGTGTGAGGCATTTATGTCTGCTGAAAGAAAACCTGAAGAAATTATGCTTTGTAGCTAGAGATAAGGAGGAAAAATTGCCTTCTGATTTTTCTTTGAAAGTCTGTTTTTCATCAGCGTGTCAAAACACAAATGAGCAGAATTGGTTTGCCTGTAAGAAGGATAGTAGGGTGGTTAAGTGATATCGGATATAATACTGCAGATCACTGGGTGTTAAGAGTGGTTGGATGCTGAATCAAGTAATTGAACCCTGAGGAGAGCCACACCTTCCTCTTCTGTTTTGGTTGTCTTCAAAACCTTCCCAACAAAGAGCTGCAGTGGCTAATGTGATGTAACCTGAGGTGTCATTTAATTATTTTTAACAGTGGGCATGCTGTTGTTGTAGTCACTCTCATCTTTAGTGACAGGACAGGTATTAATCACTGGTGTTCCTATTGGCTGTACTGGCATAAGCTGAGTCTCCATTTTTTTGTTCTTACACAGCTTGCTTTAGAGAATAGGTGGAATACTACGTGTATAGGAGTGTCTTACACCCCTGGATAACCCCCTGGCCTGTACTTTGGTTAGGGTAATGTAAATCCTGTTTCTAGCCATCTGGGATTCTCCAGAGTGCAAAAACATTATGGGATTTTGTATGCTTCAGTGTAAACTACTCAAGATAACACCTTGTTGTGACAGGTGTTATCAGGATGGTAACAGATACCCATTGGCAAGACCCGGACAACCAACAGCACCACAGGGAACTGGGCCAGCACATTGTGGTGAAGGCTGACTATGCTAAGGATAAGCTGTATAATTAACTGGACATGTTGGGCTTCTTGATGCACTTCAGTTTGCTTTCAGACATTTTCCTGAAGCACAGCACACTTGTTTAGGCCCTTGTTAATGGTCATCAGCCACTTCTTAATGTGGATAATCCGTGGTGAGAACTAGTCATAGCTAGAAGAGTGACCAGATATCAGGTACTGCTAGATCTTGGTGACCAGTCCCTGAAAACTCTCATGTTTAATTGCATGTCTTTCTTTTTTTTTTTTTTGTGGCGAGAGTGAGAGAATCCACGATCCAATTAAAGAGCCATGAGCAGCCTCAGTTCCTCCACTCTTTGGCAGAAAGTCAGCAACCAAAGCTATGAACTAAAATTTGAACAGTTTGTTCAAATGCTTTGTTTCTCTCTCTCCACTCAGTAAGGAGCTTTTGTAACTTGTATGAAGGAGCCCTCAGGCTGGGACAGCTACGGGCCTGACTGGATGAGAAGCATTTGTTGAAAATATTTAGGGTGGAGATAAATGACAGGAGAAAGGATTCAGGTTTTATGTACATCTTTAGGTTTGGAGGTGCACAGTGAAACCAGGTGGGATTTCTGACCAGATGGGAGCAACAGTGCACAGGAAACTATCTGTGGTGAGGTGTCTCTCTCTTGGGTGGGACAGGCTGTTCTCATCTCACTGTAGTGCACTGTACTGCATCTGCTTATTCCCAAGCTTATAGTACTATGCTGGGCTATATGAACATGTCCTGTGTTCTTCACAGTCCATCTGTAAGTTTTGCACCATCCCTAGGTCTGAAAGTTTTCAGTGACCTTGTTACCTTGCATTTCTTCAGTGGGGCTGTAGAGGACAGCTTTGGTTGCTGCTCGGGACAGAGGCCCCATTCGTCTCAAGGCTTGAATACAATTTACCAACATTATGCTCTCTAAGTCATGATATTCAGCTTTACCCATCACTAGTTTTCAGTAATCAATATGAAAAAGAATGCATAAACCTAAGCAGAGGCACATTTAGATTTGTAGCTGTTCAACAGAATGAAGAAACAGCTCTGCTGCTTTCTACTCCCACATTAGAAAGTTTGTAGTAAGAGCAAGTCAAACATCAGTCTGCAAATGGTCTAAGAGCCAAAGCCTGAGGCTTCTGCTGCATGTTTCCTTTAAGCCAAGGGGACTCAGTCCCTAACCAGATGTCTTTAGCTGTTATTTATTACATTATTACAGTCTTTTTGTGTAAGTCATAATGTGTTTCAGTAGGCAGATGTGATGAACATTCCTCAAACTATGAACTTCAGACAATTCACATCTCAAATTAATTTTGCTGTATGTCCCATTGTTCTTGTGCTACTGGGAGCAGCAAACAATCATTCTGTCTCTCATCCCCTGAATCCCTGGTTCAATAATGCTCTCTCTGTTCTCCTCACCAGCCACCTCTTCTGAGCCAACACTCTCCTTCATTTCCTCCCTACTGCATTCAAGCTTCTGCCTGTGTTTGATCATCTCTGTGGCGCTTTGCTAGTTTATCCTCTCTGAGTTGGAATGACCCAAACTATGCACTCTATTCACTAAGTCTGAATTACTGGTTTTCAAATGGTGTGACTGTGTGTCCTCTTTTGTTACCAATTCCTTTTTTAGTGTTTTTTAGCATTCTGCTGGGATTTGTCAGTGTGACCCCGCTGACAAGTCAGCTGGTGATTGCAAGACCTACTCAGGCCTCTTCCCTGAGAAACAGATAATTGCACATTCAGAGCCTGTCACTGTAGATACATAGTTAAAGGTAATTTTGTGCCCAGACACATTCTTTTGCACTTATCAGTGCAAACATTTTGTCATCTGCTCACTTTATATTATGTGTACCTAAGATGTAAGTCTTAGCTGCCAGCTTTAGATGTCATTATTCTGCATAATTTTGTCATGGCATTATTCAGTGCTCTGTCAGGTAGTTTGTGACCAGATTGAGCCTCAAAAAGTCCCAAAGCACATCTCTGAATGGGATCCTGCTGGTTGACTGCTGACAAAATGACATTTATTCCCTATCTCTAGACATGAGAGGAATGTCCCTTCTACCCACCGACTGTTTAGCTTTCAGGATTGTACCATCTACCCTTTTGTAACCCATAAACAACTGGTTTCCCTTTAAGTATGTTGGAAGGCATCAAAAGGATGGATCAATTTTTTCCTTGGTTAGTTTCAAAACCCCTTTCACTGTCAATGCTTGGAAATGAACCATATGACCCCTGTAAGTATCAATTAGGTTTGCTTTTTTTGTACACACTATCTCTCCTAATCTGTGTTGTGCACGTATTTTTTTACAAATGGGCAATTCTGAGACGCATCTTGTAATACCAGACAACATCAACTGACAGTTTTTCATTCCATGAGCAATATGAGCAACATGAGCAAATACAAGTGTTTAAAACGGACATTTCTGGTAGTTTAAAATACATATGAATTCTGATAATTATGAAAGTGACTTTTTAATTGCTCAGACTCTTTAATCACAACTGATTCAGTGATTGCTTTCACTTACGTAGACCATAGGGGAATTTAACGGAAGATGTGAAGTTAGTTTTTATTCTTATGACATTTTTTGAACAGAATCTGACTCATACCTCCCTTTAGTTCTCACTCAATGTTCAACAAAAAGATGAATGTTTATGATGGACTATAAGCTTTTGATTGTCCTGCTAGGCAGCAGCTGCAAAATCTGATGTAGTTTAGTGTGTGACAAAGCTGAATGTCACCCAGTGATTCATTTGAATGGGAGCCAAGCTAATATTCCTTACTGGGGAAATATGCTCACTAAAATGTTTTTATGGAACTAGGATGTCAGATTCATGATAGAAATTTGGAAACTCCTGTGCTGGGTGCATTGAAAATGAGTTGTTCAGATGAACAAGCTATTTATACAGACGTGGTTAATACTGGCTACTGGTTTAATCTTTTAGTAATCTAGACATTACCATATGGACAACCTGCACAGATTGATCTGATGAGGCCTCACTGGATAAATGAATATCCTACTTCAGTTAATTTGCTGAGCTTTATGATAGCTTTTATGAGGAGAAAATAAATGCTTTCCAGCACATATTTTATTCGCAGTGACATATAAAATGAGACTGATGACAATCAACATGGATTTAAGGCAGCTTGTTTGACAAGCAGCTCATGATGGTTTGGACAGTTATCTGGAGGGCTTTCTTTCCATCCTTCATTGTGTGTAGCCAATGCACAGCCTTTCCAATGTGGAACCACCTTTGCACATACATATCAGAGAATGCACTCAGTTTTCTCTTGAATTTTGCTTTCAGCGATGTACTTACAGTAATTTTGTTTAATGCCATAATGGATTATTTAGTTTTGTTATCAACCTCTGCTTTCTCAATCTTCTGTCCTGTGAGGAACTGCCATATTCCTCCTCTGTAGTTCTCATTTCCCAGGGCATATACAAAGGCATCCACTGTTGGCACAGTCTTGGCAATAAGGGCAGGAATCTGTCATGAGACACAATATTTATTACTAGGAAAACACACCGAGAAGCCAATGGGCTGATTTCAGCCTATGTTCAGTTTCCCTTTACCAAAAAAAAGCCTGTTTCCAATGGCATTAGCTTGCTACTCCCAGAGAGAGGAGAAGTTAAAGCAGTTTGGCTGGTTGCAAGTCCTACTCAGGAAATTATAGTCTCCAGGAGGAAGAATTTTGGTTGGCATTGCCTGAAACAGGGATAGTTCAGTTGAGAGTGAATACAAACACTTAGGAGGAGTGGAAGGTGTGCCATGGACACCTTTGGACCGATGGATGAAGAGGCTGATGTTGCTAACACATTTAATGTGGGATACTGATTACAGTAATGCATTTGGTGACCTGAAACTGGGCTGATTTTGGGGCACTGAATGAAAGCTGAAAGGTTTGATGGGATATTACTGAGTCCCAATAGTGGTTTTGGAGCCAAGACTCATAAAAGAAAGGGGAAAAATGAGGCAGCATAACCTTAGGAGTGATTAATTACAGCTTCCTTGAGGAGAGAGAAGTATTAGAAATATGAATGAGACAAACAGTTTCTTTATAACTGTAAATTCTGAGCTGGTGCCACAAAAAGCTCCTACATGGCATAGAACAGTACAGGCTACAGACCCCTGACTAAGTGCTGAAGAAAAATACCCCGACTTCCTACATTTTTGCTTGATCAAAGCAGTAATGCAATGCCTGTTATATCACTGTGCTTACCTGTTTTCACTAAAAAATGGTAGATGAACAGAATGCTTTGAGGAAAAGGACTACTTCTTACATATGTTTTTACAGGTAAACCCAGTTATCAGTAAACTGGCATTGTTCATAGAGACAGAGAGAGGAGAGTAAGGAGAATGCCATCGTTTGGGTTCTGAGGTGGCACCGACGTACCATGCGGTATTTTGGTGGAATGAACATCACATTTTCCACTGCTGCATAGGAGCACAGGAGGCAATAGGGACCCCAGCAGATGACCAGCGTCTTCAATGGTAAACCAGTATTAAACTGAAAAACAAGAGCAATAGGTTTCTTTTTGTTTCACAATCACACGCTACAACAAATGGGTGGGAGAGGTCCTGTGAGACCGTGGTTTGTGTTCAGCAGCAGGAGAGGATCAGCCAACAGGATATGGGATAGCACAGTGCAGCAGCACCAAGGCCTTGATCCTGGGCATGGGTGGGGAGTGGCAGAGGTGGCAAAACACCTTAGGGTATATCAGACAAATCAGTGTGTGCTAGATATAGAAGCCGTGGCCAGTAATTGCTGCTGAGAGGAGAGAGCAATGTGAAAATCGAAAAGCAGATTAAAAGGAATGATATTTTGCTGACTTCTTAGATGGTCTCGCAGACAAACTGTGTGAAGCCACTGCTATGGTGGTGCAACAGATGCATGCAGTAGCTGTGTTGTGGTAGTAAGATTCCTCTGTCCTTCATGCTAGGGCCCTATCCATGGTGTTCATGGCCAGCTGTTCCCAAGTATCTTACAAATATTAATGACTAAGGAAGTGATAATTTTATCCTTAAATTTTCTGTATTGTAACTTGTCTGCACAGCTACAGAATATCGTGAGGAAGAAATCACATTCTAGTGCATTTAAACTCTCTGGAAAAAAGTAATAAACATAATAATGAACACTAAGATTTGTTCAATAAATATATAGAGGGCACATGTATTTATTCCAGTCAGCTACAAACAAGTCTGCCTGGCTGTCTCTGTCGATATAACATTTCTCTTGAGAACTGACTGTCTTTACTGAGTGCATGGGTCAGGCTGTGACCACCACCCCTGTGTAGTGCCCCAGACTGTATGGCCTGCACCTCAGCAAACAACTCATATAATCACCACATTACATTCCCATAAACCTGCCACACCAGAACCATTCCTTTGTTTCCAGCTCATAAAGATTTCTGAATTTCCTCAGCCAAGTGTAAACACAGTGTGTACGTGCAGGCCCTTCTCCCCCATGGGGTGCCTGCGTGTTTCCTTGCAGAGCTGCAGTTCTGTCTGACTTCCTTAACCATAAACCAAAGGCCTGTAGCAAAGCAGGAAACAGCAATCCTTCCAGAGATAAATTTCTCTGGATAAATATTGATATGCTATTGGCAAATATTCTGTAAGCTCTGTGTTTGTTTTTTGAGGAGAGTTGGACCAGTGTTGATGGAAGGGAATCTTCAGGATGACTGGTCCAACTCCCTCTTTGATGGGGAATCAGCACTAGGTCAGGGCAGATGTGGCCATCTGGTAAAATGCTGACATTTCCAAGGATGGTGTTTCCGTGAACTTTCTGAACGGCCTCATCCTGTGTTGCTCTACCTTCCTACTTAAGTAGCACTGGGGGGTTAGCACAGAAGGAGCTGAGTCAAAGTCTTTGTGAAAGAAATTGGTTTTTTTTAAGGACTTTGTCTCTACTGGATGTAGGCAAGGTGATTGCAGGGGCTGAGGGAGCTTTCTTACCTTAAAGTGCCCAGTTTTCCTGAACTTTTGGTGTATGGACTGATAAGCTGTCATCATGATGAAGCCTGGGATCATGAAATTGAAAGTGGACAGAGCAAAAAGGAATGTGACATAGTTTCTGGAAAAGGTGAGGAGGGAAAGAAAAAAGAGGGTGTTAATTTCTCTTGAGTGCATCTCTGTAAACTTGCTGTAAGTATATACCAAACTGTATTTTTAAATTGGTAAAACCAGTTTTGTCAACGTGCTTCAGGTGCAGCATTTGCTGATGGCCAGTTAAGCCATGCTGTTGTGTGTGGGATGGATTGTGTTGTCGAAAATCACAACAGCTGTTTGTATTCTAAACTCAAACACCCCTACGTGGACATCTGTGCTGGACTGCATAAAGCCAAAAGCATTCTGAAAGAGTTTCAAGCCCTAAACCCAGAAAAGATGCAGTGTATAGATGCGTGAGGGAGTTTCAGAAAGCTGAGCACCCTCCTTTCCCATAGAGGAAGCTGACTTTAGCTGTTCCACATGCCACCATGCAAGTCCAGGCAGCCTTGGGTGATGCCTGGCTTGTCCCAGCTGCTGGGCAGGGACATCTCCCCCAGCAACAGTGGTGGGCACAGCTGGGGGTTTTGTGTGCCACCGAGACCATCCTAGGGGATGACAGCCTCCACTCTGCTCCTGTGGGAGCTGGCCCTGGCCCTCACCTGTCCCCTTTGCTGTAGTCCAGGGTGCAGCAGGTTCGGAGGGGTTCGTAGTTGTATTCTCCCCACCCCAGTAAGGGCATTATGGACCAGAAGGCAGCAAACAGCCATGCAAACACCATCATGGAGGCAGCCGTGCTCCACTGCAGCCTGCTCCCTGTGGAAGAGAAAAGACGCTCTCCATGTCCCGAACAAAACCACTGGAAACAGCTGTCAGGCCCTTGGGCCTCAGGCAGAAACAAGCAAGTGTCTGTGTTTTGTATCCTGAAGCTGACCCGAGTCTGGAGGAATCAGTCTTGCATAAAATATGAAGGAAGCTTTTAGGAAACAGCAAACTGTACTTCCCTTTTGTGTGTTTTACTTGGACAAACGCTGTATTGCTGCTCGGTTTTGCACCACGCTGGAGATACAGCTGCTGTTATGAACATTATATTCTTGTGTTTTGGGAATGTGTTTAAGGACACAGATGAGGCAGAGAGTAGAATGAACAGGGTGATGCAATAAATAGCGTTTGAAGAAACAGAGTCCCATTGCAGAGTGTGGGTCAGATCAGAAACGTGACTCTGCACACACTCCCCAGCCCCTGCCTACTTCCTTCCTGCCTGGCCAGGAGTGCAGGGCATGTGGGGATATCTAATACACCCTTTTCTAAAATTACTGGTCATCAATATACATGTGTGTGTATATATATACAACCTGACAACAGAGCTTGTTCTAAAACTACTGCTGGACAAGTAATTTTCCCCCTAAGATCATCACTTATCCTAGGAAATGTGAAGCTCAGCATTAGTAATTTTTTTTCTAATTTTATAATAAAGTGTTCCCTTGTGCCCATCTCATCCAGTTCCATCAAATACCATAGGAATGAAATGAAATGAAAGATTGGAAACTTCAGAAGACACAGGAAGTATTTATTCATGGAGAAGGCAGTCAGGATTCCTTGCTGCTGCAGGATGTTGTGCTAGTCTCGCTGCTTGCATGTAAAAAGGTCTGGATAATTTTGTTACAGAGGCCCACGTCTGTCATCGTGGCTGTGCTGAGCAGCCCATGACGCCAGCAGCACCAGCAAGGAGAACAGTGACTTTCCTCAGCACTCCTTTCTAATCAAATCTCCCATTACGGACAAGTAGTGATGCAATTTTCACTGAGGCTGGGAAGCAGTCTTTTTGTCTGCCCTTAGACAGCAGCATCATGACAGGAGGCAGGAAGATTCAGGCCAATTCTGAACTTTCCCTCAGAGGTGAAGGACGGGGGATGAGGTGCATGAGGTGAGTCCCTGCCATGGGGTCACACGTGGCTGACTCGTGGGTGAAGGACATGTGGGGGCCTCATAGGCTGGAGATCCCCATAAGGGAGCAGCTCCAGGAGGAACCACAAACTCTACAGTAGCTATTTTGTGTTGTACTGTTCTTGTATATTTTAAAAAAAGGAAAATAAAGGGTGTTAGTGAAACTGCCCTTTTACAGGAGTTCTGATTCCATCCCTCTCCTTTTTCTTATCTTCCAGAGGTTCTTCAGGGGAAAAAAATTAAAGTTTGAATTGCATTAAAAATCAACTTGGAAAATTCGTTTGGTGCAGGTGTTCAAAATTAATAATGGGAAAAGACAGTTGTACACATTGCAATTTAAATACAAAGGAGAATTAAAATCCTTTGTATGAAATAGTCTAGGTTTTATATTTGGTAGTTGCAAAAAACATTTTACTTTTTTAGTAATTTAAAACATTATTTTGGAATAATTACTAATGAAGAATTATTAATAAGGACTAATATCTGTCTTTTGTATGATTACTACATAGAAGATATACTTTGGCTGCAAAGGCTTAAATATTGCTTTGTAGTACTGGCATAATATGACTCTAGAATTACATAGATGAAAATAAAATAATAGCTTTTGATTTAGGAGACTAGAAATACAAGTGCAACTTTTTAGTAATTTGTAATTATTATTAAACTCCCAGTCCAAAGAAGCAATGTAGCCTAAGCACCTTCTTACTTTAGTGTTTGTGCCTTTTCTGTGAAAAACTGTGAGGAAAAGTTTATTTTAGTTACTTTTCCATGGGAGTTAGGGATCATAATTTTCTTATAGATGCAGAATAAAAGAACTATGCTGTAATGGAGGCTGGCACCAGGCATGTCTCAACAGCCTGCCTTTGGAAAGCTCGTTTCTGGGGCTGAGCTCATCTTTTCTCTCCTCTCACACTTAAGGGGCCTACTTTCGATGCTCGAAGAGGAGAGAATCAGAACTAACAAAATTAAATTTTTCCTTTTGGCTTTGACCTTTTGCAAAATGAGATTAATGGTAAAGTAGACCTGGTGAAATCAGCTGCTGGTTGACCCTCCAGAAAATATTTACACACACATCAGAAGTAGCTAAAAATGTGTGAATGTAAAATTACACAAGCTTGAGATTATTTTGGTTTTACTCAGAAAAAACGCTTTCAGTACAAGAACAGTGAAAGAATCCTGCTGTGTTCACGTGGCAAAACTGTCCTCCCCTGAGAAAGCCAAGAGCAAGAGCTCAAGTTGAGAGCAGTTCAGTGGTTTTTGTGCACAGTAGGCCATTGCTTTACCTTAAATGCCTTCTCTTGGCCTGATAAAATTTAATGTAATAGCCGTGTAGGTCCTAATTCAATTAAATCATATGTAGGGAGTTCAGCATATGCTTACAGATATAATTCCTAATTAGGGCCCAGTGCTGGCAGTTTGGTCCTTTTAAGTCTAATCGCTCTTGTGCTCTGGTTTTCTCTCTTTCAAAAGCAAAAAGGAAGCCTCTCTTTTCCACACAGTGAAATATTAATACAGGGAATTTAAAATGATTTCTCTAATTGCTTTGGAACAGAAAGAGTGCTCCCCCATCATTCAAAGATTACTAAAATTGTAATGCCAAAAGCTGAACTTTTAGGAAGTGCTATATAGAGCAGGGAACCTTAATCCTTTTGATCATGATGGCCAGTTTTTAGTGATATAATCATAAACTATATCTCCATGTTTAGTTTGTGGAAACATTTATGATTTTTTTTTTTTTTTTTTTTAAGATTTATGATTTATTCAAACATTTAGCTGATTTTTGCAACGTGAAAAATACATCTCTGACACTGTGGCTAACTTTCAGCTAGATTTCAGTCTGCTGTTCAAAAGCAGTGTCTCAAGTAAAAGGTCAACAGGATTTTCTATGATGGAGGGGAAAAAAGTCCCTTTTCCTCATTCTTGCAAATGGTTACGTTATTAACTGTATAATATTAAGTTACAATATGTTCCAGGACAGTATGGTTTATACCAAACTTTATGGCATGCATAATTTAAAATTAGCTAAGTTTGTCAAAGACAGAAATATCTGAAAATCTGCTAATTAAGAATATATATCAGTCATAAGTAAAATAGGTGTTAGTACCTACTTCATCTGTAGTGCAAAAAGCACCAGTCACTGGTGCTCACAAGTATTCATTTTTTGTAGGAATAAGAAAGCTGTAATGTGTAACAGCTACTTTTGTGCATATAATTATAAAAAGCTCTTTAAAATAACTTAATTAAGGGATTTTTTTTTCCTGCGGTTCTCCATGATCTTAGAACTGTCTTGGTGATTGCCTCCTGCTTCAGAGAAAAATGCAAGATCTGTACAAACATTGACATCTTGTCAGGGAAAACTGATACAGGTGCAAAGCTAGATGAAGGGAATGTGGCAGGGTGGCTGCAGTGTGACAGGAGTCTAGGATTTACTCCTAATTTGACAGAGCTGACAGCTTCAATTGGAGCAACCCAGGTTACCTTGGTTGTTAAGGATTAGATAAAAGTCACTATAACTCTACTTTTTGAAATTGAGTGCTGCTGTGAAATCCCTGCTAGTTTTGTTTGTCTTCTCTTTTAAAATATTGAGAGAAGTACTGATATAAATCACTTTAGATTTACTGTTTCCTCATAATTCTTAAATGCAAGTTAAAAATCTTCGGTATTTTTTTCTTTCCTTTTAATTCTGTAACTGTATGCTGTACTTATGAACTGACCAGGATCCTTCTCCTCTTCACAAGCTTCTGATGGCACCACGAATGGTCAGAGAGGGAGAACTGACAATGTCTACCTTGATTTGAACTGTCACCTTCTCTCCTGAATACTTGGCTGCTGAGAGGCAGCTTCCTCAGAATTTGTGCTTTTCTTCTTCACCATCAGGCACTTACATAAAACTACTTCTGTTTTCTCCTTTGCCCCCAATGATCAAATTTTAAGAGCTTTTTTTCCCATCTTGCTAGAGATTGACATTGATGCCCTTCGGAATCCCCTGCTTTTTCTACTCTCATTGCATAGTTTTAGGTTATTTCTGTAGTTCTCTCCTCTTTGCTGTGAAAGTAGCATCTCATAAACCCCAGAACCACACTTAGGGGATGAAAAGAGAGTTGCCCAGTATGGTTGCCTGGAAGTTAAAAAAAAACAAGGGAGGGGAGAATAAAATATCTTGACCTTCTCGGTCATATGGGGTGATAATACTATTTTCTTCCATATGCCAAGCAATGTCAACCTGATTTCTGGTGGGTGACTTGTCTAGTTACCAATACACTTTAAAGGTAGTGCTTTGTCACTTAGGGTTGTGCTGACTTCCAAATCTGAAAACCTGGTCAATTTTCAGAATGTTGGTGAGCAAATTTGTGTTATTAGCATACAGAATGGTTGTAAAGTTCCAAGTTATCCTATCATCATAGTAATCTCTCACATTCTCATCAGCTCTTTCTTCCCAGAAATATGGATAGTGGATAATCAAGTGCCAAGCTGAGGAATGCCACAACAAAGTTGTTTTTGGGAAACAGTTTGGACATAACAAAAAAGCCTGGGGATTATGTAATTGAGTCTGGAAGGAGTACCAGATCCTGGGGAATGAAGATAAAAGGCTGATAGCTTTGATTTTTAGGTAAAGCTATTTTGTACCTTCTGTACAGGCATGCAACTCTCACCAGTGTCAACAGGAGTTTAATGTATGGATTGAGAACACAGTATAGCCTGTAGGCTTGGTATGGCGTATCTATGAAATATGACTTAATCTTTTTTGCAATCAGCATGTGAAGAATTGAACTAGCAGGGGCTGGTTTTACTGGAATAACCACAGGGCATGAGCATCTTCTGGGTTTCTGGTTTTGTTTTGTTGTTCAAAATGTTCACTATAGGAGCCATGTTTGGCTATCAGTTTGTAACAATTGGAGCAAAGTAAAGAAGCTTGTGCCCTTAGGGTTCTTCTGCCTGTGCTCTTAATGTACTGTATGCTCTTGACTGGAGGAGTGCATGACACAAAAGCATTAAAGCCAATGTGGCAGAGAGTAAAATGTCTTTCCCAGACATGCTTATTTTCAGGCTCTCTCGTAAAATACAGATGCTCCTCTCCCAGCTCCAAATGCATTTCAGTGTCCAAGGGGTGTTAGTATGGATTTTGCTCACAGCCTGCATTATTTGGGGCCTTTGTCTAGACATGAAAAAATACATATCTTTTCCTGAGCTGAATTCCTGTAAAAATTGCAGAACAAAAATGTTGGCAGCCTTTTCACCCTCAGCAGGATCATCAGACTGACTATATTCCCTGTGTGGTTTGGGTGTGTTTTGCCATTTGCTGCTAAAATCACATGTAGGCTGTGCCTGAAAGGCTGTGTGGGTATAGATGTCTCTTGCACCCCAAAATACCTGTGTGTTGCACAAAGGGGCTGCTGAACTCTGTCTGCCCGATCATGCCTCTGCATGGGCTCTGTTCCAGTCACCATCTCTGCAGAGGCAGCTCTCTGCTTACACCAAATTTCTCTATAATTAGTAAACTCTGCATGGACATGATGATCTGTTTGGTGCACAGCAGGGTGTTGGATGAAAGCCCAAGATGAATAGATTTTTCTTCAATATGAGGAGTTGGATTTTTTGGGGGGATTTTGTTTTAAAGATTACCAATGGGTTAAGAGAAAGCATGGCAAGAGGGTCACAAACTGGATGCGATGATGATGAGGAAATGTCTCCTGCAGGTGGTTGATGATTGCCTCCTGTATGGGAAGAGGTCCTTTGGAGAAACTTTTTATATTTGCTCTATCTAGTGTATAAGATAAACAAACTTATATATAAGATACACAAATAATAACTGTGTGCTTGCTTTGATTCTCAGAAATCTAAGCCAGCTTTTTGCAGGATGTGGGTAAGGTTGTGAGGTAAATTGAAGCCCTTACTTGTACAGTAGTGATGGTATCGGTCCCAGGCGACGGCAGCGCTGGAGCTAATGCTGGCCAGTGCTGTCAGGAAGCCATGGAATCCATGGATTTGACAGCCATCGGAGCCATAGGGCCAGTATCTGTCAACAAACAAGGAATATATTAAGAAAACGACAGAGAAAGGTGAAGACATGTTTGGAAATTGCATTAACAGAGAGGGTAAAATGATAGCCTGTGCTTATGCTATCTGTCTGAGAAACACTGTGAAAGATGTTACTGTGCTTGCTTTTAGGCATTTGCCAGCATTTTTCTTGCTGTGGTGTCTCTTACAGTACAACAGCAATTTGTATTCTTAATACTGAGAAGAAAATATAACCCTGCATCTTTGTATTGAAAAGTTGGGGTTTTTAAATTTGAAATGTACGTTTCATCCAATTATCTAGGTCTTCAAGATTTGCCCTCTTTGTGAGGAGCCAATTTGTCAATTTGTGCAAGTCAGTGCAACATAACAAATAGATACAGACTTGCAGACAAATTTGGGGTCAATCTAGAGGTTTAGTGAAGTGATATTTTGATACTCAAGTAGCTTCTAAACTGGTAAAGCTGTCTGGTTAAATGTCTTCTCTAGTCAGTCTTATAATCTGTCAATAATTATATGCAGTAAAATCTGCTTTTCTACTTGCCTGGTAGAACCACATAGAGTTTTGTTTTGCTATTTCAGATTGAGGGAATGAGAAGGTTGGCTACGTGTTACGGTAGGAAGAGCGATATTTAATTAGTTAGACCTCTTAGAACTTAAGCTGTTAATTTTCATGTGGTTCTCCTGAGCATGCTTCAGGAAAACCCTTCTGCCATACCTGAGGAAGCTGGAAAAGGCAGCGATGAAGGCATTGATGCAGATGCCGCAGTCGGCCAGGGCAATGCTGAGAACCAGAAGATTGCTGGGAGTTCGGAGCTCTTTGATTTTTCGGAAAGAAATAATTGTCAAGCCATTGAGACAGAAACCAAGCAGGGCTGAAAGACAGAATTGTTTGGTGTGATTCAACTGGACATGGAAAATATCTACAATGACGCTGCTGTTTTCTTTGATGAGAGAACAGTAATTAAAGTGGAATCTTATGCTCAGGGAATAGATCTGTAGTGGTCAGTCTGCACGCAAGTTACAAAGGCTTTCAGAAAAGTTGTAGGTGACAGCTCAAGCCAGTGCTTCAGACTTCATCAGTCATGTGGGGCAGAACTGGTTTGATCGTATTTGTAATTCTGCCTTTTGTTATAACAAGAGAAACTGGATTGTCAGGCTCCATGCAGGGACACGTGGTTCAGGGTTCAGAGCAAGGGAGATGTAGAGGAGGCAGTTTTCAGGAGAGCTGACAGCCTGCACATGCTGCTGGTGTACACATATCCAGGCCTGACTTTGATAGAGAAAAGGTTTGTATTTAATATAAATTAAAACATTCTTTTTTGTTTAAGCACAGAAATCCCTCAGCTATGTTTCAGTCAGCCTGCCTCCCTTTGGGCTTCTGTCTCAGGGAAGTCTACGCAGTGCTTGAATCACACCAGCTCAATCTCATTACTGCCCCATGTCAATAGACTATACATGAAAAGGAATAATCTAATTATGAAAAGCAGTCACCGATAGATTTAAAAAAAATAAGTTTATGTTGGTACTCAGAGAGGGATGGATCCAAGCAACCCAAGCTATTCACCCAGCACAGAGCTGTGCCACCCTGAAATCCATCCTTCACTGGTTTAAACTCAGGCTTTGTCCTTTAATGCCCTTTTCAAGGCGACCTGAATTATTTTAGCTCTGATGAGGCTCTGACTCAACATCCAGTCTCTAAGTTTCGGTTAGATGAGAGGCACTATGTCTTTTTCTTTGTGTTCTTCTTGGAAAAAGAAATGATGTAGCACAGAAAAAATCCATATCCCCTAATTCTGTAAAGTAGTGTAGTTACTTATGCTTCTTGTCTTAATTCTGCAGTTACATAAGATGGATGATGTTTTTCTCGTCAAAAATCCTGCTTCTACCTTAATTGCATTAATGGCTGATGGCATAACCATAGTAACAGCTGATGTGTGTCTATCATTACACAACATTTAACAAAATATTTCCAGGAGAAAAGTTTGGAGCCATTTGAGATCGGCTGTTTTTATTTCCTCCCTGTCAGATTACCTCCCACCCACAGGGTAAAACTGCTGTCAGCTTTCCCAAATGCAGAGAAGCCTTTAGGAGGGATATGTTCTGAGCATATTTAGAGTAGAGCTGAGAGTTATTACTATATCAGCTTTTTTTTTTTTCTATCTTTTCCCTGTTTTTGGAAGCCTCAGGCTTTATCAGATTCTGCTATCTTGAAGGTCAGCATGAGTGTACAAATAGAGAACTTACTAAATTAAAAAAAAAGCTTTGAATTTTTGTTTTTAGATCAGCAAATGTGTCCACTTAATAAAGTGAATGTAGCTCTTCACCGCAACCTTTTTTTGCAAACTGCACTTAGACGCTGCCATAAAAAAAGGAGAGGTCCTATTGCCTTTGTCTCAGAATGTTTCAGAAAGTGAATTAATCCTTGATTATTTAGCTTGGTCTTCTAACACAAATGACAATAATAAAGTTTTATTGCCAATCTACTGGGCACATACTGCCTAAAACCCAATGGAAAATACTTGTGTTTAGTAAAACATAAATGTATTAGACTATAGCTAGTTTAAACTGAAGGTTACCAGGGAGTGCTTTGCTTGAACTTCCACAGCTGCAGGTCCCCAGCAGGCTGCAGACCCTGG
>NW_008246060.1:6475406-6506000 GCF_000691975.1 Corvus brachyrhynchos
TTGACCTCCCCCAGCTGCAGGTCCCCAGCAGGCTGCAGCCCCCGGCGCAGGTCAGGGCTGGCAGGGCTGTGGTGCCACGAGCAGGTCCTGCCAGCACCCAGTGCTGTCCCTGTCCTCCTGCTGCTTCCCACCCCTCAGGATTGGAGTGCAGAACCTGCCAGGCCTTGCCAGGCTGTGCACATGGCTCAGGGACTATCAGCCAGGCTTAGCCCTGGACTCTCTTTAGGCAGCAGCCTGCCCCTGGGCAAGAAATAGAAGCTTTTTCCTTTCTCTTCCAAGGAAGAGTGTCTGACAGCATTTCCAGCTTTCCTTTGCGGCCAGATACGAGCCTGGCTGCAAGGGGAAGGTGAGCACCCTTGGTCCATGTTCATGGGGTGAGCTAATGAGCTCATTCTGGTGGTGCTTACAGCTTCTCCTCCTCTGCTGTTGGGCCCCATGATTCCCACATCCCCCCTGAGCAGCACTATGCAGGACGGGATCCCAGGCCCTGGGACTGACACCAGCATAATCCCAGCTATAAGCCTTTCCTAGCTGCCAGGTAGATAAAAATTCACAGTTCTGTTGCAGTCTCACAACAAGTGGCATATCACAAGAAAAGATCACAGTCGCTAAATTAAATTGATATGATTTGTTACCTTTTACCCAGCAGCCATTAATTGAAGTGCTACTAATGTAGTCTGGATGTATGCTAACAGTTTATAGGTTTTTTTGGAGCTATCATGTTTGATTATAAGACAGCCATCACAACCCACAAAACAAGCAGTACAATTTTATTGAGAGATTATCAGTCATTTCAACTTCTTTCCCCAGAGGAAGATAAAATTGCCTTTAAAAGTCAAAAAATCCCCCAAAAACTTACATCCCAAATTCTTGAAAAGAGAGCTGAGTAGCAAGTACTTCACTGCCACAGCTATGCATAGAGCTTGCAGCTCACTGATTTACTCACCAGAAGTACTGGTGATGTAGCCACAGTAACCAGGGTCAGCATACCACAAATGCTGCTGTCTACTTCAATTTTCCTTTCCCCCTCTCACCAAAAATAATAGGAGGAAAAAATCTTATTGCTGCCAAGGTCCCACACCGAACTTACCTTCTACCAGCAGGGCAGTGCCAATGGCAAACACTTCTATTTCAGTGAAGCCTTCAGGGAGAGAGTGTGCAGTGACCATTTTTATGATAAATATGCCAAAAGATTTAACCTCTGCCCTCTGTTATAGCTGTAGGGCTGCCTTTCCTCTGGATCCCTCTACTTTCAGTAGCCCAAGGCTTCTTAAAGGAGCAGCTCACGTGCAAACACATGCTGTTATTATATAAAAGCTTTGGGGTTTTTTCTCCTGCCACTACAATCCCTGCAGGAATGTTATTAATGATGGGAATAGCATCAACCCACACTCCCCCTTCCCCTGCAAATCGTATTTCAGACACCAGCAAAATGAAAGCATTCATTGCAATTACAACAAGTTCTTTGTAGACACAAGATTAAGAAACCTGTCCAGTTAATTTTGCAACACTGGAAAAGAATTAAAGGTTGTGGGACAAAGGAAACATGTAATTGGGGAGTGACCTGAAAAACAAAGGGGCACTCATTGAGTTGATAATTAGAGGAAAAGTATGAACCAATAATTTCTGCAGCTTGTGGATCTTCCCCTCACACATGTTTTTAGAAACTGGCCAGCGTATTTTTCTGGCAATGACTGTTCTCTATATTAACATATTTCTTCTTTGTAACTGAGGCTTAAATTAATGTGCACACTGGCACAGCCTGTTTAAAGGCAAACACAAATTACTGATTTGGGGCCCTAAACATACAGGGATGTGAGTGAGTTGCTCAGTGGTGAGCACTCACAGGAATCACCTTACTGTCCTTTTGGAGATGTTTGGGGACTGGAGTCTGGGTGTACAGTGGCTCTGGAGTATGTACAGTGGCTCTGGAGTATGTGCAGTGTGCAGCCTGTCCAGCCTCCAGCTCATTGACTTAACAAGGTGCCACTAGCATGATCGTTGCCTCCTTGATCCATAACTTTCTTCATCCTGATAATCCTACTGCAAAATGGGAGCAAAAAGGGAGCTGAAGCACAGGGGATATTAGCTTCCCCCATCTCAGGCCCCACACTGTGCTGACCTGGCTCCCAGTTGATTGAGGTTTCAGGCAGTGTGAATTTGCTCCAGATGCCATCAGAGCTTGTTCAGGTCTCCTCACTACATGGTGAAGGTGCATTTGTGGTCAGTGCTGTTGGTTGAAATAGTGGTGGGTTTTTGCAGTTTTCCTGAAATCTGTACTTTACAGGTTGTGATGCCCAGGAGAACTGATTAGAGCTTCAAGGCTGTTGTGAAACCATCTTGCTGTGTTTTTTGATCTCTGGTATTCAATTTACAGCTCTTTTTGATGTAGGTAATTGTCTTGATGGATATGCTCTTGGATTTTGAAGTAGAATTCAGGAGGGCATGATATATGTTAGGCTATACAGATGTGTGGTTTAAGCAGACTACAATTACATTGCACCACATAAATCCATTGTTATGTTTGCCTCTCACTCACCTACATGTCTTGATGACAAAGAAGGTGACAGTCCTGCCTCCTAGCAGGGCAAATGAGTGATCCAAACCTGTGTTTTAATAGTGATCCATTGTATGTTCTTGCAAAAAATTAGTGCTAGATTTTTTAAATGTGCTGTAAATCTTTCTAGTGTGATAGTTCTGAAAATGGATGGATCATTGTAATGCTTGTCAACATAAAGCTGCACAGCTCTTCTAGACTGGGGATAAAGGACACAGATGTTTGAACTGCCCTCCTGAGGGCTGTCAGGTACTCTTGGTTTCCTGCCACTGTACTTCACTCCCAAGCAAATCTCCCAAATGTGTTACACTGCTGGTAGTTTTTGTGGCATGTATTAAAGTCTGTGGGGCAGACTTTGCTCATTCCAAAACTATTTCTTCCATGAAAGTAGGCTACTACCCTCCAGCCCCCTTGAATTTAACAGACCTTTATTAGAATGATTATTATTAACTTGTTGACTGCTTTTCTTCAAGTATCTTAACAATTTTCATGTCTAAATCTCATTTAATGTATCAGTGCAGAGTCTAATTACACAAGTCAGTCATAGGCAAACTTTCCAGGGGTGGTTCAGCATCTGACTGAAGTGAAATCCATGTCACCAGAAACTATATGCATCGGTCTCTTAATGCCTTTGCTGATGCTGTGTTAAGCTGACTTTCTAATGGCACGTTGAGATAGTATGGAATGATACAAGGTATAACTTCAGTTGTAAGTTCAGGTTATAAATGGTTTTCTTCAAGCAAAGAGGAGGTGCAAATAAGGAATAAATTATTGACTTTGATAGAATCTTCTGATGATAGTTCTTTTTCCAGTTGGTAAAACAAAGCTGCATTCATTTCCTTTCTGTCCTCTTTATGTAAGACATAACCTCACATCGTGTATTCCTGTGAAGTCAGGGAAAACATGCAAATGATAACAGGTTTGCCAAAGACATTCATTAACTCCTTAGCAATGAAGTTTTTAGTGATCCCTTTCTACTTTATGCACTCTTTCAACAGCTACTTGCTCTTTCCAAATTCAGGGGGAAAGGTCTTTTGCTCAACCTGATGTTATGTTGTAACTTCATAATTTGAATTCCACTGATTTCCTTTCTGCATCAATAACACATCCATTTTCTTTTACCCTCTCACTTAAGAATATTTCACTGGTTACTAATCTGTTTGCAAGGAATATGCAGAAAAAAGATGTGATCAGTTCTTGCCAGATGTCCCTATGGGTTTCATAGAACTGTATGGATTTGGTGAGAGCATATTAATCTTTGTAAAATATGCATTGGTACAAGCACAACAAGAAAAGGTGCAGTGCAAAGATAACAGAGTGCTCATGCACTCTGAATTTTCTTCAAGCAATCAATGCTGATTACTGATGCAGTATTTATATTCACAGCAAGAACTTTGCTAAATTGATGTATTATTATTCCTCTGCCATCCTAATCCTTTCTTCTGATTCAGGTTTAGCCAAATTTGACTTTTAATGTTGAAATATGCCTTTAAATGAAAAACTGCAACATTTCAGCAGAAGCAGGCTGGGAATGCAGCCACCCAGAACTGCAGTTTGGTAGCACAGAAATGAGTGGTAATCTTGGTCCTCATGGGAAAGGCTTCTTGCCAAGGAAAGGAAACAGAAAGCGTATTGTCTGGAGACCTTCCAGTTGCAGTTGTGTAAATTTGTTTCAGTTTTGTAGGAGTGATAGGGACTGTGACCCAGATTGTAAATAGGTGCCTCATGTTGGCCATAGGAGGGAAGATGCATGGAAAAAATCATCACACCAGTGTGTGGACAGGCATCAGCCCTTAGGAAATGCCCGCAGCCCACATAAAAACCCTTCTTCTCAACACTCTGGCAGTGTAACATTCTGCTCAATCTGATTTTCTCGGCAGCTGCCTCAGAGCTGTTGGAGAAGATGTAGTGGTGAAGGCCTGGGCAGGGCCAAGGAAGCTGGGGGCAGGCAGGAGCCAGTGCCTCTGCTTTTCTGGAGCAAGGGTGGCAGCCCCAGGTGTGGTGGGGAGGGTACAAGGAACCCAGAGCAGGATGGGGACCAGGGGTGGGAGGTGCTGTCTGTGCAGAGGAAGGTAGAGGAAAGGGCTTACTTGCAAGTACAGAGCTTCAAGGTCAGGGATAATAGCCAGGAAAGCTCCTTGGCCATGCTGAGCGAAAATGAAGGAGCTGTAAACTCAGTGGGAAGTGAGAAAGCCAGAAGGGGCAACGGCAGAGGCAGAGCAATGCTGTGTGAAAGGCTCTTCAAAAAAAGGACACAGCTCCATCACGTGCTCCCCAAATGTCACATATTAGCCCTGTGATTGGCTCCGTGAGGATGCAGTGCCTGGGACCCAGCAGCACTGGGAGTGGCTTTCCTGCCCACTGCTGCACCTCAGTCTTTAGAGAGTGAGAACTTGCTGTAGAGCTGAGGAGCATTGCCTCTACTGTTTGAGTTACCTCTCTAGAGACAGGTAGCTTAATTCACTGTAAATTGAATACAGATTTGATAAATACGTGTATATCCACCCAGGCTAGAAAATTAATGAAGTTACTAGAACATTTATTGCATCCTAGACTTCTTAGTCTTTGCTGGATGTACCAATCATGATTGTTATCAAATATATATAATTGTTGCCCATATCTGTTACCCGTCCCTCAAAATGCATTTTAGACACCTATAAATGTGTTTTGCTTTCAGTCAGCCTACTAGTTTTAGGGTCCTATACATATTCACAGTATAATGAAATATTCTATCTCTCTCTGCTGAATAGTGACATATTTCAGGACTTTGGAGGAGAAGGCAGTCCTATAGAATGCAGGGTATACCTAACAATGTTAGTGTAGTTCCCCCTTGGGGTTGAGACCTTTCCACTGCAGAAGAATCACTCCTCCAGGGATTGCAGTTCAAAGACCAGTACCCAGTAATCAAGAAACCCTCTGCTTTCAAGCAGGGTTTATGTTTCTTTGTATTAAGAAAGGATTTGCACACCAGGTCTCCTGTTTATTAGTGCTTTTGTAAAAAGCAACTTGATTTTCAAGCAATGTGATTCTCTCTGAACCATTCCTCAATGAGTCTATGCTACTGACCATGTATGTAAATGAACTTCTAGAGCACATATGACATAAGCATGTCTTTTTTCCTGCCACTGTGGTATTGTATATCTTGTTCATCTTAGCAGTCTTCTACCAGTGTCTGGGTGCCAGGGTTTCCCCAGATGTCCTGCTGATATTTCCCTCACAAACATAACCTAAGCTGGAATTCTGCATAGCTTTCCTCAACTTCAGTGTAAGATCTGTGTTCACTTTTAGAGGGATTAATCACATCTAAATTTTTTCTCATATAAAACCCAAATGTGTTAATTATCTAGTCTAAGCTATGCTTTCTTTACTGCTACAGGATGGAATGGGCAAAGAAGAATAACCTTAAGAGAATAAAAATACACAAGGTAAAAGCTTTCCTTTTCTCGTGGTCCCTGTAAGACTTGCAGCTTCCAGGAAATTTACTAGAACTGCCACAAGGGTATGTACTCAGCCTGCAAAATCTCGGGGCTGTATTCAGGTAAGTCAGAGTAGGAAAGCTGGTGATTGTCAGACTGGCAAGGGGGCAGAGGGTTGCTGTATAAAACACTGTGCTCCATCTGCACTCACGAGCCAGATAAACAATGCTGGAAGTTCTTCTTGCATGCCTGAAGAAGCAAAATAAAACAGCCACTGTTTCCTAAGCAGAGGTGATCCGTAGGGCTTAGACTAGTACTATTAAGGTCCAAATCAGAAAAGGTGGTTGCAGTCAGCAATATTGCTGCATGACTCCTTCTGTCATGCTAAGGATGCTAAGCCCAAAGTTAGCTGATTTCGTTGAACTGAAGGAACTGTTGTACTGAATTTTAGGCAATGAAAGTACAATAGGGATATGTGGCCAGGAATATAAACCTAAGAAAGCTTCACTCATTTAAAATATGTCAGATATGACCATGGTATGTCCAGTCAGTAAACTGGACTATAGTGGACTTGTATTTGGCCGAGGCATCTCAGAGAAGAATAGTACTTTTTTTCAGTGAGAATGATGCTGCTGGACAGAATGTATGCTATTCTAGGTGTATGTTTGGTAACTCCTTGATAATCAGTTAGTGTCCAGCTTACCTTACTGTTTGCTGAGGGGCTCCTTGTGCCATGGGACCTGTAGATTCTGCAGCAGTGTCATGGACGCCCAGCACTTCACATTTGTGAAGACAAGGCCTCTCTCGGTGCCTCAGCCCAGAGGGAGCAGACAGGGAGACACCAGGTGGGTTGGTTTACACCCTTCCATCCTCTGCCAGGCTTTGCCTCACTGGGCACTGCTGACCACAGTGGGGCCTTGTGGGGCGGCTGCTGCTGCGTGGACAGAAATGGGTCAAGTGTGGCATTCATGAGGGAGGTGTGTGAGTTTATCTCCCCCGTGGGCCAGAGGTCTGCCCTCACGTCTGCTCTTCTGCACCGGCTGTGACAACCAAGGTAAATATGCACAAAAGAATTACCACTTGTAATGTTGCATGCCAAAAGCTGTGTGGGTTTGTTTTATCTCTTCAGCATGTCCAGAGGCCTGTTAATGACTTCGGTCCTACAGGTCTGGAGGAGCTGCCTTCATCAGCATTAAGCGCAAGATCCAATTTAGAATGACGTAACGCATTAACGTGCTCTCGACTTGCATCAGTGGGAAGGTTTTTCCACTTTACAACATGTGCCCTGCCAGAAGCTTCTTGGAGATGCATTTACCTAATGAAAACGATTTAGTGTCTGGTCTGTGTTGCCTGCTAATAAAATCTTTCATACAAAATCATGATAATAAGGTATTTTATGGCTTTCATTTATGCTAATATATGCTGTTTGATTTGCTTTATGCCATATTTTTCTAAGTAGATGGAGAAAAGAAGTAAAAATAAATTCTGTCCAATTGCCATATTAAAAATGAGTGACTTAGTGGAGCATGCTGCGTTTGTCACTCAGGTTTCGCTCTAGAGCTCATGAGGAGAATCTTCTGATTCTGTGTGATTTCTGGCTTCAAAATATCTATATAGGGAAAAAAATGGAAACTAATGTCAAATAATTAACTTAATCTTATTAAATACAAAGCAAAATTTTTTCTCTGAATTATAACCCCAACTAAGAAAGATAAGAACGATTGCCATGTGCTGAACTTTGCTGACAGTAGACTTTGACCCCATTTGCTTTGCATTTACTTACACCAAAAATATAAACAGGAGATCTGGTTCTTCTCAGGGAATGCAAAACAAATTCTTACACTTCAGATGAATGACACTTGCTGAATGCTTCTTTGTATGTTTTTTCCTACAACTGATATTTTTAGTTTGATGCAGAGAAGAAACTGTTTACTTCCCTTCCTAAGTAAACAGCACGGAGCACAATTTTAATGATTTGGAGTGCAGAATGTAAGTGAAGAGCCTAACTCCCACTAGTTTCATTATGGAATGGAATTGTCTGTCATGAAAAAAAAATGTTTTTACTCTGCACTGCAAAAGGTAGTATTAATTTTAAAGTCTCAAATAAATATCACCTGCACTTACAAGGAAATTATCTAATGAGTGCTCATTTTACATTAAATAGCATAATGAGTGAGTAACTGTTCAGTAGTTGGGAGGAGGTAATACACTTAAGCCTTAAAAATACCATGAAAATCTAGAAAGCTGTTGTACTGCAAACAGTGCTTCAAGACAAACCAGAATTTTGTGTAGAAGTGAATTCATAGTCTGTTGAACACAGTAACCAGATTTTGCTTCCAGTTTTATTTCTTCCATCTCCCTGAATTAAGGAGGAAGCATGGATATAAGCAAAAGAAGCATTTTCTTGCAGCCCACTCATCAATGCTGCCTCATGCACTCCTTGAAGTGCAGGTACTGGCATAAACATCTACCCTTACAGTTTTAAGGATCTCATTTCATTTCCTTTTTTTCCCCACTAATTCTCTCTGTTCTCTTCTGCTTGCTCCATTCTGAGACTTCACCTTGAGTACTGCATCCAGTTCAGGGAATCCCAACAAAAGAAGCACCTGGACCTGCTGAAACAAGTCCAGAGCAGGGTCATAAAGATGATCAGAGGCTGGAGCACCTCTCCTATGAAGACGAGAAAATTGGTGTTGTTCAGCCTGGAGAACAGAAGGTTCTGGGAGGCCTTGGAGCAGCCTTCCAGTACCTAAAGGGAGCTGACAAAAAGCCTGGAGAGACTTTTTGCACAAGAGCATGTAGTGACAGGACAAGAGGGAACCACTTTAAACTGGCAGAGGACAGGTTTAGATTATATACTAGGAAGAAATTCTTTACTGTTTCTGAAGCAGTGAAGCACTGGAACAGAACGGCCACAGAAGGTGTGGATGCCCCATCCCTGGAACTGTTCAAGGCCAGGTTGGATGGGGCTTGGAGCAACTGGTTCTAGTGGAAGTTGTCCTTGCCCACTACAGCAAGTTTGGAACCTCATTATCTTTAAGGTCCCTTCCAAACCAAATCAAACCATTGTGTGATTCTATGGTCTATGAAGCCTGTGAACCAGGGGAATACACCTGCTCCCTGTGCACCAAGGCCTTCCTCCTCCACTTCTTTCTCCTCCAGTTCCTTATGGCCAAAGCCTACCTGAGCTGGTTTCCACGCCTCCTGATGAACCTTTTGTCGAGTTTCCTCAGGATGAGGGCAGTCCCACTCTCTTGACTGCTCAGACCAAGCTTAACATGGCTGTATCTGTGGCTTGACACTTAACCCATCATTTGCATCATTTGGTGGTGATGTATCGATGACAGATTGTAAGATAATACAGTCAACAGGGAGGGAAAACTCCAACATGTAAGTGCTGATAAAACATAACTGAGTTATTAGTTGACTGGTCCTTTTCCCTCCCTTCTCCTCCTTTTAAAGACATACTTGTGAATACACTCCAAGTTGTGAAACCTGTTAATGTTACCTCTTTTATTTATCTGGCTTTTTAATCTCTCAGCCTAACTCTGGTCTTTCTGGTTCAGAAGTGACTCTGTCATGTTAAGTAAATAGCAGCTTTCTTGACAAAGTGCAGAGCATTAGCTGCTGCTGCTAAGGCATGCTTTATTGATTGCTGTTGATTTTTACAAATTAAGTTTACTTCTACTGCTCCTGGCATTTAGTTGTAACTTAGATGTTTCATTAGTGAGGCAAAATTGAGGTTCACAAAAGCAAACCTTACAATACAGTTCTGCTTTCTACAAGTTTATTATCCAAGAGCTCCAATGGAGGAAAACTACTTTAATCAGATGCATTGAAAAAAATATAGATGCAAGAGGTTAATTATGTTGCATTGCCTTCTCAAGTAGAATTTAACTTCAGATGTTTCAGTCAATGTTGTGAGTATTGAACTGAGGCAGACTCTGGGCAGCAAGGCAAGTTGACCAATGAGTACACTAAAAAAACCAATAAGCTTGGTCTTAGCTTGGAGATCATTAAGGGAACTGAGAAATCGTTAAAGGTAGAAATGGGACCTAATGGAAGTCAATGAGAGAACAACTATGGATATTTAATGAGCAGCACTGCATCATGTTCTCATCTCTTCAGAAATAAATAATGAGATACTTGTATTTCTCTTTGAACAACAGTAAATGTAGAATGTGAAACTAGCAGGGGAAAAAGTAATCCTTTGGGTCATCCTCTCAATAAATGATTTCTGCAAGCCTTAATTAATTATCAGAGTAACTTGTGAAACAAGCTCATGTGAAACCATGGCACCATAAAATGTCTGTTTAATAGTTAGCCCCAAAACCACATCTAGATTACTGTGAAACTTTGAAAGTTCCTTACCCAGAATTATTGAAAAATTGCCAGCGTAATCTCATTCTGAACACAGGATGAATTGTGCATGAGAAGAGCTCAGAAATCCTGGCGAGCAATCTTTGTTAGAACAACACTGATGTAGCATAGTCATTAACCTTCAGGTAGTTTATTTGTAGATAGGTGTGTTACTGCTGCACTTCTGAGTGGTAACTCCTGATTATATATTTCAAAAGGAAAAGCAGAACCCACAGGTCTGCAACAGGGAGGAATGCTGGAAAAGTGAGATGAGTCATCGGCTGACCTTAAGACAGAGCTGAGCTTTTCTTAGCATTCCTGAAGCTGCCACACAGTCCTGCATCAGGTGGCACTCCCCAAAAGGGTCCCTTATCTGAGCTTTGCTGTGCCAGTGAGTCAGAGCACAGTGGTCAGTCCTGCAGGTGTGTGCTAGCCCTGGCATAAGCTGAAATATGTACATATTTACTGGGTTATTAACTGTTTATCAATATCAGGCTTGTTGCCAACAGTTCAATAATTGCTTTATCAAACTAGGAGTTTTTAAAAGAAAATACAGCCTTTTAATAGCATCACTATATATATTTTAGTATTCTTAGACCGAAGGCTTACATCCCATTAGCACAAATAACTGTTTTAAATCTTCCCAATACCTCTGTGAGGAAGTAAATTATTGCTAATTCCTGGTCAGATAACAGTTATCTTGCCTTTGATGTAGGTCCCCCCAAAATACATTTGTTTTTTTCTTGCACGAGAGCCACAGACTGCCTGAGGAGGGTGTTTTGAAGGGGCTGCTGAAGGAAGAAATGCTGTTAGTATGGTTCCAGGAAGCAATAAGCACCTTCATGAAAATAACTCAAGTCCCCATCCTTAATCCCTGTCTATCCCGTTTTATCTGATGGACTCAGCGCGGGCTGGAAGATCACAGTGTGGCTGAAAACAAAGGGAGTTAACAAGATGTGACCGGCCGATGGATAAAACAATAGGCGAAGCCCTCCACGCTGCCTAGAGCCAGGTGTGCTCCATGCCCAGGTCGCCATGTGGGTGGCGGTGGCTCTGCTGTGCTGCTCGGCGCTGGCGGGGCTGCTCCGGGCGGGCGGCTCCTGCCCCTCGCAGTGCAGCTGCTCCTTCCACAGCCTCGGCGAGGGCACCAAAGCCAGGTACGCCGGGCGCTCCGCGGGGCCGCCGCTCTCGCAGCGGGGTCGGGGGGTGTTTCTGCTCCTCTGGAAGGATGCTCGCAGAGAAAATATTGTGTCTGGACTTTGTGGCCATTATTTTTCCAGTTGCTCTGCGCTCTAGCTATATTTGCAGAGGATTAGCTTCTGAAAACACAGTAAGCTGATTTCAGAGAAAGTGTTCGGCCATCTCCTCTGTGAGAACAGAAGTGACATAATTATTGCTGATGTAACGGCAAAAAAAGAATAAAATTTAAACAACTTTTTTTTTTTTTTTTTTTTTTTTTTTTTTTTTTTTTTACCCTTTATGCTGAAAGTTCTGGTTCTAAAAGGTTTTATTTATTCTGTTCTGCTGGTTTGTTGCTAAAGTGTGATTAGATTTAATTAACATTGTGGTACCAAACCCAGCAATTTACTTAAAAACCCCTTCAGCTGGAGATCTTAGGCATAGCAATAGACTTTAGACAAGAATGAACTAAAAAAACAGACAGTAACAAAAAAAAAAAAAAAAAAAAAAAAAAAAAAAAAAAAAAAAAAAAAAAAAAAAAAAAAAATAAAAGAAGTTCATTCTCAGATTGGAAACTTTCCATTACAAGAGAAGACCAGAAGGACATCCATCTTTGAATGCAAAACCATTGTACATACATGCCTCTGGAGGACTGTTATAAAAGAGTCCTTCTGAAGGGGTAATCACAAAGTATCTGACTTAAAAGAAAATAGAGGCCGTATTTTCATAAGGTGTGGTTCACAGCAGAGGAGGTTTTGTGATAGATACAGTATTTGCAAAATCCTTTGTAATAAACTTTCCTAGATTGAAATATTTTTTCATTACTGAAATGAAGTATTTTGGAACCCCATGAAATATCTCTACTTTCTTATCTCTTTTATGGTGCTATAGATTTAATACTAGAAACTTTCCCAGTAAGAAGAAGCATGCTAGAGACACAAGTAGCCTACAATTCTTAAAAGGGAGTGCAATAGCATGAGAGCCAATTATTGCTCCATAAATGTCACGGTTCCCAGGGGAATTTCCTCTCAGTGACTGGAAAAAGCTGTTGTGCATTTCAGTAAGATACATAATAAAGCAAATATCCATTAGTCCCTTAAGGAGCATAATGCCACCTTTTTTCTGCATTATGATTCATATTTCTCACTAGAAGGAGATTATCCCATAGATTGTTTAGTGCTCACTGACAGAGCTTAGGGACGCTATGAGAAGCATTCTGCTTTACTGCCGTGATGTTTCTGTTAGTAAACATTTTGTGACATGACTACACAAAAAAAAAATAGTTTTTTTGAAAGAGGATTTCTGGATTTTCCTTATTTGAGAGATTTTTATCTTCCTCAAAATCTCAACTTTCAGCAGAGGGTGGGCAAGATTTAATGCCACAATGAAAGTGTTTGGTGAGAGTAATGTACTGTTTTTTGATTATAAATTAACAATTTAACTGTAGGCTCAAATAGCATTTAAATCTGGGAAGTCTGCCTGAGCAGTTCAGCAATGTTGTATGTTTTGGTTGATAGTGGAGGAATAATTGCTTTCTGCCAAAACCAATCTGGTTTTGACAGCTTTTTAATATTCCGTTTATAGAGGCAGTGTGATAAGAAAATGTTACTTGACTGATCACATTACATTTCTTGTGGTGTCTTGTTCAGCATGTGGAGCAGAACACGCCTATCTAACCTGACACCTTTTGCAGGTGGCTTGGTCTTTTGTTAAGAACTTGCCTTCCCCTACTTGCTGATAGGCAAATTAAAATTCAGTCAGAGAGATCTGTTTTGTCTCCCTTCATTTCTCATGGCTCTCTACGATCCCAAGTCACAATTTCTTGTATGGAGGCTGCAAAAACACAGCAAAGGCTTTTCATGTTTTGACCTCTAGAGATTAGAAATAGGGAGAAATGATTAAAACACATAAATCTGCCTTGCTTTCAGTATAGCATTTTCCAAAGAGTTAATTTTCCGTGCTTTCACTCTCATGACTATGTGTGCCTGTGGTGCAGTGACTGCTACCATCTCTACACACCTTCCATAGTAAAGCAAAGCTTACTCCAGAGTATTTCCAACGAGTTGTTAGCTGGCTTTCTTATCCTCATTTCTCAAACCAGAGTTCCCATGTCATATTTAATCTGTGTAACTTCTTGCTCTCCCTCATGTCAGTAAGGCTTCTTTTTGTATGGCTTTTATAGTTCAATTTATGGATCCCTTTGTTTAACTTGCACCAGAATCCTCTGTGGTGCATGAATGTTGTCACTGCTGCCTATCATAAGTACTCTAAAAAACTGAAAGCAAAAACCAACAGGAACACCAGATTCAGACACACCACTCCAGGAGAGGCAAAACACTGTGATCTCTGCAGTCAGAAGGTACAGAATTACTGCAAGTTTATGTATTTATGGTGATGATGTTCAGCAGCAACTAAGAAATGACAGTAAGTCTTGGGAAAAAAGAAAGGCAGATCAAAATCTTGCATTAAAATAAGGTTTCAAAACCTTTTCAAAATAAAAGAAAATCACATCTTTGCTTATCTGTGTCCTTCCCCACCAGGACAGTGCTGTGTAATGATCCAGAGATGACCCTCCCTCCTGTGAACATCCCTGTCGATACAACCAAGCTTCGGATAGAAAAGACAGCTATCCGCAGGGTGCCAGGAGAGGCTTTCCACCTGCTTCACAACCTCGAGTACCTCTGGATGCCCTATAACTCCTTGGCCAGCCTCAGTGGCATCCCCTTCAAGGGCCTTCGTCGTCTGCAGGAGCTGAGGCTGGATGGGAACAACTTAGTGTCATTCCCCTGGGAAAGCCTGGCTGGCATGCCACAGCTGAGGCTTCTGGATTTACACAATAACGAACTCACCTCAATCCCTCCAGATGCTGCTCGTTATGTCAAGAATATCACATACCTGGATCTGTCTAGCAACAAGCTGATGACTCTTCCTCAGGCTCTCATTGCCACCTGGGCCAACCTCCAGGCTGTTCCCTACTTCCCCAATGATAACTCCAAGATCATCCTAGGTAAGAGAAGTGCCTGCCAATTTTCAGGGGGCACAAATGTCAAGAGTTCCTCATCTTATTGCAGCATTTTCACCCACTGTGGTTACCATAGCAAGTACACTGCTATTATATGTATACAATTTAATACCCCAAATAATGTGTGTAAATTTATTTGCATATTAACAATCTCACCTCAGGCTCATCACACCCAGCTTATTATGCCAAAAATTTCATCATTTCTTGAATCTTTGTAGCACAAAATGGGTGACTCTTGGTCAAGGCTTTTTTAGTTATTGCCACCACCATTTTGGATAGAAATACAAATATGTTTACAGCTCTTCATCATTTGTGTGCTCTTTTCTAATAACAGTGTATGGAATTGACCCATTTTAAGCAGAACTAAATAAAAGGATGGAAAATTTATTATGCCCGAATTAAAGAGGAATAATGCCATGGCTGAGCATAAAATCTGGGTCAGAGCTGCCAGTTTCTCTCTTCCCAGAGCCTTGTTTAACTGTTCACACAGAATTAAACCCTAGTCTACCCAAACCCACCAAGATAGTGCTGCCTTGAAGGGCAGCTATGAAGCTCCAAGAATACCCTTTTTTGTGGCAGTTGTAGGCTCCTCAGAGGTATGGCTTTGGGGCAATTATCCATTTTTGTGTCAGGGTATTTCACAGCTGACTCTCAGCTGTAGGATGCCCAGGTGAGGTTTTGAGCACATTTCCTAGTTCAGGGGGTTACTACACGGTCTTTTAGCCATTGTTCACTGTTCAAATCCATGGCAGGCTGATGATGGCTCAGAGTTGTTGCTATCTGCCATCTTCACTTGCCATGTGCTGACCCAGCCCCACTCACTGTGTTTGGTCACTGAGGTGTGGGCATCTCCATGTACGGCCTCTGCAGCCAAGGGTGCGAGTTCAGCCACCTGCTGATAATCTCAGCAGAGGCACTGCAAGTTTCCTCTCACTCTGGCAAGTACCTGCTGCTCTTTGTTCCCTTGAAAAATTTAGGGAGGTAATGTTTTTAAAACCAGATTGCAGTGGAAAGAGAAAGAAGACTTTAAAAAGATACAAAATGCCACCTACAAAGCTTTTAGTGTCCTTAGCAGATGTTGCTGAAGGTTTCACTAGCATCAGGAGAGAAAGGAGCAGGTGTTTCATTATCCCATTTTGCCAGACATAGTAACAAGTTCTTTAAGCCAAAACTGGCAGTTTGGGATTGCCCATTTCATTCGTGGCAAGACTGCCTACATCTTACTTTTCCCTTTTTATTTTTAGAGTCAAGTTACACGTAAAAACGTTATTCCATCCAATATAGATTAGGAGACCATTTTATCAAGAAGAACAGATCATGCCTTGATGCACGTGGCCAAACTGAGTAGTATCCAGCTGTGCACAGGTTGATTGTGTCAGGATCCTAAAAAATTCATGTAGGCATACGAGTATAATGCTAAAATTAACTCAGTAATGTATAGACACAACAGCTTCTAGGTCCTATCCTGTGGACACCCATAGGAACCAGGTAGATAAAATGCATGTCTCTCAAAGGAGCAAGTTGGGAAACACAGCTGCGTGTTTCTGCTTCACTCTGCTCATGACTGTTTCTCATGGAGGCATAAAAAATCATGAATAATAAAAAGAGTCAGCCCAATCCATTCCTTTGTCTGCAATGCATCACTGTGACTCCTCTTCAGAGCCCCTGCTTGCAAACTCCTTCAAGAAGAAGTAATTCTCTGCTGAGTTGCTGGCTAATAGTCTGTGCCGAGGGTGCAAGCTTTTCCATGGGAGAACTGCCCATGTGAGCCCACAGAACTGTGCTGTGCAGGGCAGCAAAGGCCTCACTGGGGCTTTGTGGGTGCTGCAGCTTCAGCTGGAGCTGGGGCACCTGCCAGGAATCTGGGATCATTGGTTATCTAGCGCATGAACTAGAAGTGAGCTGCTAGCAAAAATGCCATAAAACAACAAAGCCAAGCTGAACGTTCATTATTTACTTAGTCCCCTTCACTTTAACATATTAATTGATAAGAATTGACCTCCTGCCAAGACTCATCATTTTCAGATCCTCTTCTAAGCCCAGGGAAGAAGATATGGAATGCACTCAGAAGAAATTTTTCAGCAGCATCTTTAAAACAGTTTGAGGGAATATTAGTACTCTTCACTTTCAGGCAGGTGCCAGCCCCAAGGCACGTCCTTGGGCTGTGCATGGAACAGAGCAGGCAAAGCCCCCTTGGAGGGAGCAAGCTCACTCCTGTGGCAGGCAGGAGGCCTGGGAGCCATGCTCCTGGCTTAGGCTTCAAATGTGTGCCTGGGGTTAGATGGCATTAATATCCCTAGTGCCAGTTCTGCTAGCTAAAATCATTAGAGACCACAACCTGTCCACAGCACAGCTGGATGCGAACACTTGTAAGTAGGATGACACAGATTTAATCAGAATACAGCAACTTCTGTTCATGGGTATGCATTACTCTAGTTCCAAGTTTGCTTTTTCAGTACTATCTTCACAGATCTATTTTTAATAATGTCTAATTTTTTCAGAATTGGAATTCAATAGGTGCAAACTGGGAGAGTAGAATAAAGAAGAAGAGAAACATTCCAAGACTCTTGAACAGGAGTGTGTTTTTCAATATACCTTGTTCTGTGTGTATAGCCTTAATATAGTTATGGTCTATGTCTTTTTATATACATAACAGGCATACTCTTCAGTTTAATTCTTAAAACAGTTCTTTCATTTTATCCAGCATAAATTAGCATTTCAGGAAAAACAATTGATTACCAAAACAATGAAAATAACTTAGAATAACAGGGCTGGAAGAGAACTATGGCAGGCAAGTAAAATCAGCTACAGCTATTGCAGGTGTGAAAGTGGCATGACAATCTGGCTAATATTTTAAGAATGCCCAGTGAGAATAATTTTCTGGCATGTCTAAGAAAGGGAGTTTATAGTCTCCTCATGCCAAAAGAATGCACACCCCTTCTCCCATGAGTACTTGTTTTTTCATCCTGGAACTAAATGTGTTTATAATAACAACTTGTTTTGGTTCTTTATATGCACGAATCACAATGTTTTCATGACATTAATAATCCTGCTTTGAACTTGAAAGAATATTATTTCAGATCCAGATTTTGAGATACTTTAGCAAGCCGTATTTATTCCATTTTGGCAACTGTGGGATCCATCAGGCTCAGCCAACAGTAGTGGGGGGGGAAAACCCCCACCCCACATATTCCTGTACAGACAGCTCTTGCAGAGCAGACTGGGAGCCTATCACACTTTGTCTTGCTGAAAAACAGAAACAAAAGGTGCTGTTGGAGTGACTTAGTGCCCCGATTTCTTTTTGACAGGCTTGCAAGACAATCCTTGGGTGTGTGACTGCAGTCTGTATGAAATGGTCCATTTCCTAAATTTCCAGTCTCCTAACATAGCCTTCATTGAGCCCAGGCTGAAATGCTTCACCCCCCGGAGCCTCGCAGGAGTCTTCTTCAGCCAGGTGGAGCTGAGGAAGTGTCAGAGCCCCGTTGTGCACACGTCTGTAGCCAAGGTGAAGACCATCCTGGGCAGCACGGTGCTGCTGCGGTGCGGGACCACGGGCGTGCCCATCCCCGAGCTCAGCTGGAGGAGAGCTGATGGGGCTCAGCTGAACGGCACAGGTGGGTTTGGTTCTGCACACGTGGAATGAGTGAGGCAGACCTGTAGCAGGTGTAATCCACTTTTGCATTGTGATTTTCTATAGACTATAAAACTACTTACATGCTGATCTAAATATTATCAGATAAATGTATATTATCATGTGTAAGAAGTTGGTTTTGCTTTGTTTCATAGCAGTTGTGGTGGTGAGGTAAGTCAAGGGATTTTCCGCAAATCTGTTGGAACTAAAGAAATGAAGTATTTCCAACTGTAGCAATAAGCTGTTTCCAGTTACTTATTCAGTCACTGAGAAGGCTTCCCACTAAATTATTCTATATTCTATTAATCTATTCTATTGCTAATCCATTAGCAAACATCTCTGGCAGAGAGATGTCTGATGTGAATTCAGCTGGGAGTTGATCTGCTGTAGAAGCAAGAAAAGGGTGCAAACATACAACACGACTGATATTAAGACCAAAAAGCCACTAAACTGCTGAAGGATACAACACTTCAGTGGGAATGTCCCCAAGGAATCATCCCCTTCTGACAGATTGACAAGGTCTCCTGGGGAAAATGCTCTGTGGAAGAAACCCTGACCACCTGGTCTCAGCACCTCTTCTGAGCTAAACCCTCCTGTGGGGGAAGCTTTCAAACAGACACTGGTTTTGTGACTGATCATGTTTTCATTTCCATTCAGAAGAATGTTTGGAGCTATAATTGCAATGTTGGTCCTTTAATGTGTGGGGAATTTAGGGAAGAAACCTTTGCTCTACTGAAGACAGTTGTCCTTAGCTTTTTGTCCTACAAGTTTTCAGTCAGGATCTGAACCTTCTTACTTCCAACCTGCCCTGAATACTCCTGCATCCTAGTCCTGCCCTGACTTTCATAGAGGATCTAAACTCAGCAGATAAATTGCAAAGTATGGAGTCTGATCTTCAAAGGGTTACAGGGCTCCTCAGTGCACAGAACAGGGAAGAGAGCAATTTTCTTTCACAGCAGTAGAACCATTTGGAATAAATGTAATTTTTTGAGATCTGGACAAGTCACTGCTCTGTTGTACACGATGTGCAGGATGTAGCAGAGCTGCTCCTCATAATGATAACGTGCACCCACCATGCTGCAAACATCCCTCATACACTTGAAAGAGCCGCCACAAAACATACAACAGGGGATGATTTCCTGAAAGCCTATGTTGAGTTTACTTTGAGATACAACTGAGAATGATGTATTTTGTGCCCCATTACATCAGATGCTAGCACCTTTCAGAAAAAAGTTGGCTGAAAAGATAGGTTATTTCTCAACAATGGCAGCTTCTGTACCAATGCTATAATGTGACTATTTGAAATGCTGGTGTTCTGAACAGAAAGGAGTGAGAAATAGCCCACAATCTGTATGTGCAGGTAATTGCCATAGGCAGACCCATGGATTTATGTTTTTTAATATACACATTCAGTAAATACTTAAACTGCAAAAGTAACTTCTGCTACCTTGATTTCGCTGCCACTGGAAGGGGTCCCAGTAGCCAAGGCTGGATCCTGACCCCAGGAGGGCTTGGGAGAAGTCTGCATCCTCTTACCTTTGCCTTTCAGATATCTCTCTGGTTTACCTTTTAGTGGGAAAGGGCTGGGACAGTGTATGCCCATCCTAAGGAGGCTGGTGAAATAATGAAGAGGGTGCTTTACCCTTCCACAAAATCCCAACTCTTCTTTTTTTTTTTTCTCTGCACCAATAGAAAAAGACAAAAAGCCCCCTAGTTTTAGCCTCCAAGTGAATCAAGTGAGCAAATCAACACTCAGCTGTGTACATATCATTTGGTGGTAAGTGATCACACCTGTGTAAAGATAAACACCTGCAATAATTAAGCAGTAGACAAGGATATTATCTTCCAACTGTTTTTCCATATACTCTAGGTCAGTCCATGTGTGTTTATTACAATAAAATCTTCACTGTTTGTATTTTCTTTGCCTCCAAGGTCTGCATCTAATGCTCCAATAGATCATGTTACTGCCTGCTCCTTCCACTCTTTTAAGTATTGTACCTACGTAAGAATTTTCAAGCTTTTATTTTTAATGGAAGATCCTTTCCTGTTTTATTTTCAAGCTGTATATTCATTTGGAGGAAATAGTATCAAATATTTCACGTTCATTTGGAAGCAGTTTAAATCCTGACATAATCTAATTATAGTGTTACTGTCCTTTTCTTAGATTCACTTTGATTTTGTAATGTTCTTGGTGGCAAGCAGAAATGATGACTCTTTATCATATACTTTATTGAGCAGATATTTGGTGATGGAGTCTTAATATTTTACAAACATGGTATTAATTCCATTTATTATTGCCTATTTATTTAACATTTCTCCTGCCTTGCAGTTCACCAAGAGATTTCCAGTGATGGGATGAGCTGGTCTATCCTGGGCCTGCCTGTAGTCTCTTACCTTGACTCTGGAGAGTACATCTGTAAAGCAAAGAATTTCCTGGGGGCAACAGAGGCGTTCATCTCACTCATCATCACAGACTCAGAAAGCACGGATGACCCTACCTCTAATGGCAAAGGCACGTGGAATGGGAAGGCGAGTGGGATGCAGGCAGCTGCCTACAATGACGAACTGGTGGCAAGGTACATCATCACCACCTCCACTGTGCCCACCCTGGGGGCTGGAGTGGGCACTGGAGACGGGCTTCTCCTCCCGGACATGGCACAAGACAGCAATCCCCAGAATCTGCTGGTGAGCCCCACCATGGGCCAGCAGGAGCCAGAGAGGATGGTGAGGTCTGTCAGGGTGATAGGGGACACCGACCAGGGCATCACCCTGGCCTGGAAGGCACCTATGGCAAAGAACACCACGGTGTTCAGTGTCCTTTATGCTGTCTTTGGAGAGAGGGACATGCGGCGGATCAACGTGGAGCCAGGGAAGACCAAGGTCACTGTCTATGGGCTGCTTCCAAAGACCAAATACATCGTGTGTGTCTGTGTGAAAGGGCTGATCCCCAGGAAGGAGCAGTGCATCATATTTTCCACAGATGAAGTCTTCAGTGCGGGAGGAACGCAGAAGCTCATCAATGTGGTTGTCATCAGCGTGGCCTGTGTCATTGCTGTTCCTCTGACACTGGTGGTCTGCTGTGGAGCACTGAAACGGCGCTGCAAAAAATGCTTTGTGCGAAAACCCAAGGAAATTCAGGAATCCTACGTCACCTTTGAAAGCCTGTCTCCTGGGGCCAAGGCAAAAGGCGTGGAAGGAGAATACTTGACCAGGCACACCCCCGACGAGTCGAACAGGCTGCTGTCTGCCCGCTCCAGCGTGGACTCGGAAGCCATACCAAAGATTGAGGGACAGCCTAATGAATACTTCTGCTGACAGTACCGAGGCTGACTGCCAGCTCACCCAGTGGAAAACACGTGGCTGTATCTGTGGCTCTGTGACTCTGCTCCAGCACTGCAGGCCACCCCGTCCATGCTTCTGTCTCTGACTTGTTCTGGAACAGGATGCAAGAGGGTAGATGGTGCCCAAGCTTTACAGAAACATGTTGCTCACACCACTTGGGGTTTGCTGCTTTGTACCCAGTCAAAGCTTCTGTGATAATGGCCTCATTCTCCTGGACCACTTCTTTTTTGGTTTTTTTTCCTGTAAAATGAAGTGTGCACACTGTGTGTGAGGACATTAAGCAGCATTTCTGAGTGTGCTCTGCTTGGTGTTGTTTAGGACCTGCTCTGAAATATGCAAAGTACATTATTCTCAGCTCTTTTTATGGTTTTTTTGGTTGACAAATGGGAGGGTTTAGTAATTTTGATACAAATATCTGAGAAGGTGAATATTGAGAGTCTCACCTTTTACATCCCCCAGGTTTGCATGAAATGTGCAGCTTGATGCTTAATAAATCACTAAATACAGATGTGCAGAAACCCTTTCTAATATGTCCAACATAATCACAACTCTGAATTCAGAGAAATGTGCAAAGGAGATAGAAATCAAGAACCAAAACCCAATCCGCTCCTAAGAATGTGTAATAGAGAACATTTTCTGATTGCATTTTGGTCCTAAACTCTATTCTTAAAATAGTATTGAACAAGAGCAAAGGTCTTTAAATATCAGTCCTAGCTGGCATTTTGTACTGTAGTTTGTAAAGTATGTTTTATACTAGCTGTGCTAGATAAAAATCATACAATAGCCTACTTTGCACATGGTGTGTGGTGGTGTAATGCTTTGTAACCATACTGGACAACCTACATTACAGTTTTGTAAAAATCTCCCAAACCAGCCCTGTCATTGCTGCCTGTGCTCCTGGCAAAACTGATGGTGAAGACCCACACCATCAGCCAGGCACTTGTGACTTGGTCACAGAAAGGAGTTGCTCTGTGCAGAGCAGCAGAAAGTGGTGTCTGACCACTGGCCATGCACACATCAGCCATTCCTGATTATGGTCTCAGTGGTGGCAGTGGCTCAGTACAGACTTTTGGGTTTCAAACATTTTACAAGTTCAAGCACCCTGGAAAAAACCTGTCTAATATTAATCTAAATGTCATTTAAGTTCTGCAGCTTCACTGGAATTTGGATCTGAGTGCTTATCACAAAGTAATTCCCAGACGTGTAATTTTCCACTCAAGTCCTCATGTAGTAGTAAATAACATTTTTCTCTTTGTAATAAACATTATTAATGAAGAAAATGATATATATTCTGCCAAATGTTGAATGGGAAAGATCCAGCCAAGTTGAAATGGTAATGGATAAAGCTTGCTGAATTGTTCTGAAATGTGTGTTTGTAAATTTATTGGAAAGACTTCCACTCACATTCTGGATGTGTATGTACAGTGTGGGTTAAGAAAATTCACTGGTTGGAATGGAGCTCTGTATGGGTTCTGCAAGTCTTCCTTGTACAGCAGGGTTTCAGTTATGTCAGATTACTTGGCCTGATGGAAAAAGCAAGTCATCTGATCTCAACATAAATACCAGCAACAGGGGGTACATCACAATAGCTTCTGAAAGCACTCCCTGTATTCCTTACATTAATGATAAGGAAATTCTCTTGTATTGGGAGAATTTGTCAATCCCTGAATTATCCCCATAATTCATGCTACTGCTATCACTGGACTGTGTAGATTTTTAGGTTTACAAATAAAGTTTTGTAAAATTATGTATTTTAATGTAACAAATTAACTCATGAAACATGTGGTACATAATACATCTGTTCCTTATTTATAAAGTTCATTTGTCCCAGCCTGATTACTAGAGTCAGGAAAAAACTGTCCTTCCCGTAGCAGTTTTTGTGCTGAGTTGCAAGGATTGCTGTATGTAAGCCTGGGTCCTGCCTACATGTGCAGCAGGAACACTGGGCTGTGCAGAACTCAGCCTGCCATGGCCCTGGATGGATAAGCTCCTAAGAACCAAGGCTGTCCTGACGTTTTCCTGTGGTGAACGGAGGGCACCTACTGCTCGAGGACTTTCCTGTAAGTCATGTCTGCAGGAGCTGACTGGGAACCAGAAATAGTCACTTTTCAGCTGACTGGAGACATGAGCTGGGTGATTTGCTGCACCCAGCGCTGGTGAGGAGCAGCTCTCACCCGCTGAGACCCTCGGTCTGTGAGTTGGCTGTGGAAAAGGCACCAGCTGGGCCAGCACTGGCACTCTTTGCTTGTGAGGAGGGAAGGATGGAGGGATCATCCTGGGACATCCACTGTGAATGGGTTCAATTTTACAGACTCTACTGGGTATTTTTTGTACTTTGAATGGTAATCCCAAATAGAATAAACGTGATTCTTCTTTTCTTATTCCTGTGTCCGCTCTCACTGTCTCATAGATGAGGCATCGCAGTTTATCAGCTGCTGCTGTTCAAGAAAAGTCTTTCTCTGTGAACTGGTGGTTCATACAGGGTAGGCAATAGGTACAAACCTGTACAAGCTCTGTCTCATCTGGTGTACTTGCTAAACTGTGAGTGAAATTTCAAACCATTAAGGAAGCTGATGTGACTTCAAAGCTCTGGGTCAGATTTTCAGTGGTATCAGACATGTAAAGATAAATATCTCACTGGATTTTCTGTTTTCTTGTCATGGCAGGGCTGTTAGGCACCTAGTTTCAGCAGGGTAAGGAGAGTATTTATCCCTGCCAACAATTCCTTTCTTGGTTAAAGTCAATTCTCAAGATGTGCTGTAAGAACCAAAGCCAACATCTGCTATTGCACTCCCTTTTAACAAGCTTGGACTGATATCACCACACCCACTAAACCATCAACTCATTTTTAAACACTTTGATACATGCACTTTCTGAAACACCCAACTGCAGCCTTCAACACTTACGTCCTGCCCAGCAGTGATTCCTAACACTGAAAGCCATGGCCAAGGGACTAATTGAAAAGCATCAGCCCAGACTTGACTTCTTACAAGAAGAAATGTCATTTCAAGATGGAGTTTGACTCTGGCCGTAGCTGGGAGCACACAGTGGGTGATCTCTTGGCATGTGCTTTGGCAATCAGTGCAGTCTCTGAAACTGCACTTCCCATAGACTAGCAGACACTGTCTCTGTGGAGATTTATTTCGACAGCTTGAGTTTCAGACAGCTTGTTCTGCATTTTGGCTTCAGCCAGGATGCCACATGATGTTAAAGAGCAGCTGAACTGAGGGGACATCTGCTGTCACAATAGTGACCATTAAATTTACAAGCAGGCAGAAACTAGGCTGAATTAAAAAGGCAGCAAAATCCCACTCCAGTAGGGAACATAAGCATAATGCCTGTGGCAAACACTGGGGGATTTATTTCCCTTACTTCCGCCTCCTCCCTTCTCCTCCCCCTTCTCTCTACCCTAATTCTTCCAACTTTGATAAGTAATTCACCACTGAACTCTCAGGTTAATACTGAACCTTCTGAGTACACTTGGAGTTTGGATATATTTAGATAAATGCCCTCTCAAGCAGCAAATAAGTATCAGCTGTAAAACAGCCAAAGCATTGGCTCATGGTACTGACTAACGTCACTCTTTGAAGGCCGTTTTCCAGCTCTATAGAAGATAGGTGGGATTGGCAGGAATTCTCATGTGAGAATACAACTGCAATTCTTTTTTATTATTTTTTATGCTAAGCAAATCAATTATTTAAAGGGCATGAGGCATTGTGCACCTATTCTGTGCCTGAAGATGTATATGGAGGGAAACTCCAGTAGTTTTTACTCTGCACATAAACCTGTAAATAAATAACACTTCACTTTTCATGAAAGATTTTTTGAACATGTGACTCAGCTGCCATGTACTTTAAGACCCTTCCTGTGGGCCATGGAGGACGGGTGTGAAGGTGGCAAAGAAGGCCCCCTTCCTTTCAAGCAAAGGAGGTTTTGGACCTTAAAGGTGGTGAATCCCTTCTGCGGCGCCTTCTGGTGCCATTGGGACAGCCAAAGCATCCCAACCCAGGGCCTCCCTGGTGCCATGGGTGCAGTTTGCGATCCCATCTGCCTCAAATCCCAGGCATTGATGGGTGTCTCCATCCCTTGTGGATCCCACCGGTCCAGCATGACTGAACAAGCCAACAATCTGGGGGGACTTCAGCCCCCATCACGAGGAGGTGTCCCATCACCTCTAAAGCCAAACACACCAAGGCACTGATTTTCTTCTGCCTCTGCTGAAAACTTTCTTCTCCCAGGCCCTGCAGCTCAAGCATGGGCAAACTCCAGCATTTGCTCCTGTCACCCAGGAGTTTTCTAACTAACTACACCATAAATGGTTTGTTACTGTTATTGCCTATCATAATGGGTAAAATTACATACCTTTATTATAGCAAAATTATTTTGTATTATTTACTTCATTGTATTATTATTAACTTATACTAGTATATATTATACTGAACTATGTTACTTATTATTTTGTTTTATATTATTTTATTTTATATTATCTTGCCATTGTAAAATTATATTATATTATTATTTTAAACTGTAAAAATATTAAATTATTATAATAAAATAATAAAAAAATTGTTTTATTAGGGAATATTTTCATGGCAAACCACAGAAGAAGGCACTGGTGACTGTGGCATTTGCTGGGTGGGAGTGGGGGGGGCCCCTGCCTGCTGATGGATGACAGGGAAGGACTCACCCTCCCATGGCAGCTGCCACTGTTGCTCCTGCAACACCCTCAGTTTAGCCAGCCAGCCCTGCTAATGGGCGTCCCCTCTACTGCTTTGGTTACGTGGAAAGTGCAGGAGTGAGTGTCCCAGGTGACAGGAGCTGTAGTGCAAGAGCAGCAGCTTCACCAAGAAACTCCTCAGCAGCCACCACCCTCCTATTGGGGGATTTACAGCCGCTGCATCTGCTGTGCTACAGACCAGCAGCAGCCTTTCCTTCACTCCTGGCTCACTGACACGTTTAAATGTAGGGTAGTCGTTGAAAAATCAAATATTGCACCATGGACAAATAAGGAATATTTCAGTTAAAAAACCCAAACTATAAAAATCCCGTATGCCTCTGGTTAGATGTGAGGCACTGCCAGCAACAGCATCCCCACAGGCCCAGTCCTTGTGGTCTGCTCCCTGTACATGGGGGACAGAAACAGAGCACTGTACCAGTCCCCAGAAGCTTCCCTACCAGTTCATTTCGCTGATCTGCCATGAAATAAAAGCTCCTGTCAATTTAAACACTGCAGAATCTAGCCTATGTCTTCTGCAGGCTGACAGCAGCACAACCCTGAGAGCCACATATAGCTCTAAGCCCCCACACTATAAATATTTTTCTATCCTGGTCCCATAGGTTGGAGGTTAAGTAGGTTCAGGCTAATCTTGCTTTGTGACCCAGTGTCACACACATGGGCAGTGAGGTGCAGCCCTTTTCCCAGGCATGCTCCTGTGCAGGCTGTAGTGAAGCCCATCCACACTAGATGGCCCCAGGAGAACACAAAACTCCTTGGAAAGCATAGCTGAAACCTGCTATTTTGGATTAAAAGAGATCAGTAAATTTGGTTACCCAAAACCCCTTCTCAGAACAGCTTAAATTTTCAAGAGGACTGAAAGGCAGCTGGCACGTGTCTTATGAGGGAAGCCAGAGAATAGCACTGAAATTTTATATTTATACGGAAGAGGTTGGCTTCCGAGATACTCTTCTCAGAGAAACCCATGGACTGGCCACAGCTATGTTGCCATTTTCACTACCAGTGTGTAAGAACTGAGCTCATTTCAGAGGAAAAAGGCATCATAATTATGCTTCCATGCCGTAACATCCTAGACTGGAGAGCAGGTTTTGTGCTCACCACGAGCAGAACACACCCTGCACAGTGCTGTGGGCAGGATTTGGGAGGAGGATGGATTGTGCCATTAGGCACGATGGCAAATTACAGCTGTGAAATCTGGCCCTTACTGTGGCTTTCTGCCTTGATAAATGCCATTAAAATACAGGAGATAGAGACAGATCCCTTGTAATTAAAAAAAAAAAAAACAACAACTTGGCCTGGTTAATTACTTGCAAGGGCTTGGCAAAAGAAGTGGTTTCGGATCCATCTTCATATTCCCAACCAAATAAATATGTCTGTCACAATCCCCTCAGCTGGAGGATAAACGCCAAGAGTGGTCCTGGGGGTGATTTTTAGCACTTGGACACAGACTGAGAGCCCCAGTACATGTCTTCCTTAGGGCTGGGTCCCCAGCAGGATTTATTTCTGCGTCAAGGAAGATTACAGCTAATAGGATTTGCTTCTTGGAGGCTGTTGGTGTGTTTGGTGCAAACCCCTGCACAGTGCTTTCTTAAAGGAGAATATGGACCCTATCTGTCTTATTTTTCTTCTTCTTCTGGCCTTCCACAAGATAAACCCATCTGTTTCATCTTGCATCACAGGATGTTCTTGTTCTCAGGACAGCTTTGGAAGGTAAGAACACTGTTACCCCTGTTGTAGCACCAGTGAAGAGGCTCAGACAGCCCCAACAGGAGCTTGCGGATGCTGTGAGCACCAAAACCAAGCAGACTGATGCATGGAGTGCCACCTCTAATACTTGAATTGTACTATCTTGACCATAGAATGAGATTTCTCTTATTTCCCTGACATATGTAGTTACACACATAGCCATTTTTATGACTTAATTGCATTCTTTATGGAAAAATTGGTGTAAACCCCAGGGAAGGATGGACGGATGGCTTATGCATGCCCTATATACAATACCTTATAATTATTCAAGTGCCTGTAGACCTGCATGGGGAACTGATTTATTGGCCTCAAATGTGGTGTGTGACCTGGAAAATTTTCTGGTTTCCTCCCTAGGAGTTTGCTCTGCATGTCTGCACTGCTCAGGCAGATCCCTGCAAACATCCCTCAGGACATCCGGAGAATTAGAATAGAGAATTCTCACCTAACAGAATTGCCTCGGGGGTCTTTTGAGAACGTTAGTGCCTTGGAGTATCTCTGGCTCAATTTTAACAACATCACAGTGATGCACATCAAGAGCCTGGAATATCTGCCAGCTCTGAAGGAGCTGCGCTTGCAAGGGAACAAATTAAGTTCGGTGCCATGGACAGCATTTCAAGACACCCCGACTCTGAAAATCCTGGATCTGAAGCACAACCGGCTGGACGTCCTTCCCGAACACGCACTCCGCTATCTGCCCAACCTGACCTACTTAGATCTATCTTCAAATCAGCTTACCATCATATCCAGGGATGTCTTCTACAACTGGCCCGTCTACCAGAGAAGCCAGAGGACAGAGGGGCCGCTAGAAGCTATTTCCAATGCCGTCCTGGCCCTCCATGACAACCCCTGGATTTGTGACTGTCGCCTGCGGGGATTTGTCCAGTTTATCAAGTCTGTGGGCCCACCTATTATTCTGATGAATTCCTATTTAACTTGCTCAGGCCCGAAATTCAGGTCAGGGAAGTTTTTTCATGAAGTGGAGCTTAACAGCTGCACAAAGCCCCTGACCTCAGCCCTTGATACCAACCTGACAGTCCCAGCAGGGTTAAACATCACCCTGACCTGCTTTGTGCGAGCCAGCCCTTCCCCAGCTGTCTGGTGGACCTATGCACTCAAACTTTTAAGGGCATTTAATGGTAAGCAAAGCTTTTTTTCTTCTTTTTTTTAAAATTAAAAATTTATGCTGTGCTATTCTACTTATGTAGGTCTGCAGGCCATCACAGTCACCACAGCAACCCAGCCCCTTTAGAGTACCAGTTATTGTGGTTGCAATAATCCAAGTGATCTTAATCATCCTGTGCATCTAAGCACATCTGACCAGCATAAGAAGAGCTGCTTCATGCAGGATATCAGTCAAAGATGAAAGGAGCGTGGCCTCATTTTTACCCAATTATGTTACTTGTGGATTTTAAGTAAGCTCTTTCCTCATGACACATGATGTAGGAGCTACGAATCCTGTATTAGTTGTACATGTTTAATAAATACATAGTTATCTAAATATGCATGTATATGTAGTATATATTCTACATATATATATGAAACACTCTGTATAATTATATTTGCATTAAAGTGGGTTTGTATGAGCCCACACACATAAACACAGACTTGTATGTTCCTATACTATTCCCATGTATTCTCTCAAGAAATACCACCCAAAACACAAAACTGTGCAGACCTGTTTCCTGTGTGTCCACTCATGTTCTACCAACTGGAACTGAGGTGGTTGTTTTCCTGAAGTCTCGCTTATTTATATACTTTAGCAAAGGCGTTGTAATATGACACCTTTTCCTCTTCCTCCCAATCTGTTCTCCCTCACATTTATTTTTACTAAGAGCCTTCAATAGGACAAGTTGCTATTTTCATCAGGTAAGGTAATAAGGCATACAGGCAGCCAGCACACAGGTTCTGTGTGTTCCTAATAAGCTAACTAGGATAGCATTAGCCCTTAATCCTGGGCTGATATTTGCTTCAGTTGCAGCGCTGTAGCAGCACTTGTGTGTCTTTCTACAAGCACATGCTGATTAATTACATACAAGTTTTTCTCAACCACAGCCACACACCTCTGTTTGGGTAGATGACCGGGTTTCATACTGTTCTTAAAACTGTGTTTCACTTCCAGCCCAACACTTCCTGTCTTCATACACCTATGTTGGGCAGAGCCTCTTGAGACTGACATTTTTAATCCTAACAGAGGATGGAATGTGTGCCCAAAATGTAGCTGTATCTCCTCAATGCCTCTCCTGGTTTGCCCTGACCTAAGAATGCTGATGGGCAGATGGGCAGCTCGGCCTCTGCCCACAGCAGCTTCCCCAGCTGCTTGTACTGGGACACAGGTCAGACACACTCCATGTCTCCCATGCTTGGGTGTCCCAATGCGTTTCTTGCCTTTCAGACAGCCAACAAGCCAACACTTCGCTGCCATCTCAGTGGGGTCTGGCACATTCCTGTGCCCCTCTTCCTTTCTCCCTGGGCAGGGCGGGTCCTGAGGGGGCCCCATCCCACACCAGCCCTGGGGCTGCCCCAGGGCACGGTGGCCCCCTGCTGACCCCCTCACCTCTGCCCGCAGTGACCATGGAGCCCATCAGCGAGGACACCGTGCGCTCGGAG
>NW_008246060.1:6506035-6506283 GCF_000691975.1 Corvus brachyrhynchos
GCCCCATCGCCAAGCAGACGGTCTACGGCATCACCCTGGAGTGGTTCGCGGCGGCGGCGGCGGCGGAGCCGGGGGAGACCTGGTACACCCTCCTGGTGGGCCGCTACGACGCCGCCCAGAAGGACACCATCTACATCGGGCCCGGGGTCAACACCTACTCGGTGACCGACCTGCTGCCCGCCACCAAGTACGAGGTGTGCGTGGCCGTGCGCAACCAGGCTCCCCGCAAGGGCCAGTGCGTCGTCTTC
>NW_008246060.1:6506863-6508320 GCF_000691975.1 Corvus brachyrhynchos
TTGGGGAGCCCTGGGAATGGAGGTGCCCGGGCTGTCCGGCCACAGGTGTGGAGCTGTGCCTCCGTAGCCCCGGGCTTCCCCCGCAGGACTGTCGTGGAGCAACGCACACTGACACACCAAGCAAAGCAGCACTGACAAAAAAACAACCCCCGAACCAATACTAATGCTTGTGGCCAAAGGCCAGAGGTGTCCCCTCACTCACCCACACAGGTGTGTCTTTAGCTGTTTATGTGTGTCTGCAGCTCTGCCAGGTGCCAGCTTCTCTGTGTGCCAGCTCCAGGGAACGGACAGGGGAGCTGGGCACGGCTGTGGTCACAGCCCAGCAACAACAAGTGGTGGGGAGGATTGGGTCAACACGATGGAGAGATTTTATTTTACTTGGAGAAAAAATTATTTTGACCAGAGGTGTTGGTTTTGGGGGTGGGTTTTTTTGTTTGTTTTGCATTTTCTTTCTTACTCCTCCTTAAGGTTTACGCAGCCCTAAGAGATTGACAGCTTTGGTTGTACCACAAACAGGAAAAGGGCAAGTGCTTGAAGCAGGCTGGTGGGACAAGTGGGCAGAGGCAGAGAACACAGTGGAGCAGGGGGTTGGGAGCTGAAGATGCAAGCCAGGCACATTCCCTAAATGCAGACAAGTGCCTGCCCATCCTGCTGCTTTGAAACCAAAGCTCTCCTCTTTGCCAGAGGCAAAAAAGCCCAAAGACACATGTGACTGCCTCCTGCTTGTGGAGCAGCTCAGTGCTGTGATTCTCAGGGGTCTGAGGACATGTGACTTACTATTTTTCTTTTTTTGACCTCATGCTTTCCAGCACAACCAAAGCATGTGGCCCATAGATCCACAGCTCTTGTTATATGTGTTACAGATTTAAAAGAAAAATCTAGAGTAGACACCCCAGCTGTAAGCAGAGATAGAGCCTATTGTGAGCTTCATGCTGTAGTAGCTTGGCTTTCTAATTGTATTTTGGGTTTTGGTGTGTGTTTTCCATGCTGTCTCTCCTCAGGGGCTATGATTCCTCCCCCAGCGCCTCCTTCTGCTGTACCGTACTGCCCAGCTTTTGAACAGAGCTTTGTTTTGTCACTGCTGACTCTTGCTGTTAATACTTTACAGGACTTCCTAGTCTTGTCAGTCTTTTAGTGTCAAAGCAATAAACATGACAGATTTTCAGAATACACAGAGGTCCTCTGCTTCATCTCTGGCCTTTTACATTTACAAATTGCAAAGAAACCTGGTGTCTCGGTTTTTGAGACAAAACTTCAGGAGGAAACACTCCGGACTGAGTTTTTCTCCATCAATGAGACAAATGGGTCACAAGGAGTGAAAGTGGGAAAAAGAAACCAAACTGTTTATTAACACACGAACAAAACAGAGTAGAACAGGATAAAAAACCCCCTCAAAATACAACAAATTCCCAGAGAGGGAACAGACACGCGGGGTCGGACCAACCCGGGCCACACCG
>NW_008246060.1:6508453-6509332 GCF_000691975.1 Corvus brachyrhynchos
CTTCATGGCCCCCGCACCCTGCCTTGGCGCCGCCCGGCCCCGGGCCCAGCTTAAAGGCACAGCGGCCTTGGGCACGGAGCGGATGGGTAAGGAATAAAGCGGCTTCATAACGTCACCCCAGGACACCTGGATTCCAAGGAGCTCCGGGGTTTGGCTGCAGGGATGGAGGGGGCCGGGTAGCTACAGCACAGGTCACGGCGGTCTAGAGTGGTGAGGAAGGGGCAGAAGCAGCTGGCCAAGCAGGAAAACCTTGTCCTGGGAAAGCCACCCACAGACACAGTTAAGCAGTGTGAACAGTGAAGCAAGAGCTGATGCTGCTTGAAGACCAGTGTGGGGCCGTGGGTGAGGGGGCGGAAAAAACAAAGCATGACCGACCTTCTTCCACCCTAGTCAATAGGGAGGGACAACAGCACACTGTAGAGACCAGAGAGAGCTGCTGAATCACTGTGAGGAAACAGCCAGGGAAAGACAAAACATCCCCTGGAGGACCACGTGGAGGTAGTTCATAACAAATCGCGGACTCTGGACACTGGCATCAGACTGAACCTGCTCCTTCCTGCCCCCGGGGCTGTGCTGCAGTGGGCTGCATGACGGGAGCTTGGCCAGAGGCTCTCTGTGACCCTGCCCATGGCCTGTGCCAATGGCATCCCGCTTCTCACCTCCTCTCCTTCCAGCCAGGTGGTGTCCAAAATCCACACAGCCCCTCTGCTGACCTGCAGCCTGCAGAAGGGTCCATTTGGTCGTCCTATAAAGCCGCCAGGCTGCCTGTGCCTGTCTGGTCACGTAACAGGCAATGACAAGGCATCGTTGCCAGCAGAAGCACACCATGCACAGAAGCACCTTTTGCAGATTTTTAAAAAATTTATTTATTAAAAAAAC
>NW_008246060.1:6509386-6516295 GCF_000691975.1 Corvus brachyrhynchos
GCCTTTTAAATATAATCTCTAAAACTATAAGCTTGTAATTCCTGTTAAATCTCACTTAATTGAATGGTCTTTATAGGCTTTCCTCATTAGAGAATGAAAACTGAATACCAGCAATAACACAACACTGGGAAGACAGTGGTACAGGGAATGAATCTTTGGGGAACATTGCAGAACCTGCGGACACTCTGCCAGCAGAAGGTGGGTCCTTGCACAGGGCAGCAGGAGTGGGATCAGGGGCTGCATGTCCCCTCCCTCCGGCCAACTTATGGCCACGGGACAAAGATGAGGTGATTGGACAGGTGAGAACCTGGGCCTCCCACCACAGTGCCCCAGGGGGAAGGATAAGCAAGAAAACAGTGGAGAAAAAGAGAGGTGTGACAGGAGAGGCTCTGGGAGCAGTGCTGCTACCACGGCCCCCAGCTGGGACTCTGCTGCACCTCTTGGCTACAGCTGCTGGCTCAGCTCACGGGTGACATGAGCCATGAGCCCTCTGGCTTCTAGGCAGATTGAACTGAAGTTAAAAAAGACAAGATTTTCCTTGTAAGTGGGTAATTTCTTGTTCAACCAGCTATCCCCTAAACTGATGAAGTCCTGGTGCAAAAAAGGGAATTATTTCAGCTACTGGAGAGGAGATCCTGAGGGCCAGGTCTGCTGTTCAACTGAAATGACAGCTGGAGAGGTCTCATGAACCCCTTGAATCAACACGGTGTGTCCTGTCAGGTTTGCTCCCCATCTTGATGTTCCTGGTACCACGACAGCACAGCTTCTCTGCAGGGCCGGGGCTCAGAGAGAGGGTGCTGCTCCCCAGCCAGCGTGTTCGGTGCTGCCTTCTCCCCAGGGGATGGCAAACAGCCAGGCCCAGCTGAAAAACATCCCCTCAGAAACAAACATGAGGGGGAATCTGTGGGATAGATCCAGTGAAAAAAGTGCTCTGCTCTCGGTGCCTTTTTACTGTCACGTAACAGGAAAAAACCTGTCAGCTGCCCTCCCAATCCCCTCCCATTAACTGTTGCGTAATTCACTCAAAAATACTGATAAGGAAAAACAGAATATTTTATGGAAACCTCCTTTTGCACACATCAGTTCCTGAAACAAGCCAGGAGAGGTGATGGAATATATTCCTTGACACCTTCTGCTAGCAGTGTACAACACCACATGATCTTTCCAGACACTTCCCTGACCAACATATGCAACTTTCTAGCACTTGTCTCTATGTTCCAGTTATCATTTGCCTCTCAGTTTTACCTTGTCTTCCCTGTGTTTTTATTCATGTCCTTCTCCTGCTGGGCTCCCGCTTTTTTGGGGCGCCGTGTCAGAAGGAGGCAGTGCTGAGTGAGCGCTGCTATTGAACTTCTGTGCTCAAATCTTGCCCCCGCTGGTCCAGGGAAGGCTGAAGTGTCCCTCCTGTCCCTCCTCAGCAGGCCAGTCCAGGGCAGAAGCAAAGCACAGCATCATGTCGATGTGCTCTGGCAAAACCCAGCATAAGCTGCAGGAAAATGAAGAACTTCTCCAAGCCTGCCCGCTTACCTTTTGGGAATGAAGGTACTCAGGCCACGAGCACATCGCTCCGCCAGCTGCTGCAAAGCACACTGTGCTCTGGGGACAGGAGAGTGTCACTGCTGTAGGAGACCTGCACCTCGAGTCAGTGCTACTGCCACAGCCCGCAGTGCTGAGTGAGCGCTGCTATTGAACTTCTGTGCTCAAATCTTGCCCCCGCTGGTCCAGGGAAGGCTGAAGTGTCCCTCCTGTCCCTCCTCAGCAGGCCAGTCAGGGCAGAAGCAAAGCACAGCATCATGTCGATGTGCTCTGGCAAAACCCAGCATAAGCTGCAGGAAAATGAAGAACTTCTCCAAGCCTGCCCGCTTACCTTTTGGGAATGAAGGTACTCAGGCCACGAGCACATCGCTCCGCCAGCTGCTGCAAAGCACACTGTGCTCTGGGGACAGGAGAGTGTCACTGCTGTAGGAGACCTGCACCTCGAGTCAGTGCTACTGCCACAGCCAGGCCAATGTCTTCAAAAGTGGGCCTGGGGTTTAAAGTGATGGATTTTCGGACACCTCAAACCCACCTGCCAGACCAGGTCAGAAGCAGCATCCCCCAGGGCCTTGGCTGCAGAGCATCTTGTTTGAAAACCCAAACTCTGGGTAGACACCTCCAAACCAGGGGCAACTTGGAGCCCTGTACACTTGGGGAGACTGTGGCTGGCGCACTCAGCACTGTGGTCAGGCACAGCTGCACGGCTGAAGGAAATGCAGTCGCGACTGGACCCGGACTGCAGCGCTTCTGCAGGTGGGGTGACTCTGTAGCACGTGGTACTTGCAGAGGGTGAGGGGTGGCTATCACAGCGAGAAGCTGCTCTGGTTCACGGGGTGCTGACACACACGGGAAAGAGACAGCACATAAAAACATCCATGCCTAGCCACAGTCTGCAGTCTCTGGGGGCTGTAGAGAGCACCTAGATGTGGGGCTCCCCAAAAGCTGCATTTCTCTTCTCAAATCTCATTTTGAGCTCTGACACGAGGGCATTGTGGGTGCTGCCGTGACATTTGTTCTTCTGTGGCTTTATTCGGGGGCAGGGGGGATGCTGGTGGCACAGGGACAACCTGGATGTTGTTGTTGCTGTTCTCATTGTGTAGGCTCTTGACCTCCTCTTCAATGACAAACTTCTCTGCAGCATTGCTGGGCCTCTTGAACTTCAGCCACTCCATCCTGACTGTCCGGGATGGCGGCATCTGCCTCTTTTTTATGATCCTTCTCACTGGCATGACTTTGTTGGACCGCTTGTTGCGCCAGAACATGGCAGTAGAGATCATGATAGTTATCAGCACCATTATGCCCATGACACCAGCTAGCACTCCTAAGGCTTTCATGGGGTTATCTTTAGTTTGCATCAAAAAGGCGGCCATAGGCCCTTTGTGAAGAGTCTGTAAAGGAGTACAAAGAAAACACATGACTTACTCTAAGGGACAGACAGTGACCCAGAAATTTCATTTGTCCAAAATATGTTACAAGCAGAACTGATGGATGGAAGTTGTCTCTAAAAAAATATGAGAGTCACAGAGCCAGTGCAGGGGTGGAGAATTTAGATGGGGCTGGAGACTGGGCAAACATTATAGTACTCTGAGGTAGATGACTTGAACACAAAAGCTTACAGAAGTATTGCCACCAAATTAGGACAGATTCCTGCATGTCACCATAGTGTTTAACTTGCAAGAATGGAGCAAGAAAATAATTGGCTCAATTACTGAGCATGGCATTGAAAAGGATTAGGGGAAAACTTCTGTTTATAAAATGTCAGTGTACAAATGAGTAGTTAGCAGATACGTGCTGCATTCTGTTTTCCAGTACTCTTTTACAGACATAACAAAACTCTTTGAGGTAGGGGAGATAAGTGGAGCTAAAGAGCTTTGTTTGTAGAAAGAAAAGAAATCAGCAATGACATAAGCTACATATGGCATATTAAGGACAAATGAATGGCCAGTTCACTTCCCAGCTTAGCACACTGTGCGTCTTGGAGGTCCCCGTATAATTTTGCGGATTTTGCCCTGTGGATGGAGCTTGGATCTTTTCACACTTTTCCAGTACATGATGGTGGAGATCACCATTGTAACAGAAATGGTGGAAAGGACGCCACTCATGCATATTCCATATATTGTCCATGGACGCTTCTTGAGGCCTAAAATATAGGATTTTACCCTGGACTTGATCTGGAAATATCAAAAATAAGAGAAATGGTCAACCCTCACGTGGTTATATTTGAAAGAGGCCAGTATCTATTATAAGTACAGCTGGGGAACTAGGCTGAAATGTGTACAGGATAGAGAGCCTATAAAATAAAGGGAGCTACGTGTTGAACTAGGCACAGGAGAGGAGGCAGCTGCAATGATGTTGAACTGAATCCAGAAACAGTAAAAGGAAGTTAGGAAGCACATATAAACACCTGGCTGATTGGGGAATAAAGGGTAGAGGCATGGCACATAGATCACCCTTATTCAGGGCGTGGTAGTCCATCCTTGGACTACATTTCCAAGAGAAGTTCATTGTGAATACAGGTGGTATCTGAAGAGACAGTAGTGCTATGCAAGGCCAGGAGATCCTTCAGAAATGGCACATTCACATGCAGGTTTGTTTACTGAGGGTTGGTCATAAAGTGACGTGTGGCTGCAGAAAGACAGGGCTACCCACTGTGCTCCATGGGGGAATCCTCACCCAAACTTTGCATGTCTAGTAACAGGTGATCTGTGTTTTAGTGAGAGCTCTAAGCTCTAAGCTTTTGGTCAATGTGGAGAAAAGGACACCTCTGGAGCAGTAGTCACCATATGCTAAAATAGATATCAAAGACAGTGTGTATAAGGAGAGCCTTGTGACTAGCTTGAACTTGAACCTCTGACTTGTAGATCAGATGGATTTCCCTGTATGACTCTAAACTAGGACACCCATCTCTTTGCCCTCCCCAGTCTCTGGAGGAAGATGACTGAAAGTATCCCTGAGTGTGCTTTAGAGTACCTCTTGTCATTAATGTCACATCCATAAACTTGGGGCATGTAAATTAACTAATAAACACCTCCTTGTCTTCATTTCTGTGTTTTCACAACCTATCTCAAACACATTATCAAACCCACTCTTCTCCTACCCTGAATGTGTCCCATTGCTAACAAGAAAGGGGCAAAGAAATGTTAGTGAAACTCACAGACCTTGTCATCGGGCAGGTAGGGATGAATTTTCATAATTTTGCTGTGCAGAGAGTTCTTCCAGTATTTAATTAGGAGTGGACCTAAACTAGAAACCAAAAGCAAAGCAGCCCATAATGCTGGTGGAGCTTAGATCCACATCAGCTTTGCTGTTCTGCATTATATGGATTTTTTTGTACTTAAATCCCATCAGATGATAGAAATTCTAACCTGGCTTACTTAACTTCATGTGAAAGTCAGATGAATTAAGTGTCAGATAAACCCTGCTAAGTAGTACATGACCTGAGTCCACCTGCTACGAGTTTTGTCAAAATCTATTTTATAGGAAGGCACTGATGGCTGAAGAGTATTTGACTAGGTATTTGAAAACCTTGAAGAAATGAGATTAGACAGAAGTACATGTTATCCGTGTGCTATGGCTGCAGAGGTAAGAACAGATGAAAATTGTATGGAGAGTTTTGGCATTTGGCTTTGTTCAATCCCATGGTCTCAGCAAGTCTGGCATCTGTTCAGAGATTTCAATGCTGAAGAGATGATTAATACCAAAACTAAACCCATTAACAGCTGGTTCAGCCTCTATTCTAGTTACTTGACCTCTACTATACAAAGCTTTACCTGGAACTAGCCTTGGACAACAACTGTTCTGCATAAAAACATCAGGCATTTGGTAAGCACACAGCGGGAGTTTCTGTTTGTCATGGCCATGACACTGACAGGATAAATAGGAGGAATAACTTGCAATACAAGCCAGGAATGTCATCATCTTAACCAGGCTGCAGAGGGACTTATGGGAAGTGCACATTTAAAACATCTTCAAGTCCTTGTGTTGATTACCAGCAGTGCCACAGAGGCGCCTCAACAAATAGTGCCACTTTGCAATTGCTGAAGCTGTTGTTTTTTCCTAAAAGGCATGCTGCATTTTGAAGAGTACTGGTTTTTCTGGTAAACATAAAATAAAAGCAGATACATGATGAGAGCTGTTCTATCTCTGTAGGCCAGGACCTGGAAGAAACATTCTCTTTCTTAACAGCCATCAAAGGAGTTAAAATACCACTGCTCACAGAAGATAATGCTCTGCTGGTTTTTTTTTTTTTTTTTTTGCTCTGGCAGCTTCTCAAGAGCCGTTCCTAATGCATGGGCTGCAGTGAGCAGAGCACGTGGGCCAAATACCCAGAAGCTGGACCCAACAGGAATGTGGTTGAGCTGTTCAACCGCAAGAGCAGCTAAGGCTCACCAGCTATATTTAGGAGTCTAAGTAAACCTGTTAAGGTTTACCTAGGCAAACCTGTTAAGAGCCCAAGCTATTGCAGATTATTTGTAGATGTGGCACTTAAGGGACATGGTTTTGTAATGGACTTGGCAGTGCTGGGTTAACAGTTGGACTCGATCTTAAATGATTCAATGGTTGTGTCACAGACAACTTGGGCTACGTGGACTTGAGGAAGTGCATCTGTAAAATAAACCAGCTGGTTCTGAGGAGCCCACTTCCCCACATTCAGTGTTCCTGGGGTTTTGTTCTAGCCTGGTTGCAAGGAGGGACTGCCTGTTAGTGCGCAGGCACACCAGGTGTGCTCCCCAAACACATTTTCCTCTGAAAGAAGTCCACCTTGTGTGCTTGGAGCTATGTGAGGCACAGGCCATCCCACATGTGTATGTGGGGGTGATGAGGAGATTTGCTGCAGAAGTGACTCCTGATCTGAGGTAGAACACAAGCTGCCCCTGGAGTGCTTATTCCAAAGCTCAGTGCTATCACTGTACATGAAGGCTGTGTTTGCATCACTTTGCAATACAGGCACCAGCACGAGGCAAGAGTTCTCAAATCAAACCCATCTTTTTTTTAAGTCCATGGAACTGTGGAAAGAAGAGGCTTACTGCTCTGCAAATGTGGCAAGGGCTGTTCAGTACCATCAACAACAGTTCCCATGGTTGCAGTTAGTACGAGAGAGGAGAAGATCTCCATGTTACTTCAAAGATTTTTGTCGAACCTTTCAGTTAGGAGAATCTAAAACTGAGACTCACCAGCTATATTTAGAAGTCTAAATGAGTGGCCAAAGCTATCAAGAACTACAGATTATGCTGTCTAAATATGGACCTAAGCCTCAGTCCATGAAGAGGTGTAAATAACCCCCCCCTCTACATTTGCAGAACCTCAATGGAGTCATCAAGAGGCCGAGGGATGCCCCCATCAGGCCAACCTTCAGGGTCAGAAGTGGGAATC
>NW_008246060.1:6516309-6522135 GCF_000691975.1 Corvus brachyrhynchos
GCAGGAATAGATTTCTGAGTGAGACATATGGATAGAAAAGACTAGCTTTTCCAGCGTATGTTTTTTATTCTGTGAAAAGATATGTTTTATTTATTGTGAAAGGATAGGATATTAACAGATGCCCCTCAATACCAATTTCCATAAAATCAGACTCGGTTAAATTAAAAGGCCTTTGGATTTTTTTAGCACTGTATTATTCCAAGAGAAGAAGGCCCTTTTGATGTGCAATACTGCTGAACTTAGCCACAAGCCATCCATCTTGAAGAGCACAGACTTGTGCTAATTGCAATGGTAAACCTTAATCAGAAAATATGCCTGTTTAATTACTTACTGTGATTAACACTGCAGGAAACCTCTAGAGGATGCATTCAAAAATATCCTCCTTATCAAAATCAGTAATACATGAATGTCCACCAAACAGCGAAATAAGAGCCTTTGAACAGCTGGAGCACAGAGGGATGAAATGCACATTTGTAGCAGCCTCAGAGAAAGAGAGAAGGTGTGTGTATGCAATATCCCTACATGAAGAGGTAGGGATATTCACAAAGTGTTAGCAGTGACTGTGCTGTCCTGGGACACAGGGAGTGACCAAGGGTTTTGGACACTGGCACTGCATCTCACATACATGCAAACTAAAATCTGTTTCTGCAAAAAAGATGTGGTGCTATGGGATAAAAAAACCCAACCCAACCAACCCAAATTGTTGCAAGCAATGGAAGAAGTAATGGAGATGTACAAAAGGTTACAGAGGATGTGACACCAGATTAGTAGCCCAGATCTTGCTGAAGAGACCTACTCTTCTGCTATCTCAGACTCTCTGTTGGGACTTGGCATCAAGAAGAGGAAGAAGGAAAAATCTGTGTGCGAGGAAATAAATCTGTGTCATCACAGCCCTCTCTGCTTCCCCTTTACACTTTATGAGGAGGGCTCTCCCTCACTTTGTGCCAAATAGGTACCCCTGGAGGGGGAGAAAAGGAGGCAGACAGGTGACTTCCTACAAGACACCATCTTTCACCAGGTACTGCTATTGCTTCAAGAACTAGAAGGAAATTCAGGAAACTCCTTATCCCAAAGTATCAGCTACTTTTGTTTTCCTTCCAGTTGTCCTTCATCAGCTGGTTCAGGGACACGTTGTCCCCCAGCAGAGGAGGTGTGGGGCACCCTCTGCCACTCACACCCATCAGCCCCACACGCTGACAGAGAGGTTTCCAGCTCACCTGGGAGGGAAGGAAAGGCTGGGAGCCACCAGCAGGGACAGTGCCTGAGGACAGTGCCTGCGTCCACCCAGTGCCACACACTCCTGAAACATGCAGCCTCTGAGAAGCATGGAAGCAAGGCAGGAAGGGCAAGTACTCCCACTGTTGGCTGCAGGCAGCAATTCTTGTTTTTTTGTGTAAAACCCACCAAAACTTTGTTTCCATGAGAAATCCAAGTGTTAAGCAGTTCATTTCCTTTGTATCTGTAAGAACGGCTAAATCCCTACACTTACCACAGACACCCAGCATGCAGAGTCCCCCAACTCCACATGTCAGAGCCTTGCAGCAGCAAGCCCAGCCCACGCCCACATGGCTGGCTGGCCCCCACAGGCAGCCCCATGCCAGGCACTGCCCTGCTAGGGCAGACCCAAGTGCCCTGGCAGTCCAGCAGGCTCTGAACTGTGTACAAAAACTATCATACGAATGTGCCTCATAAGGAGTATCAGTGGAATAAGAGGGAACGGAGAAAACAGAGAAAGATTATAACAAACAAAAGAGCAGTGGGAGCATTGTGACCAAACAAAGAGAAGGCCAGCTGCTGTCTGTAGGATGAGATTTACATCTTTGCCCAGTATGTGTGTGGTCCAGAGACTGTCAGGCTAATGATGTGTTTCTCATCTACTTTAAAGTCCATTTCCTCCCTGCTGGTACCTACTTAAAGGCATGGCAAGGCAGTTACAATAAATAAGAATCATGCAAGCATGCGCTGCGCACCATAAATCGCTGCTTGTTCTTCAGCTCATGTAAAAGCTGGACTAAGGAAAATCTCAACCTTTTATGTGTTGTGCAAGACTCTTTTACAGTCTTCTTGTTTCATCTGCTAATAATACTGCAATTATTAAACTCACATCCAAAGTTCTATGTACTTTAAAGCATTTCTGTAAAGTTTTTTCTCACTTTTCTTATGTCACTTAGGTTGATTTATCTGATTTATTTCACTCTGACCTCAGCTACTTTCCACCATTTTTAGTAAGGGAAAAAGATTTTTTTCCTTCTCCTGGATGAAAATAAAAAAGCAGAAATTTAGCAGTTGGGATTTACCTTTACTCTCAGAAGTCTATAGACCTTAATTCATGTCTAACAATCTCTAACAAAAAACTCATCTCCCAATTACATTATGCGCCTACCTTTCTATCTTTGCAATATTTCTGATCAAACTATCTTTCACATTTGTGGCTGTAGAATCCAACTTCACCACAAGGCTCTAGAAACACTCTACAAAACAGAGCTGGCGAGAAAGTCTCGGAAATGGAGCAAGCAATGTCTACTCCTTCATGCCTCTCAGGGATTGTCTCCCATAAGGATTTTTCTAAAACACTTGCTTACCTCTTCTGTGATATCAATCTTCAGAACTGCCGTGGTACTGAAGGACGGGGAGCCTCGGTCTTTGGCCTGGACCACCAACGACCATATGCAGTCTTTGTTTTTTGTGATGTTGTGGATGATGTCCAGAGAACGGATATAGGATTTCAGCTTGATTTCCCCAGTGCTTTGGTCTATGTCAAACACGTTGGCTGGATCTGCTTGCATGATGGAATAATCCACAATGTTGTTGGGTTCTTCTGCATCTTGGTCTATAGCCTGGCAGAGGAAGTGTAAAAAACAAAGGTGTTACTGTTTGTATCTTTGCCTGAGGACAGAAACCTTCTGAGTGTTCACTTGTGATAGTATCTGTGCCATGACTGGGCTGCTTTCATTTGATCTTGGAAGCGATGCTACATTTTCTAGTGAAAAACAGCAGGACTAGGCTTCTTTCTTTATAAGTGATTTCTATTTGAAATGAAATAAAATCAGAGGAAAAACTGAACTGTAACCTATCTGTAGAATGCAAATGGTCCTCAGCTGGGGAGCTTCTCACACAGAGTGGGGGACAAATGTGAAGTGATAAAGAACAATGGGATTAGCTCCATGCCATAAACTATTGCTGCTTCAATTTTCGTGCTGTGGTATTAATTCTACTAACATTAGGTGCTGTGTGATCAGACTTCATGATATGCATTCAAATGTGTGTAACATAGGATGTTCTGCTCGTTTGCCTGGGAATTGTTACTGCATTTTTTCACCTCCTGTTCCACACTGGCTCAATGAATACAGTTCTACAAAATGAAGGGAACTAAGTTGTGTGGTTGAACACAAAGGGGTGTCAAGAAGGTTAAGTGTTCAAAACCCTGTACTTTCATTCACTTATTTGGGCTTCTTGTGATCACTGTATAATCCAGGATCGTCCATCAGCTGATCATTCAAATACTGTAACAGGGCGTTATATTCTGTCTATAGACTTTTATTTCTCCTTCTCAGCAGTCAGTAAATACTATAATTCACACTTTAATCCATTTGGTACGTCCAAATGGATGTGCAAAATAATGCTGCAGGAAAAGGCATCTTTCAGACATTCATCATGACCCCTGAGAGTAAACAGCAGAGCCAGGGCTTTTCCAAAGCACTCTGCTTTGTGACCCACAGTGCCCCTGCTTTGTGACACACGGTGCCATCTCTCACCTCTATCTTCACTGGTGACCCAATGATCATCGTCTTTTCCTGGATGTTTTCATTGAACTCTGGAGAGTGGTCATTGACATCCAGCACGGTGATAAACACTTCAGCCAAGCTGTATTTCCCGTCTGTGTCCTCTGCTTTCACATAGAAATTATACTTTGAGTTCACTTCAGCATCTAGTACCGCCCAGGGCTGGGTGTAAATTATACCTGTTGATGGGTGGATTAGGAACCTGGAAAAGAAGCATGATAAGACTTTTGGGTTTTTCGGTCACTTAATGTGTGTTTAGAGCCCACCTTTGCTCCAGGCTGTGAACACTGAAATCCTGTGCCCAGACACTGGTACTCTCCACCTAATTCCTCTCTGGCTGTTTCCAAATCCTTCACTCTTCCTAGTTTTTGTCTAGTTCCTTTAGGCTTGAAAACCAGAGAACTATTAGTGTCTCATAGTTTTCTCTCTCTTGTGCCTTAGCCATTTTAGCTGCATTTTCCATTAAAAGTCTTTGTCCTCAGTAAATGCTCAGTGGGATGGCCTTCGCCCAGAGTGATTTCCTTGCATGAAAAGGAAAAACATTGAACCTATTTTTACTTTTTTTTCAGTTTAAAAGTACAGTGTAATAGATTATGTCCTGCATAAATTAAGATTGATTAATATCACCTAAATAGCTAAAAGAAGTGTGATATGTATCATATTTAGGCTCTTCACTTCTCAGAATGGGTAGGAAAAAATCTGCTCTCAAACCTCCCAAACTACAGGGCAAATTATCTTCTCCAAAAATAATCATTTTTTCATAGACTGACACTGGGATAGAGTGGGTGTTCAGATTTATCTGTTGCAAGTTCAATTTTACACATTTGTAATTACAGAGACACTGTCAAAAGTGTCAGCCCAAAGTCTGGATTTATAGAGAAGATACCAACACAGCGTCTTTAAAATGGACTGCCGGTGTAGGCTCCAAGCAGTGGAGCTTTTAACAGATGAAAGTTTTTATATACCCTTTGATCAATGTACAGGGTAGCAAAATATTGTCTGTGTTCCAACTGTGAATGCAATTGAGAGTGATTATAAAAGAGGCATTTAGCAATCCAGAATCTTCAACTGTTCTCATAAGCCTGTTAAATACAAAGTTTTGGTGAAATCCAAGATGTGGAGGTAGAAATAGCTGTGTAGGAGACAGTGCCCGTGCTAAGTGTCCCCTCAGCACACAGCCCAGCCTAACCATGCAAACAGCACTCTCATCATTCCCATTTTCATGGAAAAATAGAAGCGCTCCCACTGGCAGCTTGGATTACCAAAGGAGGATTACCATCGTATTGGTTTCATCTTCAACTGTTAACACTATTTCTCTTACTCCAGTATAACTCATCTTTCTGCCCATGCAACTGCACACCCACTGATGTAATATGCAAGACAGAATCATTGTGCCTCTAATTGAAGTTCTCCTATCTGCATTGAACTGTGTGTTCAGCAGATCTGGAGGTGCCAGGGCTAGAAAATCAATCCAGCCTTGCAGAGCTATGCCATTCTGGCACGAGGAAAACAAACAAAAATACTTAAGAAGGAAAAGGTTCACATCATAATTTTTTCATTCAACAGTGTAAGAACAGTGAGTCTGAGCATCCCCATAATGCCAATCAGAATAAAGTTGTGCTTACATTTTTTTTCCCCTAAATCCTTTGTCAACAACCTTCTCAAGTTTCTTTCCACCAGCTGCTACATTCTAAACCTAAGAGGTCTGCCTGCATGACATGACCTTTGCTTGCTTCTCTCTGTGCAGTTAGCAGCTAGCTTAAAGACTTAGTGAAGAGCTCAAAATAATCCATAGTGGAAATATGTGTGTCCTTCTGGCTACAGAAGAGGTTCACCCTTAACATTTTGGATTTTGGACTTTGATTGTGCCTCCTAAACGGCTTTCACCTTAACAAGAAGAGTTCAGCTTTAGCTCCAGGTGGATAATGTACAGAGAAAAACAGATTCTGGGGATGAGTGCCCGAAAAACTCATTCATTTCCAGCGTTCTGCCCTGCAGCCCTGCCACATCCAGCAGCTGCAGGTTTCAGCAGGCACATCTGTGG
>NW_008246060.1:6522175-6523022 GCF_000691975.1 Corvus brachyrhynchos
GTTTGGGAGCTGGGATGCACATGGTGTGAAGGAACCAGTGTTTCAAGATGTTCTACCCCCAGCACTGTCCCCAAAGAGAGGGAAAGGGAGGGAGGCATTATTACCAAATCAAGTAAGCATCGGATTCCCTTCTTTCCTGATGCAGGACTATGATGTTTAAATATATGAAAGGCTTTTAACACCCAACGCAGCTGACCTCCAAAGCTGAAGTTTATATCCCTGAATATCTTGTCTTCCTTGATTTATTTTGACAAGAGCTATTTGTACAGCCATGTGGAAAGGGAAGGGGAAAGAACAAGAGATTCTTTTTCTATAGAACTGGCTTTTCACAACTAGACCAAAGCCTCTCTTTCTCTAACAAGTGCTTTTCAAATGTTGATTGAACAAATCCTGTGTATTGATACTTCAGCTGCCTTATATCTCTTTGGGGGTTTGTGGGTAGAATTCCTTGGGTTCATGAAGCAGATGTTTAATGATGACACTAGCTTTACTGTTCACAGAACTCACAAAGAACATGGCATGAATGCTCTTGGAAATGAGCAGATCAAGAGTGACCCTGCCAGCTTTCTTTTGAAATTCTTGTAGAACTCTGCTTAGAGGTAATGTAGTTTTATTTATTTACTTGTTACTTACAGATCTGCTCCTGTTCCATAGATAGAGTACTTGATTTCTCCCCAAAGCCCTGAATCTGGATCTGTAGCCTTAAGAAAAGAAAAAAAGAGTTTTACTTTCCTAAAATGCAAAAAGAAAGGTTTCATTTTTCTTTTAACAACAGGCCCAAATGCTTTTCACTCCCTTTGCTGTCACATTTTTAGTGGGAAACTGCATGAGCAAATATGAACCTACA
>NW_008246060.1:6523044-6534697 GCF_000691975.1 Corvus brachyrhynchos
ACACTTCCAGCCCCAGGCACGCTGTCCCTGCCCGGAGGCTCTGGCAGGGAGAGTGACGCTAGATGGCCCCATCCATCCACAGTTACCTCATGCTCCTTTGATAGAGATGGAGATAATCTCAATGACATGAAAACACTGCCAGCTCTCAAACCTTCCTAATTATCAGTTAAACATTAATGAATATTCCCTAGACAAAATTATTTACTTTATATAGAGTATTTTTAAGCTTCTGCTTGTTTAATTGATTCAATTTAAAGTAATAAATAACAAATGTTTCAATCTATACGTTGTATTTCAGCTTTGTTTATATTTTAATCACTCTTGTGCCTGTGTGACTTTTAATAATGCAAATACTACACCAGATGATATCTTTGTTTCATACTCTTGTTGGCTTCCTTTCTTAGCTACGGATTAGGAAAGCTATTGATTTGGTAGCAGTTATTTCCATAAGCTCCTGCTTCTCTGATAGCTCTGAGGAGTGTTGTACTGTTACATCTGGCTATCAAAATTCATGGTGGCACTGGTTGATTCATTCATCTTCCTGTTTAAATATTTGAGAACTGGAACAATGTTTTTGATTACTGCATGATTAACATAACACACCTGCAGCCCTACTGATAGGTGTTGTTTTGTTCTTTGGCATGAGCTTGTCAGATTCTCTCACCCCATGATTTTGACCACAGCCTACTTTAGTACTGTCTAACTTTATTTAAAACATTTGCATACCTGGGACTTCCTCCAGAATTGCCATTCTGAGTACTTGAAACATCTTAGTTTCTCACATATAGTTGTGAATCTGGGTCAAGTACTGAGTTGACAGCACATGACTAAATTTTACATGGGCTCCTCAGCTACATGGTCCTGTGCACTTTGGCTCAGAAGTCTTGTTGCTTCTGCAAACATTTTTTGAATCTCTTTTTTTTTATGCTGTTCACCTCCTAGAATTTTTAAATTTCTATTACCTCAAATATACTAATGTTTAAGAGCCTCTAATAGCTTTCCTAGTAGTTTCATGTAATAACCTTTCCTCTATTTTTAATGCTTCACTTCTTTGATTCTTCCATCGCTAAAATTTGCCTTCAGCACTTTATTATTCTGATTATTTAATTTTCTTTCTTACTTGTTGCCAGCTTGTGCTGGAGATCTCTGGCAACCTGCCTCCATCATCCTTACCTGTGGGGCCTCTGCAAGGTGACTTGCATCACCCACTGAGCCCCAGGTAGCCAGGAGCTTTCTTGGCTTTGTGACATGAGGGCTGTTTCCAGTCCCAGCAGCTGCATTAGAGGGAGACAGCTGGAAATGCCCTTCCAGCACTCAGGGCCCATCTAATACCTTGAGTGTCTTTCTATGAAAATGCGAGATACTGGAAAATCTATAGGGATACTTGTCCCACTGTGAGAAGATATATACATAGGGATTTCTTTTTCCCAGCCCTAAGCATTTTAATTTTATATCCTGGCCTTCACTGACTCTTTAATTATGCCTTTAGCAGCCAGGTTCCTCCCAAGAGGAGGAGACTAAGCAGCCGTCTTGTTTTCTTTTCACTCCTACTTAGGCAAGCAAATCCAGTAAATCCAATTCCACTTAGCTATAACTGAATCTTCCCGCTGGACACTGATTTGGCTGGGGCTTTCTTAATACTCAAAGGCCATGTGATTTGTCTTAAAAGCAGATGGCCCTTGTTGTTCTAAATAATATTTAAATTATATTTTTAACAAGTCTAAAACTTTTTTTTTTTCCCCCAAGTGATTTTTTTTTGCTGTTGATTCTGGAAAGGAATTGGAGTTTGGTCCAGAAGTCAAATGGCAGAGGAAGATTTGCTACTTGCCCCCGTCCACTATTTTTAAGGTACTTGAACTGTTTCCACAGACACCCAGCAAAAAGAACATTTCTTAAGAGGTGAATGAAACTTACTGTAACAGCAACTACATTTGAGCCCCCTGGGGAGTTCTCTGGGATCCTGGCAATGTAGTAATCTGAGGAGAACTTCGGGACATTGTCATTGGTATCCAGCAAGTGAATCACTACGTCAGCTGTTGAGCTGAATTTCTCTGGTGTGTTCACCTCTATTGCAAGAAGCTAAGAACAGAAAAACAGGAGATCACTACAAAGCAGCTATTAGTTTTCTTAAAGGAGCTTCCTCCACCACCCATGGCACATTGGTGCATTTTAGCCTGGTTGGACCAGGCAGCTCAGAACCAGAGAGATGAAGAGCCAGGTCAGCATGCGGCCTTGGCTTGTTTGTGCGTGCTTGTTGTGATGGGCAGTCAAGCTGTGGGAAGAGGCCTTCAGACCTGTGTATTCATATTAGACTTCATGTGACAGATGTGACTAGTCATAATTAACCAACACACATCCAAAAGCCATAATAGAAGCCTACAAACAATCATCCCTGGGCAGCTCCTAGAACTTTGGGAAACATAAGCACTGAATTATTTGGAATAACCACACAAATTTAATCGTGATCTTTTGTAGAGGAGGTTCTTTATCAGGAAAGAAGCCAGGAGCAATAATGTGCACCAAACAGGGTAAAAAGATGAGAGAACCAGTTGTTTTTAAGCAGCATTACCCCACCCCAAATGCTGGATGGTCAGGCATCAGGAATGTACAGCAGAATCCCATTTCCCAAAGATTGTGAGGACTCCTACCACTGACTTTGTGGGACTTCTATCCTCATTGCCTCATGCTGATTAGGACTTTATCAGATACTCATGGGGGCTTCTGAATTGCCTCACTGTCTCTGATGAGAACAGAGCTCTCTGACACCACACATTCTTGGAACTGCTCATCTGAAAGGACAGGCAATCCCATAGAGCAAACTGAGTATGGTATCTACTTGCTCCTTACTGAGCAAAATCCATTGGATTTGGGGAGCATCAGTAGGATGCCTCAGCTGGTAGAGCAGCAAGCTCAGGTGGTGTGTGGCTGAGCAAGAGAGACCAATTTCAGCGATGGGTGCTGAGAGACAGTGGCACCTTCACAGTGTCTGTCCTGGGTGTCTGTTCCACGGGTGGCTGCATCACACAGGATCAGCACTAAGACATCATTCTTGGGCTCTGTAGGGGCTGAGCCCAAATGGCTAACAGTGGTATAATGTTTGGTTTTCATGCTTGGGCGGAAACCTAGTTAACACAAAGCAGGAGGGCTCTAGGAAGACAGCACACCACTAACAGACTAGCGAGCAGGACGTGAACTGAGATATAAGAGGCTCAGCTGAAAAATCAGGCTGTGGGTTTTAATTCGCAGGAGACGTGTTCCAGGAGCTCCCCCAAAGAGGGGGAGTGCCTAAGTGAACTTCGGAAGGAGAAGCAGGGCTGCCACAGCACGCCCTGCTGCCCTGGTGCCGCGGCTGTGGGAGCTCCTCGTTCCGTGCCGCAGGTCCCGCGGGGCAGCCGGGTGATGCTCATCAGCAGTGGCACTGCCCTCTGGCTGGGGGACACAGGCTGTGCTCGAGCCTCTGCTCTGCCAGATTTGGACACATTTGTAGCACCTCGAGGTGAAAGGGGAGGGTGGGGAGCTGTTCAAATAGACAGGGAAAAGGCTATCTCAGTGCTGTCTCCTGGAGCTGCTCCGGCTGTGTGAACATTTATAATGGTTGCAAATAAAGAGAAGAAATGAACCTCGAAGGATTGCTTGCAATTACTGCAGGACACGTCTGCTCTAAAAGGGGAACCTGGTCACCACATAGCTGTGCTAACTTTTGTGTTTGGGAGTCTGAGGTGGTGTTACAGCAAAAGAAATTTTTGAAGGGACAGCCATACAGAGATCAGCAAAAACCTCCTCATGAGAAATCTCAGCTCCTAAGGCAGTACAGAGGTAAAAATCTTAGTGCTCATTGTACACATGGAGCTATAATTAAATTATAACATTTGCAGTTAAATTGCCTTTGCTGCTGCAATCAGCCCATCTTAGTATATCTTATGAAAGCTTAGTATTTTTACTTTGTTTTCTACACTCATTTTTTATTCCCTCTCCTTTTAGCAGCCATAGTCCTGCTATGTCAACAACATCTACTGACAACGTCTTCCTTCAGGGAGGAAATTTCGTCAGCTTACTTGCCTGCAGTGTCTTATGCAGACCTGTATTTTTGTTTTATGCAGAGAGAAAAAAAATATCATAAAACTATTACTTCACAGGATTACATATCAACAACTAATACTTAAGTGCCAGAAGAGCAAACTGACATGTAATCTTAAAAGTGGTAGGTAAATTTTTAAAGTAGAGTTAGATTTTGACAACTGAAGATAGTTCCAGCCTCACCTGGTCCCAGTCTGTGAGCGTCTGCAGCATGTCCAGGCTCCTGTCAGGGCACGATGTGCTCTGAGCCGAAGGAGATGGAGGCAGGAGGTTTGCCCCCAAAGCATGGCAGCCCATAACAAGGTGGGACAGTAATATCTGGCCAATCTCTCAATTGGCCACTGGAGATGTGTGAATTACCACAGCTGCCATACTTTGGGAAACCCATTTGAGCTCGTGGACAGCTGAAAATGAAGGAAGTCCTGACTACCAACTACATTTAAGAGCCAGCACTAAATGGAAGATAGGTTTCTCTAGTAGCCTTTGCTTCAGAAAGTTTTTCAGTGCATCAGCCAGTCAAATTAGCTTTAATTGCTCTTTGGCATTTTTCTCTTTAAACACAAACTAGAGGAGAGGGATCATTGCTTACAGAAAAAACCCCAAAAACCTGAAAATAACCTCTCAAAACTGCTGTGAGATACACATTAAATAGAAATATATTTCGTCCAAAATTCTAACCAGAATGACTATACTGACAACTAAAACTGGATAGGAAGTAATTTGAACTTTGCAGGGAAATGCAGCCAGCAATGGGGTCTTTATAAAGTATTTGCTGCCATATATTGCTACCATATCATGCAGCTGCACCTTCTCCATTTGGAATCCAGACAAAGGCTGCACTTTTAAAGCAAAGTCTTACGGTCTCCAGTAGAAATAATTTTGGAAAGTCTTTCTTCAGTAGAAATAATTTCAAAAAGAAAAAAAAAAGGCGAATAACTCCTTAAGCTATAAAAATATATACCCTTTTTCCTGGTAATTAATTCTTTTGGTATTCATGGCAATCACATTAACTACTTTGATTTCTATTGGTATTCATGAGAAGCCCATGTGTAACTCCTTTACTGGTCTTTTGGTAGTTTAACCTGAATAAATGTGCGCTTATTAGAATTAGTTTCAGTAGCACTTTACGGCCCTTTCAGAATCTTCCACTTTAATACAGTAATGATGCCTCATATTTTTGTAGCATCTATAACCTATAAAGCTCAAAATGTGTTAGGAACATTACAAGAAGAGACCTGAAACATACTGAAGTGAAACTTGCTAAAGACACAAAGCAAACCATATGGCAAGGGGGAGAACAAAACTCTGGAATTGTGGCTTTTGGACTGTGCAAAAATTGCCACTCTCTGTACATTACAAAACTAGCATATGTTAATACTTAGCTTGACAGTTTTGGCAAATTTTTTTAAAATGATTACAGAGATTGTCTATGCAATTCTTTGCAGAACTGAAACATCTACACTCATGTTCAGAGGCAGCTGACAGAAAACCAGACTACTTAATTATCTTGTTGATGAGCCAAAGAATCCATCAGGGAAGGTGATAATGCAAAATTCCAGCTTTTGGATGAAACTGGTTCTTGCATGGCTGGCTTAGAGCATGGGTGAGCCTCAGGTCAGCCTGCAAATGGCCATATAGATAGATAGACTCTGACAAAGGCAGTGAGCAATTTTGGGGAATTATCTTCCAGTCAGCTGGGGTCTTCAGGCTGCCAACATTCAAAAGCATGATCATGAATGAAATTACTTAGCACTAAGCAGGTAAAGTTCTAGCTGCAGAGAAATTAGGATTTAGTCCTGTGAATTTATCATTGTGAGTGCAGAAATAACCCTCAGGGTTCAGTCTAGGATGATTCAGAGCCACCAACATGTACAGTTTCCAGAGGGAGATAAAAATCAACATTTTGCACTGACTGGACTAAATCAGTCCACTGATGCATCCATTAAACCTTTTTTGAAGGTGGTGAATCAGAGGCAGAAATGAGTTTTCCTTACATGGAATATCATGTCACTGATACTGCATCAGGCAGCTCCAGGTGGATTAAGAAGCTAAATCAGATCAGCTACAAAAGCCATCGTACACATAGTGTATACACTGAAAAAGAGAACCTGGAAAGCAGAAGTACCTTGAAGGTTAACACCTTGGAGCTTTCGTAGTCAATAGCAGCAGAATTTTCCACTATTATTGTAACCTGAGCCTCATTCAGGACAGTTTGAGGAACCACTCGGAAGATGCCACCAGGTCCAACAAGACGGAGGTTGAATTTAGCATTGGCTCCCTGTGAATAAAAGCAGATATGGCACTGATTGTTTTCAGTGAATGGTTTTCATGAATTGTTTTCAGCCATCTTACAGCCTAGATTGCTCTGTTTTTTCAAACTATATAAAATGAGAATGAGTCTTACTGAGAGCCCTCTGCTCTCCATCCCCTGGACAGGAGACTGCTAAGAAGCTTAGCTGTATAATCCCTCCAGCCCTAGTCACAAGACAGACACAGCTTTTCTTGAAATAGATTGACAAGCTTGGTTATTCTTTCAGTCATAATGGAAAAACCCTGCAGCAGGCCTGGCTAAGAGAGGAATCTTGTGGCAAGCAGCCTTGGGCTTCGTGCCACACACTGGGAACTAGACAGAGATGACACCACGTGCATATTGGCAGCGAAGTCCTGCCTCTTCCTGCTTCCTACCAAAGAAAGACAACTTAACTGCTCGAGTAAGGACAACGCAACACTCACAAACCCCGTCTCACAGAATGGTTTGCTTGGAAGGGACCTTTAAGATCACCACATTTCAATCCCCCTGCCACAGGCAGGGACACCTTCCGCTAGACCAGGTTGCTCAGAGCCCCATCCAGCCTGGCCTCGAACACTTCCAGTGTCCAGCTTGTGTTCTAAGAACTCAAATGCTGTGTAAGTTGTTCTTCGTGCATTCTGCATGATGAAGATGCAGAATCGCAAAGATATGCAATTTCCAAACAGAGGTGGTACTCCACATTTTGCACTGACTGGATTAAGCCAGCCCAGAGATGCAAACACTAAATCTTTTGGAAGTTGATGCACTTGTGGAAAGAGAGGAGCTCCACTCGTGGAGAATAAAATCTGACACACACTTGACAGCTCCAGGTGAAGTGAGAAGGCAAATCCCAATTACACAGATAAACCTTCTAGCCAGAGAGTACATGGGAAGCAGCAGTATCTAAAAGGTTACCACCACTTGTGTGCAGGTTGGGAAGAGTGAGCCAGAGCCAACTGGCCAAGGCTAATTATTTTAAACCAAACTAGAGCATGTGAGAGAAAAGATGAAAGGGGGATTCTCATATTTCTGCCTTACAGGGAAGATGTGAAAATGAGCTGAGCCTACCTCACCAAACTCTCTGGGTTCACTAATTTCTCAGTGTCATGTTTACACTGTGACAAAAAGCCAGATTCACTGCCTGCCTGGTGCCACGTTCTCCCTGTAGCATGAATCTTGAGATGATGAATTTCTAATAATAACTTTCAAACAGGACAACTTTACTTTCAGCTGTATCCCTGGAGAGCTTGTTATGAGCAGTTCTTGAGCAGCCCTAGCTCATGTCAAGAGAAAAAGTTTACAGCAGTAGTCCCTTAAGGAAAACAGAATGACCTTGGATCCAAACTCAGTGGTCTGTGTTGTCTGGTCACATGAACCCACCCCCCAGCCACAGAGATGATAACAGGCTCTCTTTTGCTGGATAGTAAAGCCAAACATACAAAGCCAGAGCTGCTGGACTGTGGAAAATAGTGCTGATGGGAAGAGTGGACAATCTGACAATATAAAGTCCTCTGCACATGGGACTGTACATGACTAGAAGGGTGGCATGGGATAGAGAGAGAACTGCCTCCCTCCAACAGCTGAGTGATTGCTGCCAGTGATGCCCATTGAACCTGTCTCCAAGCAGACAGCCATGGGACACAGGAATGGCTGGAGGAACAGCAGCACTGAGCCCTAAGCCCTGTCAAAAAGGTCTGGGGAAGAAGTTTCTGTATAATTTTCTTGCAAGTAAGCATGGCATTTCCGTCGAACTGTAGGCCTAAACCAGACCTTCACCACAGCTTCCTCCTCCTCACTTGTATCATCTACTCCCCCAGAAGAAAGAGTCTCTAGTAGCTGTGACAGAGACATGTTTAATTTTCTTCTCTACATAGTCATCTTGCGTGGAAGGGAAAACATTGCATTCTTTGCCTTAAAAGAAAAGCAACCCATCCCCCCTAGAGTGATGCCTTACACTGTACTAGGAAGCTTCTTGAGAAATCTATACAGTGTATTTATCAGTGTTTTCTGCTTATTTTATAGCCTAACTTGCAGCCTGAATATTTTGTCAGCCTAGATATATATTTTGTCTCTAAAGGGAAGAGATGGGTTTTGTTTCTCCCCTTCTGCAGCACCATCCCCTGTGACAATAGCAGGATAGATGTAGCACTGCTTTGAAAGCAGTCATTTATCTGCTTGCTGCAGAGCAGCAGGAGGGAGGGGGAAGAAGCCAGTGGGTTTGATAAAGTACAATACCATGAAACCAGCACAATACTGAGCACAGTTACTGAAGAGAGCTCTTTCCAATAGTAATACAATTCTCAGATGCATTAAGTTTTTTTCTTGTCACTACCTAACCTGAGGCTAACTCAGATGGATGTCATTCATACAGTATTTAGCTTAGGGGTCCCTATAGCAACCATTGCCATAGTACCTACAGGCATCACAGGTCAGTTAGACAGCAGGCTGAGATGGATGGAGTCTTCTTTCCTTTTCCTTTATCTGGTTAGACTTAGTTTGGCTCTGGCATAATTTTTAAGGCTTCCTAAAAATATCACTCCAGTGGGAATGACTTATCAAAGCATGCACTGCAGACCCTGACTGTAACATAAGGGCCAGAAGAAGATACAGACAGCAATTGCACCTGAAATTACTACAGGGCTTGGAATCTCCAAGAAAATCTTCAAAGGGAGTATGTTCTTGGACAATACACTGGTAACAACTGAACACAACCATTAGTTAGGGAATTTCATAAGGACTGTTCAACTTCAGTTGCCAAAAGAACTGGGCTGCAGGTTTAGGACCACCCTTTCCATTGACATAACAGTATATGACAGACTAGCTGTACTCCTGGGTCCAGGTTCTCTGTGGTATTGGACCCTGCAACTACTTTGTCTGCCCTAGGCTTTTAGGGAATGCAGGTGAAACAGGTGAGTTTCTAAAAGGACATTTCCCCATTGGACAGCTCTTTCTAGTCTTTGGGAAAATAGGACAGGAATACTGAAAGTCCTCATAGTTTCCGTTTACCTGATCTGAATCATTGACTGTAATCTTCAATCCTCTTAAGATTTCACCCTCCGGGGGATGCTCGTACATTGTCAGTTCAAACCTGTTCTGGGGACCATTTTCTCCATAGAATGTTGGTGGATGGTTGTTGAGGTCCACCACCCGTATGACCACCATGGCAAATACATGGTCGGAGGTGTCACCTTCCTGGCTGATTTCCGATGCCTGCAGCAGGCAGGAGGAAGAAAAGAATGATGAGGGTGTTTTCTCTTTCTTCGAATTTGTGTTCAGGTATTATTCCACACTTAAAAAGCACTCTAACCCACTAACTTGTAGGAAGATTCACAGACTTATATTTCCCTAAAACCTCAGTCCATTTCACACTGAAGTTTATGATGATTAGAAAATTATGGTAATAAACCAGTCCCAACAAAACCCCAGTTGATTCTCCTTCTAATTTTGTGATCCTAGTTACTCACTCTAGGTGAAAACAGTTCTCTAAAAACAAATAATCCAATAGAGGCAAGGTAATTGCTTGCCTAAAGTGTTGATAGAACAGAAAAGGAAGACAATGTTTAAATTTGCTGTGGTACCACAAGCAGTTCATTGTCTCATTGCTGCAAGGACTGCAGCCTTGAATACTGTGAGAAAAAATGTACTTGTGGCATTTAGGTAAATATTCGAAAAGGTACATTTTTTTTTTGAGATTTAGTCTCTGATTCACAGTTCTGCTGTGATGTTTAGATAAGCTTAATTTAAAGTGGATATAGTTTAGACAGACAGGCAAACCTAGCTGGTATTTTTCTGAACCGAAAGAACAGATCTGTCTGGATTTCAACAACTGCAACATGCAGCCTGATTCACTGGATTGAACCTAAGACATTTCCTCTGCCAGGACAGAAACTGGCTGGTAACAACAGCTATATCTAACATGCCTTTTTGCTCAAAGGGCTCAAAACCAAAGGCACTTTCTCTGAAGATGCTAGTCTGGCAACTGAGGTGCCTGTCACTACGTACGCTGGGTAATATAACACCCTTTTGGTGCCTCTAGCACATTTTTCAGCCTGCATGAGCTCTGGGTCACCACATACATAGTGAGGAGATCAGGAAAACTTGCAAGGCTTTAACCCATTCTGCATCTGGGGAGCGGTAGCAGACTGCAGTGAAGCAGAGCTGATAGAGGGAGAAATGGTGCCTGAGTTTAACTCAGCCCATGAGAGCTCCATGTTCTCCCAGGTACAGCACACTGCTTGAGCCCAGGAGGAGCAAGTGCCCTTGGGGATGCTACACACTGGTTCTGGCAGTGTGCAATTCCTCAAAGCTGCCTTTAGCTGGTATTGTCCTTACCACAACAATAATATGCATTTCCAATATGCTGAAGAAAACTGATACCGTCTTCACAATTTAATTCTACATTTTAAAAAACTTTTTCTTTATAAACTGCTTGAAATAATGCAGCCTGTCATATGAGTACTGGCTCATCGAGGTGTTAGCTCATCAAGGTGTAAGCATGTATTTGTACGTGGCTGATCAGTGCCTCAGGAGTGGATGCTGATATGCCACTGCATGATCTGTCCCAGTCCTATTACTAATCATAGATTGACTGTTACCTATCTCATAACATGGAGGTTTCAAGACATTCATTCCCAGCCTAGCAATAAAATCTGGAAACATAGAGAACAGGTATCTATTGATTCTCTAGTCTCAGAGATGAAATTAGGACAAGATGATCTCATTTGAAAGAAGTAATTTGAGATACTAAATATCCCAACAACAATACCCCAACATCCCAACAAAAGCAATTAGTTCTGATTTATACTATCTGATACTCTGCTCAAATATAGGAGGTAGTTTCTGAAACAGGTAAAATCAGCTATAAATTGAACAATTTTAGACAATCATGCCTATTCATGGCATTTTAGACCAATAATCTTAAAGTGGCCACAGTACCTACCTTAACTTTTAGTTCATACACTTCTTTCTTGAGCTGATTTGGGCTCTTTATCACAGAAATGGCTCCAGTTGTGTTGCTGATTTCAAAGGAACCTTCACTTCCTGCAATAAAACCAAGATGCTCTGGTTACATGCCACACTTTCTTTCTCTGAACAAGCATGAGCAAATCAACTATACGCTTCATTAAGCACGTCCTTGCCCATATGTGTATCCATATCTATCAGTAGATCTGAAGCCACTCTTCAAAAATGAAGCATTTCTGTGGCTGGTCACAGTGAGATGAAAACACAGATGAGGGCCAAAAAGGGTTTCCTCCCCTAGGAACATCTCAGTGGAGTTCTGCCCTT
>NW_008246060.1:6534889-6552746 GCF_000691975.1 Corvus brachyrhynchos
AGGCTCCCCTAAAGCCTCAGCATCCAGGCATGTAAATTTGGTATTAATTTTTATTATGCTGTCTTCTTTATATGCTGGTTTAGACAAAAATAGACATTTGTCATTGTAATTAGCAAATGCATAATTAGGTCTCTGAGAAACAAGAACATTTCTCTCACTAGTATCAGCTAAGGTGAGAAGTCTGACAATCTGCCTCAAAGAAACATAGACACTTCTCTAGAGAAGCGTCTTCTGGTCTTAAACATTCAGTTGTTAAAAAAAGCTTTTTGCCTGTTGTAAGGTTGTCCTGAACAAAAAGGGATTTTTGGAGTATCTGGGGTAAACCCCAAGGTTTCTGCACTGAGGCGGAGTCTGACACAGGCAGGACAGGGCTGCAGGCTGACTTTGCTACCACCACCCAACTTCCACTGGTCTGGAAAGAATACCAGTTCCAGGCAGCAGTTGCTTGAGATTGGCAAATTTGTGCTGAAGCAAATGGCAGCTTGCAGAGAGGCAGCAGCATCTCACCAGGATGTCAGGAACCATCTCACATCACACCAAAGGTCAGGCTGGTACCCAGGAAGGGCAGCCCTGCACGCTGCCTCATGTACAGTATTGGCTACAACCTGTGCTTCGTGGCAGAGTCTACCATTGAAAGGAAAAGAGAGGAAATCCTTTTAAATGTAGGAGATCAAGCCTTCAGAAATAAAGGATGATGACCTGAAAGCCCAGTTGTTTTTCTTTTTTTTCTCAAACTCATTTCCAATACTGATTTTTAAATATCCTCTTTTGCTAATACCCACAATAACTGCAACTTCATTAAAGCGCTCTAGACACAACATTGAACAGATATTGACTCACAATACCCAATTATTAAGATACATTGGCCTGCAAGGTATGTTCTGCCTAGGAAGAAGTTTAAATCAATAGTGTTTGCAAACCACTATACTTCATGTTATTGTCTAGTTATCCCAGGTAAATTGGTAACCTGGAGTATGTGTAGCAGTACATGTGTTCCTCCATACAGCACACTCAGAGGATTGGAGCATTTCCTATTATTATCCTACACTCCCTGGATAAGAAATGCTTATTAAGAACAATTTCCTATTTGCTGTTAAGTGTTTTCTTGTCCTTTGAAATCCCAGCCTGCAGTTATTGGAATAATGGCTTGTCAAAATTAATGCCAGTGTCTGAGGTGCAGGGGCAGAAACCTGTTGCAATCTTTTGTTCTCTGTTTTTCAACTTTCTGTGCATTAGAAGCATATTCCTTTCCTGTCTTTTCCATTTCACACAAACAAAACCCTTTGTTAATGTGCATGAGAAAGGCCTACTCCCCATTAAGCCATATTTTGTTCTACTTACCTGTCATCCCCTTCCATCTTCCTTTCCCAGTCTTTCCTAAAACATACCCTTTTTTTATCCCAGAGAGCCCTTTTGGTCCTTCTCTATTTTCTTTGGAAATCCAATATCTTACCTCATTAATCTTACTTCCCTTTGACATTTTCCGTGGTTCTTTTGTCTTCACTTATTCTCCTTACTTAATTTCTCCCTTGTTTAGCATATTTTTATCCCACTTACTTGTTTTTGCTGCTCATTTTACACCTTTCTTTTTACCTCTTCTCATTTTCTATCTCTTGTCTTCTGCAACCCTTTTTTCCTCAATATTTCTACCTTTCTTTTACCTGTCTGTTCCCTCACATTAAGAAGGAAGCTCAGCATGGGTCTCATCCTACACCAACACAAAAACTCAGCTGTGAGTATCTCTCTGTTCTGGCTGTTTAGATCATGTAACACAATGAAGCACTTACTCCACAGCTCTGCAGCTACACCTCAGATTTCTCTTAGGAAGTTTTGGGAGCTTTCACACCTGTGAGCTGGGGTGCCCAGTTAGGAAGCCTTGTTTTGGAGGAAGAGAGTATAAAAACCATAAAACCTAAGTTGTAGCCTGGAGTTTAGTTGCTCTAAGTTGTTGTCTTCACCACCTAATGAATCAGCAATTCAGCTAAGTTTCACATTTATGCTATTAAAAGACGTGCAACAGACACTCTCAGAATAGCTGACGGAAAGCATTAATCTTCTGATAACATCTGTTTTCTTCCACTTCAGTGTACAGCCAGTGTCTCTTCACTGGTAAATATAATTTCTTCCAAGAAATCAGAGGTTTGACTGTTTAGCCACTTTAACCACTGTATTAATAAAAATATCCCTCCAAATGCCATGTCTGGGTCTCCCAATGAATTATCTCACCTCCCAGATTAAGTGATAGAGATGCTCAGAAGAGTGAATGCGTCTCCCTTCATGTTTTCTGAAATGACAAGCAGGCTACTGATACCTAACAAATCAGCAGCACTAACAGCTCCAAGCGCAGTTCTGTGAAGAAGATACTAAAACTCACTGCATTGAATCTTGGCTATTCTCTGGTAGACAGGGCCCTGAAGTTGTTTGAGGTACCTGGCATTATTTCCTGAGATTCCTGAGGTTTTGCCTCAGGTTTATTAAACTCTAGCATATTCTATTCTAATTTAATGCCAGATCTAGTTTTGAGTGCCCTTCAAATTTCATATAAGACAAGCCTACTTACCATTCACGATGCAGTAATGAATACTGTTAGGCTTTCCTCTGTCTCCATCAAGAGCAACAACAGTAAGGACCTCAGAGCCCTGGGGAGAAATGGGAAATCACAGTGTGTGTGCTGAGATCAGAGCAGTGAAATTGCACATTAATAAACTGAACTCCTGCAAGTCTTTCTGCAGTGAAGTGCTGGGGGCAGAGTGGGTACTTGTGCTTGTGCTGTATGGGGAACACAAAAAGGGCTGGTGCCCACTGCTCTGGGTGTGAAATAGCTGCAGACCTGCATGGCCAAGGGTGCCTCAGCCCTGGGGGCTGACTGGTTGCAGGAATAGTTGGAAGTTGTAGCAAAGGACACCTGCCTGGAGCCACAGATATGGACAGAGGATTTGGAGCAGCCAATCTGAAACCCAAGGTTTAGTTTGGGGCAGTACCAAGATTCCCTCTGGTTGCTTCTGTGTAGGCTTCTGTGCCCCATGGCCACACAGTGTGCTGAGACACAGGCAGCTGCCAAGGAGTCATTGGGTCACTCTGGTCCTTCCTAATGAAATTCAGACAGGCAGTAGAAGCAAACAGAGATCACAAAGCAACTTGGCCCACAGAACATTTAGGGCATAAAATTGTGATGAAAATGGTGGTGATTTAGCTGCCCTTAAACCTTCGCTGTTTGTCTTTCTGCACAAGTTACGTGGCTGTGGGCCATACGTACAGAATTCGTGTACTGGGGACCGTTTGCTCATGTGACTGCTCCTATCAGCTCAGAGGGATGATGAGTGTCACATTAAAATGCTCACTCAAGTGGCAGTGAGCTGTGCAATTCAGGCCTCTGAACTAAAATGTTACTGTTTGGGGCTGCAAAACCAGGGAACACTGAAGTAACTGTCAGTGAATCACAAATGGCAACAAGGAACATTTTCATGACAACCCTTGAGTGAATTTTTCAAACAAGAGCAAGGGTCTGTTAGAGCAACAGGAAATACAGAACTGTATTTATTATCGTTTATGCTGGAAGCAGCAATAAAATCTGCCTACTGGGCAAAACGCAGTGCAGCCCCTTTGAAGGTGACAGAGTACTTGTAAATCCTGACAACTCCACCAAGGAGAAAAGAAGCAAGTTTACAAAATTAACACCAAATTCTCAAACACCACTAAAATCAGCTATTGCCTCTTTCTCTGTGGAGTTCATTCTAATGGCACAACCCACACTGGGAAGGACTGATTCGTGCTTCCATCATTATATCATAATGGTGTAAGTTATGAGCTCGAGCTGGATGTAATTAACATTTATTGATTCTCATTTCCATAGTAAACACTAACTCCTGTGTGCACCTGATAGTTATTTCAAGATCTATATGTAACGATGCAGAATAAATCAATATACGTAATATCATTCATTCGAAACACCTGCAAAGTACATGAGCATTATTTCTCTGCCCTGCTGAAATGTAACAGCCTCTGCAGTGAACTGCAGTACATACTCATGCACAGACTGCAGTGTACATTTCTGGACAGAAAGGTAACATGCAATCTTTCCTGAAACTCAAGGGAAGGTCAGATGAACAGAGTGCAATCACACTGCTAAACTGATCAATAGCCTAATGTTGGGTAATTTCATGGGTAGATACCATTTCTTGTCCAATATATGAAGAAAATTTTAATTAAATCTTATATATCAGGGCGAAAGCTGATCCATACACAATCATGTCACTGCCTAGATATAGAGAAAACTTACTAGTTTGCAGCTTCAACAATATGTGGCTGAAAATAACCAGTTCTCCTAACCATGTCCCTGCTTGACTGATAATGTGGTTGGTGTTTAGGCCTAGGTCGTCTTCCTGGCCCATTCTGCCTAACCGGCCATCACTTAGCAGAAAGCGTCCTGCATTTTGGGGATGTCAGGGTTGTTTGTCCCCAGGTGATGTCCATGGGACAACACAGAGAGTCTGAAGTATTTGGGCATAAATTCTATCCACACCTTGTACAACCAACTGTTAGTACCAGACTGACCAGAGCTAGAAAATAGAAGCACTGTGAGACCACTCAGCAGACAAACACATGAAGGCTTCTACCATAACGTGTTCAGGTGAGGTGACTGGCAGCCTGCTTAAGCCTTCAGCCAAGTGCCTCTGGAAGTCTGAGCTACAGAAGAGCTCTTAGGCACTGTCTGGGCTTAGACCAATGTAAATGGGCAGAATCCTTTTCGATTTTAATGAAAACAACAGGAGGCCTTCTATGGCAAATTCACAGTAGACATAAGTAAGAACAAGTCTGAGATTTGGTCAGCTCATTTCACCTAGGAGTCAAATCAGAGTTTAGGTCCCATTTCCAGTAAAGCCTGTGCTAGAAACCTTCGGACCACCCTGACTGAGATGGGAAAGGCTGCACTTGTTCTCCCACAGATGAAAACCAGAACTTACTGCGAGCGTGTCCTCATAGACATATCCATAGTAGGGAGTCCCGATGAACATAGGAGGAGTGTCCTGAACATCCTCCACATTGATAGTAACTGTTGTTGTGGCTGAAAACACTTTGTTGTCTCCCCTGAGCTTCCCACCACCATCCTAAAAAAGAAGTCATTGTCAGATGCCTCTGCTGAAGCATGCCTGCCAATCAGCTTAGGCATTGCATGGACCTCATGAGCCTTCAGAAGCACAATTCCAGGAATTCTTTCTCTCTCTCAACACACCGTTTAATCTGTGCTGCCCTATTCCCTTCTCTTTTCCATTTTTCCTGCTCTCTCTCTGATAAGGAAGACAGCTTGCAGTGCCTCATAAGTAATTTCTTATATTAAAAGTGATTGAGCCAATATATGCAGTCATAAATGATCTTTAGAGAGGGGACAGGGAATTCAAGGGGTTTTTTTGGGAAAAAAGAACACTAGAAACTGATGCAAAATGTTAGCGACCTTTTCATGCCACATATAGTCTTGTCATGAACACAAGACAGTGCCCAGCAGCATGGTAGTGCATCTCTAGGGGGAAATAAACAGTGTACATGCTCATAGTCTCCTGGGAACTCCTATGTGATAAAGCGCAAGCACAGAGGAGCTGTGCAGCCAAAACCTGCGAGACAGTCACACTGTGTGTGTAAACAGTCTGGGGACTTGGCTACAACCAGCTCTGCATGACTGATACAGCAGAGCCAAGTAGGAAGATGACTCGCTATTTCAGACACGCTCAGTCTCAGAGCACCAGCTGTAGGTCAGCAGTCATGCTGGTGTGTAAGAGTGTGAATTGTTCAACACGCCTGCAGTACCAATTCTAAAAATGCCAATTTTTTTGAAAAGATACACTGATTTTTTTTTCTTCCTTACTGCCCCAAAGACAGAATTTAAGCCAAATTTTGTTACTTCTCCTCAAATGAACCTTGGCTAAAAAATACATGAAAAGGTCAGTACATTTTGCAAAAAATATGAGAAACTCGAAGTCCCCATAAGTTACAGCAAAATTGCCCTCTTTCCACCCACGTGAGTCCGTCTGAGTGACAGGTCCCCACAGGATTGTGAGAGACTTCAGAATCTCTAAACTTTTAATGCCTGTTATGAATCCTCAGCCAAGTCACAGACACAGCACCGCTGGGAACGTCAGGCAAGAAGGGATGTGCAGCAATATTTGCAGGATTTACATAAGCTACTGCCATGAGGCAGCAGAGAAGTGAAAGAAAGAAACATCCACAGATATTTCCAGAAAAGAAATCCATCACTTGTGCTGTGCTGGGTCTAGCTGTGCCCTGTGCCTTACTGTGGGTAATGACTGTGGCCCGTCTGCCTGCCAGGGGCTTTTCCTTGTGGGGGTAGGGCTGTGCCCTGGGCACCATGAGGAGCCCTGAGCTCACAGGCTGATGCTTCTTGAAGCCAGGCCTGGATACACCAACCCTTCACTTCTAGGTGAGTCTCATGACACAGCTGACATGAACAAAATGTAGGAAACCCCATTCCAAATCCTCCAAATCTGCTGAGCAGATGTTGCTCAGCAGCAGACACCAGCTACCTTTCCTCCCTCACTTTTCCATGTTGCCCCCCATGCCTCCAGATGTTACAGCAGGAGTTACTCTGCTGCCTTCATGTTTCAGCAGCACTTGTATTTGAACTAATTGGTCCCACTCAAACACAACACCCCACCTCCTCTAGTCTCACATAAAAGGCTTTTACCTTGGCTATGACGACAACAAAATGTGTTCTTGATTTCTCATAGTCCAGGGTGACCCCTGTTTTGATGCGCAGGACACCACTGTGACGGTCTATTGTAAACTTATTAGCATGGATGTTCTAGAAGAAAAGAAAAGAAGAAACAGCCAGAGATTACAGGTATGGAAATAAGATTGCCATAGGGATTCATCTTTTATTTCATCTGCTAAGGGAGAAGACTAGAATAATGATACGGTTTGGGTGAATAATGTATTTGATGAATTTCACCTCTGTGTGTTTATGAACAATTCATGAACCAACCACAAGTCTCTCATTATGCAGAATGTAATGAACTTGTAATGTAGTTATTTTTAATCTTTTATATTTCATTGTGAAAACTTAAACTTTGGTTAACTCAGTTAATTGCACGGAAAGAGATAGGGAGACTTAACAGAAAAAAAGATGAAGTGAAAAGGAAGAAAAAAAGAAAAGGTGTTACCCCTTAGTGTTTCAAAGTTTTACTGGTTTAAAAAAAAGCAGGAAATTTGCATGTATAGCTTATTGTCAAACACAGTAGTGGTCTGGTGATTTTTGTAACGTACAAACAAAATCTAAAAGACATCTGATTTTAAAAGAGGCCTAAAAAATGCCTCCCTCCATTCTCCTGAACTGGAGAGATCTGTACAAACACCTATGTTCCTGTATCCAGAAACAATGGCCACTGTCAGATAATCTTGGCCATTCCAGAAGACATCACCACCTGCCTACATCAGACTTGTGGACAGGTTTTTTTCTGTGCAACTTGAGAATCCTCAGAGACTGTGCCCAAAGACATGGCAAGATTTTTTCAACCAGTACACGTACTTTATATCCTTTTTGCCACACAAATATATTACAAACTAGACATAGAATTTTGAAATTTCTGTCCCTTGGTTCATAGACTATCAGCCCTCTGGAAAAAGCCCTGTGCAAAATTGAATCCTGCACATGGATCACAATTTGTGAAAACAAAGCTAAACAAGGCACTCAAGTGTTCTTTCATGGTATGCCCAAGCTCTTAACAGGATTAGCTTTAGTGCTATGTAAATATCTTCTAACTTGTCTCCATATTTGTATCCAAAATTAAATATTGCAATAAATTTGCTTGCTTTTTTTCACGCTTCCTCTTGAATAAGGGGAACTGCAGATAATCTGGATGAAACTGCCCGCAGGAAGAAGGAATTTGAAGGACATAATGCAAAAAATTGCCCTTGTGGCATACAGAAGATCTGTAATACAGAAGTTCAGCTTTAAATCTGGAGCCCTTTCAGTTCTTCACCAGTGGGCAGCAACTGAAAGGCTGGTTCCAGGCAGTCACTGCTTTGTCTGGGAGAAGATTTAGTACCTCTCATTTCATACTGTGATCCAGGTATCAATTATGCACCAGCCTGCTACACTAAAGACCACATATGGATTTCCAGTGTGTTTTGCTTCCTAAAGAAAGCTATTTCATGCGTTAGAAATCCCATAAGCATACAAGATTATGAGCTAACCTTGCTCTCCCCATCATTCCAAAGGAAGGGCCAGTAAGAGCCCTGCCATGAGGGGTCCTGCTGGCAATCACAGGAGCGTCAGTGGCAACTCCAGTTCCCGTTCCTGCCTGCTGGACCACTCCTGGCTGCTTGCAATCAGACAACATCCCTTCAGCCAATACTTAGTTTCTTGTGCATGGTAAAAAATTGGTCCTATAGGCACTAGCAGCAGTCTCAACCCCCCAAATCTTTTTAAAATCTGCTTTGTGAAGTCTCATTTAGTGAGAGACAATTTGTGAAGGTACAGACAGTACCTTACCTGCAAGAAGTAGGTGATGCTTCCTCCAGAACCCGTGTCTTTATCTATTGCCTCAATCTTAAAGATACTGCTGCTGGAGGGAGTGTTCTGTGACCAGAAAGAGTTACCAGAGTCACAAAGAAGCAGAAAACCAGGTGAGTTAAAAGAAGTGAAAAATGAGCATGCAGGGAGGCAGAAAAAGAGAGTGATGGTAGAAAGAGGGAACTGAAGAACAGAAAGGAAAGAGGGAAGAGGTTAAAACTGGAAAACAGGAAGAAAGAAACACTTTGTGAAATAAAAGTAACAGAAAATTTTAGCTGAGACAGGGTGTATCCTATTCCCACTGTAGTCAATTCTAAAAACTCACGACGACTCACATCTTGGAGCTTACCCCAAAAATAGCATGCCTTAAGTACCTACAGACTTATTCCCCAAGTTTGCAGTGAATATTATATATCTACCCAAACCCTAAACCAAAAAAATGCAAGTTTATCCTGCCTAACTTTTTATTTATTTATTTTTTATTTTATTGAAAACATATTAGCCCCTCCTTACATCCCACAGAAGTGTATTTCTAGTATGCAAAGGAACTTCACCAACCTCTGGGACTTCGACTATGTAAGGTGTATTGATGAACTCTGGGCTCTCATCATTGGCATCCATGACAAGGATCCTGACTTTTTCAGAAACCTGGAGTAGAATATGAAGAACATATTATGAGTCCCATTATTTATGAATCCCATTATTTCCTGTTTACAGAGGTTTCTAGGGCAGTTGTGCCGGTAGGATGCGGGAACCTCCCAAACATTTCTTGTAATAATCTCAATTAATTTGTTTGAGATGAGGAAGAGCTCTAGATTTATCCAGTCTTGTGGATAAGAAGAGGGTCCCACTTTTGTGGTATCTCTAGTGAGGAAGCCCATATCCTCCTACTGGAAGACTGCTATCCTGGCTGTGACAGCATCAGTCTGTAAATTGAAAATGCCAAGAAAATCTGTGGAAGTAGGACTGGATGCTCAGTGCCTCAGATAAGTCCTTAATGATTAGATGTGAACAAAGCTTTATCTAGAAGCAGACAAGAAAACCCCCACCACATTAGCCTAAGAAGATCTTCTTAACGTCATGCTAGAGAAACAGTGGGGGTGGGGGACAGGCAGCTCTTGGGTGCCCAGCACTAGTTCCTATAATGTCACACATTTCTCCAAAAAGCCTCCAGATCTTAGGCACGAATCCTACTGTGCTGGCAGTGAAACTTCATAGGAAGCTGCTGTAATTCTGCAGGCTGCTAAGTCACTATTTCAGCTCACACTACATTGTAATTATCCTCAAATAGCTGAGCAAGGAGATGAAGTGAGACTTGAGTAACTGTGAGTTCAGTGGCTCTTGGGACAGGAAGTAATGAGATTATGTTTTCTGATCAAATGAGATGGTCCCTTTAAGGTAATTTAATAGGAGTAGGTATGTGAGGACAGATAGTTTGACAAGCTACACCATAATTAAATACTTACTGTACTCAGGCCATCTGAAATACTGACAATAACTTCAATCTCATCTTCCTTCTGTAAATGAAGAAAATTCTTTTGTTAGAGAGATGGTGTTTGTCCTGACTGGAAAAGGGGCTGCAGATTTAAACATGTCTAGGCAGGCAGATGAAAGCAACAACTAATACCACAAAGCAATCCCAGCAGAGGCCAGGAAGACTCCTCAGAAGCTCCAGCCACAGGCTCCTTGAACCTTCTGTGGCTACTGTCAGGAGATGGTTGCTCTGGTAATCCCTGTTGCTTCTAAAAGTGCTAATAAAAATCAGTCACCTTTTTCAAGACATGTTCCCTAAAGTGGCACTTTGATACAAAATTCTTCTGTCTCAGTATACAGAATTTTAAAGAGTTTACCAAATATTGTGTAAGCTTCTCTGTGAGGAGATATGAAGGGTTCAATGCCTGTGTTGCCAGAATAAGGCTGCCTTTAGGCATCTTTAACCAACATGGTTACATTGGCTAAAGGGTTGTGACGCACTAGAGGAGTGTCCTGGAACACTGCTTACACATATCTCTGCTTCTTCCTAATGATAGGAGAGTCCCCTGTCTGAGGATTTGATGACTGTAGCTGCCCCTAAGCTCTTGATGGGGTGTGGGTGGGAAAGATAGAAATAAAGAATAAACTTATCTTTTGCAAAAAGCTGGATAGACAGCAGCTGAAAAATTTGATAGCAATGTTAGTGGCACGAGTCAACTGGAATTCAACATGACAAGTGAAGTATAATGTCTTAGAGTTCTAAAGTATATTACATGCTTCAGGAGCAAATAAACTGGCATTGTCCCTCAAAGCCTCAGATCAAATTAAACTGGAATAAATTCCACAAACACCTGGCGTGGTGCCATTTGATTGTACCTCTCTGTCGAGCTCCTCGATCAGAGTAACATTTCCAAGATTCTTGTCAACAGAAAAGTAGCGTCTTGATCCAGCTTCATAGGTCAGGTCATATGTCACGGGATCTCCTTCTGGATCAGTTCCATTCAGAGTGTACACATGGGTACCTGAAAAATTGATATTCAACACCATTTCCCTGTGGTTACTTCAATCAGTGAGTATTTCACTGGTCTGTTCCTTAGGAACTTGGCTACCCTGCAGCAGGAAAAGGTTTTGTCAATCAAACCCACTTACTGGGGAATAAGGATAAGCAGATAGTTCAACAGTCCTGATGGCAAATTTTTAGCCAACTAGTTAAATTGAGTTTATCAGTGCTGGTTTCTGTCACTTCAGGCCCTTTGCAGTGGAGCTGCACCCAGGTCAGTACTGTTCATATCCAAGGGTTTACATAGGTGACTAGCTCCTGGCCAGCTCTCAGCCAAGAAGTGATGCTGTTGTACAACTGCATGACAATCTCAGCAGTACCAAAAGGCCCTCACAGATCTCTTCTTTGTGGGAACAACAGAATTGCAAACTAGCAGGCAGAGAATCTGGCAATCTCCCTTCAGGGAGAGCTCCCACAGGATGGGACCCAAGCTCTGGAACTCAGGATGTGCAAGGACATTTTTATACTTTCTCACTTTCAGAATTAATCGATGCAAAATCTTCTTTCCTACTTCACTCCCACTCATTAGCTCGCTCTCATTAAATTCCTTACTTGACACACCCACTCATGCTCATACCAATTAATAAATTTTTCAAATTCATCAATGTATTTCCTTCAGAAGCTGGAGAAAGACTGTTATTTCTATTTTTAAACATTGAGAAGTTGGTGTCAGTTTTTCCAGTAAACTGACTTTGTGTATTATAAATGATAATTCCTGGGGGAGTTATAACACCCATATTTTCAAAGCATGGTGAGAGTGTTTATTAGTATTATTTTTTAAACTTACATGTCATTCTGCTTCAATACCTTAATCCAAAAAACTTCAAGCAGTTCACAAACACCAGTTAACTGAGCCTGAAATATAAACCACTGTGGTTGTTTCTTTCCAATCCGCTGTGCCTTGGGTAAGTTACCTGAGATATTCAAGCTGCAGAGGTTAAGGACAGAAACTGTGCTTTACATCTAAAGCCTTCTGCACTGAAAATACTGTAGCTAAGTGACTCACTAGTTACTAGTGAGTTTTGCTTGTGCATGCAACCCAAATACAGGATGGAAGGATCCCTGCTAAGAAAGTTAGCATATAGTTAAGAAAGAGCACTAAGACGCTCAGTTTTGAACTACTCTGGCCCCGAGTTTGAGAGATTTTTAATTCAGTACTCAAAAGTGATAATGTTTTTCTCATCTCCTCTCTTCAGTAGCAGAGATCACTGACCAGATCTATAAGTTTGTGTTTAATTCTAGAGCTTTGCCCACACCGCTGACAGGTCAGCTTATCGAAGGTTTCCTCAGTTTTGCAGGGCAACCTTTTGGACCTCATTTACTTCTTCTGTGTCATGCCAACTGTGAAGCTGCTCAGGGGCCTTAATGGACATGGGACATCCAGCCATCAGTGGTGATACTTGGAAAGCATGGCTGTCTTCTTGTCATAGCAAGAGATTATACCAAACCATGTGGAATCTGTGCTCACTTATGAGTAAACTCTCTTATGATAATTACCAGGGCAATATTTGGGCAACTTTGTTCAGAAAAATGTTCCCGTTGCAAAAACCAATGCACCCACAAGATCACAAACAAGAGACCTTGTTACGAGCTGGTTCAGCCAGCCAACAGATAATCAAGACTTGCAAAACAGTTCACAAAACTACAAAACATTTTCCACATTTTTATTGCACTTTTCCCACAAAACAGGGTGGAAAAAAAAAGACAATGAGGGTATGATGAGACACTGTAACAACTCTCTAAGTACAAGGAAATGAAAGGAGAGGGATTAACTAGGACTGATATAAAATAGTATCCTGAGAGGACACCTGCTTCCTGATACAACTATCCATATAAGAGACAGAAATCTGAAAACTGTGGAGGGTTCTGCAGCACCAGCACTGACTCATTTATTCTTGTTTTTCAAAAGCTTTGTCTTAATATCACAGCTGGGTCCAATTGGAGACTTAAGGTGTAAATTGTCAGCATTTCACTGACATCGTTATAAATATACTGCTTTTTTTGGTCATTAGTTGTTTCTACTTCTCAGTTGCTTTTCTGCCCTTCTTACTAACTTTTCCTGTCCCTTGCACTTGCCATGCTGCTGGCTGTCCTGCCTGTTTCTAGCTTGTGTGGATGTCTGCAGCAGCTGCTGAGCGGTGCTCATGTGCCATGGAGAAACAGGATGGACACCACATCTGGGCTCTCTTGGAGCCTGAGAGCAACCACCAGGCACAAGGTCTCTGCTGTGGCTGTGGCTGCCCTGAAATACCAATACCAGCAGTACACAAATGCAAACCACTCCTCAGGAGCACAGGGCTGGAGAAGAACAGACTGGCAAAGTTTATGTGAACCCATTTGAACCTGGGCTTGTTTTTTCAAGCTCACAGTTTTCTTTCCTACATTTTCTTAGAATTTTCTTATAAGGAAGACCGGAACTTTCTCGCTGCTAAATGTGAGAAGAAACATTGATATTGGTACAGGCTGAGATTACTGAGCTTTCTGAGCAAGTAATGACAGACTTCATTGATCTTTACACTGGACTGTTTGCTTTTTAGCTAAAGCTGATACTTCATTTTTCATAATACAGAACATTTGCATGCCTTTTAAATTAGATTGTGGATCAAAATTTATTTTCTAAATCATTATAATTCCTTATTTTTTCCAAACTGTAATTTCACTGCACAGTACTCTCCATATCATTAACACCCCCAGGAACACTTCTCAGCACAGTGTTAATGCCAATTAAAAATCTGTTCTCAGTGTGCTGCCTCTACTTGCTGAAAAGGAAATAAATGAAAAAGACAGCTAAAATCTTATCAGAGGATACCAAGTAAACAGCCTCTCCCTGTCATAAAAATACGGGAATAGAAGAGTCTTTACTTGAGGATATGGCAAATGCCATAGTTAGAAGACCTGGATACTCTGAGTACCCAGGGGATGACGAAGCAGGCTGGGACAGGGGAGTCCTAGGGAGCTTCTTGCTGCTTCCTGCTATGGCTTCCTCCCAGGAGCCATGCCAGGCTTTTTCACTCTGTTTTCCTATTCCATCTTAAAAATCATTTGCTCTTGGCTCCTGCCACTTGGGCTGATGGCTGCCTCATGATGCCATTGCTCCATTTTACTTCATTTTTGACTCAAATTTAATCCCAGCCAGTCTCTGCCCTGGGCTCTGGGGCTGGTTTTGCTTTCTCATTGAAGACACGCTCTCCCTCTCTGCTGTGCAACACTCAGCAATCAGATCCCTTCCCTGTCAGTTAAACAAGCCAAGCACATTTTGGATTCATGCTCAGTCCCGCCGTTGCCCTTTGCCACCAACAGCTGGCATCTGTTAACAAGATGCTGAGAGAGCCATGCATGGCCACGCTCCCAGGATGAGACACCTCTGTTCCTAATGTCACAGCAAATACTATCTTGCCCAGGGTCACGTGCCTGCTCTCCACCTGTCTCAGCCAAGGGCCCATTTCCCGAGCAGAAAAGGAGATGGACAGTTAACACAAAGCCTACAGATGGCTGTTTTCACTCCAAGCTCACCCCAAGCACAGGGGAGCTCAGGCTCCTGGGGGACATGGATCACACACCATGACTACCCCAAAGCCGGCTCCTTTCCCATTCACTGTTGGCTACTGCTCCTTCCAGACCATGCCCAGGCGACTCCTGCTCCCTCCCTGCTCCCTGGTGCACCAGCTGGCTGGCAAAACACAGGCATGGCAGGGGCAGCAGCCCAAAAGGATACGGCAGCAAGTGCTCAGCACGGGGCCTGGACCATCACCCCATGGACAGCAGCACCCACAGCAACCAACTCCAAGGAGAAGCCATCTGAGTGCAATTTTCCGATGTATCTGCAGTTTCTGTCAGAAGAATTAAAGAATTAAATTAAAAATTAATTGAAGGCTGTGACACCTGTGAGTCCTCAAAGCATCTCTGTGCAGTGCTTGGCTTTGCAGGGAGCTTTGTTCTGTGCACTGCTGGCACTGCTGCAGGGGTGCAGAAGGCAAGCTGTGTTTAACACAGCTTCTGATAGCTCCCAGCTTTCCTAGACGTGGACCAGGGTGACAGAAACAAGGCAAGAATGATGGGTACCACAGGAGACAAGAAGGTTCTCCACAGTCACCTGTGAATGATGGGAAGAAATGAGACCAGGAGTGTGTAGGAACAGGGGAAGCTTGAAGGATGGAGGGATCTGAATGGGGTTAGTCACCAGGTGGGTAGCTGGCAGCTGTAGCTTTGATCAAAGAATTGCCACTGCAAACTGACTTTTAATGGGAAGAGTGCCTATTTGGGGGCAAGTGAAAAACCAGAAAGAAAAATGCAAGATGCAGAGATCTCCAGAGCATTGATGATATTTGGGCTTTGAGAGAGTAATGAACTTAGGCCTTCTAAGTATGCTTCAATCCCCTGCTCTGCAGCTGTTCCCAGCCCCACTCTGTCCCCACTATGAGGCTTATAGGGATTATGAGGTAAGATGAAACAAACAACCTGAAATAGCACCCCACTCCAGCCTTAAGACCTTGATTAGGAGCACATGCACATTTTGTATGTACACATGCAAAGAGCTAATTACCCACCTGCCCTGCAAAACCACAAACCCCAACTGCTATTTCAGTTTATAACTTCACCCATTCTTCTTAAATCTGGCACTGAAAGGGGCTGCTGTTCTGGCCCCTCTTACCTTGAGGGGTCTCATGCCCTGCAGCAATAAATAGCATCTGGGAATCTGCAGATACTTTGAAGCATTCACACAGAAAAAGTATTTGCTGGTTTTATGGTAACTTATGGTACAATGTATGCAACTTGGTAGACAAGTTACAACTATCCATAAATAAGCAAAACTGGTCAAGGGAAAAGAAGATCAAGTTAAGGATGATAGGAGAATGGCAATGAATTTGATGTGTTCTCACAGCTGCAGCACTGCAATTTCTCTTTCTACAGCCACACAGAGAATCCATCATCTCCTTTCAGCGTTCCCAAATGTTGCATGTCCCTTGCCTACAGATGCCTGGGAAAATAACTAACACATACTACTCTGCCAACCACTTGCAATCTCAGCAGGGCCAAAAACTGTAAAATTTCTGGAGGTTTATTAAAGCTGCTGTCCGTGGCATTGCACAGATCAAACACCAGCTGCTGCCAAGAAAAGCATCCTGCCCATGACTCCAAATTTTATGTAAGGACAGGGAAGACCTAATAGCAACCTGCCCATTTTTGCAGCACATAAGCCTGAGTGAAGCCATCCAGAATCAAACATATGGAAGTTTTGGTTCCCCTGTTTTGTCACTGATCATCCTGCTCAACCTGAGAGACGACTGCTGGGGTGTGGATGCTTGGGACTGCACATGGACATAGGAGACCAGATTCCTGCTCCTGCTTCTGGAGGAGACCAGAGCAAGTGATGAAGAACAACAGCCTCCTCTGCAGTGCAGCACCCATCACTGGGGCCACAGAAAAGGGCCAGCCTGGCAGCCATTTAGCACTGAGCTCTGGCACAAAGTTCTTGATGTGGTCTAATGGGAACTCTGGTCCTCTTGCCCTGTACAAAGCTGAAAGCACACCCAGCACTGAAGTGTCAGTGCTGCTTGTGCCCTTCTCTGTGAGTCTGTGCCAAAGCCTCCCCAAGGAGTGGCTGTGCTGACATGGGCAGCAGCAGTTTGCATTAAGCAAATCCCAAGCAACCATGTTCCAATGGAACTTCCAAAAGTGCTTTCAGAAGACAGGACCTTGCAGTACTTACAGCTGTTTGTCAAGGTGTTCTGGGAATTAGCACAAAGGAGCACTGGAAGCTGTGTGACAAAGCAACCACATTTGGACTTCTCAAAAGTCTTCTCTCTTTCCCAAGGGTTTCTACAGGTCTTTTGGAGCTTTCAGAGAGAGGCTGCTTCTCTCTTGTCTTTTAAACCACACTTACACATCAAATTAGAAATACAAGCCAGCCAATTTCAACACATGTAAGCACATTCTGGATGAAGCTAGTAGGCAGGAGGCACAGCAGCACTCAAGACAGAGCAGCCTGAGCTTTATCACTGCTGCAAGCAAAGCACAAACTCTCCAGAGACCTCTTTGTACCTAGTCTGGTTGCTAATGTTACAAAAGCACATATGTAAGCCCATCACATATGTCTCATTATTCTTACTCAGGCTAATTAGGAGAGCACTAACACAGGTTCTGATCCCTCACACTGCTATTTTGCTGTTGAGGCACACTGTCCTTTTTTTGGCTGCTGGAGCACCAGATCAGATGCAGTGGAAATTGCTGCTGTACTTCACTGCTGCAGGGTGTGCTGTCATATGAGGAGAGACCATGTGGTGCTGCAGCCCTGACAGGAAGGATGTTTTTGCCCATGTTGTGGCTCTGTGCCATCTTTAGCTCCTCATCCCCATGCAGGTGCCTGGAGGCTCCCAGTGGTGGCAAGGAGAGGCTGGTTCTCTGGAAATGTCTGCGGGCTGGCACCACACCAGGGAGTGGGAGTTGGACGGCAAGTGAGTTGTACTGCCTGCGGTGTCACTGGTGGAGTTGGCAAGCACCACCCCAAACAAACGGAGTTGGGGTCCCATTTTGTGGCTGTCTGGCATTACAAGCCTTATCTACACTTGGACAAGTGATTCCACTGGCTAATCTAACTCCAGCAATCAGCAGAACGGTAGGGATTGCCAAGACTGAACTAAATGTAGTTTCCATGAGAATCCAGGGAGAAGTACAGCAAAAATTACAGCTCCTAGGTCTGCCACTGGCTTTTGCAAGTGCCACTACATTCCTACATTACTGTTGGCCTTCAAACTGAGGTTTCCACTTGAGCATGACCAAACTTATAGCAAATTCCTGCT
>NW_008246060.1:6552814-6591078 GCF_000691975.1 Corvus brachyrhynchos
ATGCCTGCTGCATCACAAGCAAACTCCTTTTGTTGTCGAGATGTGTCACTTCTACACTATGTGCTGCCTTCTCCCCCTCCTCTTCTCATGCTGAGCAGGTAAAGGAGAATTTGCTGCTTCCAAATACTCCTCTCCCCGCCCTCTGGCAGGCCCAGCATGGGTCTTGGATGACATTAACACCACTGGGTCAGGAATGGAGATTTTGAGCAAACCCAGGCAGCTGCTTCCCAGAGCAGAGTGACCTTGGTCAGGTTTAAGAAGTCGTGGGTGGCAATGTCAGGCTTTCAGAGCAGGCTGTGCCCTCTGCTCCCTCCCTCATCCTGGCCTTCTCCATCTGTCTAAGCTCTGGTGGGGGTGTTTGGGTGCACCCCCTGTGCAGCCATATCGCTCCTCTCTGCATGAGGCATGAGTAAAGGGGTGCTTCAGTACCCAGTTTGCATCAAATATTTTTCTGATTTAGCCTGTGAAAGCTACAGATGAACAGAAGAAAATCCTAAATAAAATCTCAGTGCCAAGTTCAAAGAAAAGGTGATGTTCATCACTTAATATATATTTTATATAATTGTTTAGGTGTTAGATTATTTCTCCCCCACAGACAATATTGATTATAAATCACCTTTTGTTCTTATTTAACTTTTCTTAGTCTGACTACAGTTAAAAGAAGCATAAATGGACCTGCCTCAGAGTGCTGAGATCTGAAAACTGTATTAATTTTTGGATTTTCAATAAAACAAAACTAAACCTTTTTAAAAAGCATCACTTATTTAGACAAAGCAATTTTCACTGCAAGTGGAAAAACATTTTCTACTAGTTTAACGTAAACATTAAAAATGTGTTCAAAGAAAATCATGCCTCTTACTTTTCAATGTACAGCTTGCTTTTATCAAAGCTGATAGAATTACTGGCAACTAGGCTTTCTTCTCATAAGAATTTACAGAATTGGTAAGAAGCCTCTCACCATGAATTTATTTCTGACCCCAAAGGTCTGTGCTCTGAAGCTGTGAATAGATTGGTGGGCCAAAAATAAAGGGAGCTAGAATTGATGTTTTAAATTGCAGCTACAATTCAAACATGTCATTTTAAATTGAGGCCAATTAGAAGCTAGAGAGAAAAACATGTAAGATCACAGTATATAGCAACAATCTACAAGCAAATATATATGTTAATCATAAGAGCAAGCAACTTCAGTTTCACAGTTTAAACATACAAATTTTAATACTGACCAACAGGCGTGTCCTCCGAAAGGCTGAGAAGTGCCATGTTCCCGTTTGTGCTTCTGGCTCCATTATCAAAGAAATAGGGGGCATAATTTGCCTGAACTGCAATTAAAACAAAACAGAAGCCAAACAAAAGCATTTTGTAGGTGGCAGTTATTTGGCTGGCTCAGTTACCTGACTCTCAGTGAACAGGAGCTGTTTTGGGAATACTATGAGTGCATAACACACCCAGTTGCTGCAATGGACCCTCAGAACTGTATCTGTATGGACATTTTTAATAAAATTACTTGCCACTGTGCCAGTATTCACACTGCAGGAAATAGAGAGAGTATATAAAAAACCTCCAAACCAACAGAAACAAAACAAGTAGCAAGATCTCCCTAAAAAATCTCAACCAGTTCCAGACAGCTTCACTGAAAAATTAACCTTTTCAGCTCACAGTGATGGAACACCTCTCCCCTACTCTACACATACAGGTCTGAAACTTGCCCAGTGCGTCAGTACCTTACCCAGTATTCTTACCCAGTGTTCTAAGCACATCCTGCTGTAAAATTATGCCTACTATATGAGCAATTAGCCATAATTAAATAGTTACTTACTTGCTGCCAGACAACAGCAAAGTTAAAAAAAAAAAAAACAAAAACAAAACAAGAAACAACAAATTAGTTGTCATTCTACTGACTGACTGTTAGAGGTTCAAAATAGCCCACTTGAAGCAAAACTGCAAGTACCTAAACACAGAGGATAACACTTACACAAGGACCAGTTGCCAAGGAAAATATTTCAGAACAACATTACCACATCAGTAAGGATAACTACAGGATTCAAGGTTATGCTTGTACTCTCCTATATTTTTACTTAACAAAGTGATTATTGTACTCACCCAGGCAAACATGCACCAAACTGAGAAATAAGGAGGGGGTGAAATGCCTTACATGCTTCATCCCACTGAAGAAAGAGCCAACTTCTTCCATGTTTTAAGGGCTTGGCTTTTGTTGGTTTTATTTTTTTTTTTTTAATCTCTCTCAAATGTGCAGGAAAGTGCCCTTCAGACTGATGTAGCAGAGAAATGTGGAAGAGGCAGTAACAGATGCTAAGATGTTAAGCGGATGACACGTCTTAATTTCTGAGGAATTTAAAGAAGCTCCTTCCTACCACCTAATTAGACCAATTACTTTGCAGGGAGCTGTGGGACTCATCTCTGAGACAAGATTTGGAGGAATCAGTGTAACTCTCATGTTTTGCTGTTGGTACTGTATTTCTGCTGTCCAAACTCACAAGTCAGGGAGAAGGTAAAGTAGAAATTTGTTTTCTTTCTGAACTCTATCTTTAATTCTCTAAGCCAGTTCTCTGTTTATGAGAGCTAAAAGAAGTTTATTTTTATTTTAGCTTTGGTAATCTCAAGAAACTACAACAGAAGAAAACCTAATATTAGCAAAAACAATAGAAATGAGTGTTACCATTTCGAAGAAAACACTTATGATAGCAAAAAAATACACAACATTGCATATTAAAAATGCACAAGTAAAAGTGTTCTTTTTATGAGTTGGCCTGATAATTTAATTCTTAAACTGCATGAATTGCTGAAAGCATCTTTTACTTTCAGCAGGCAATTTTCAACATACTAAAAAGTGTGTTTAACCATCAACACATTGAAAAAGTTAACAGAGTGGCTTTTTTTAATTGCTTGTTTTGACATTTAGAAGGTGTTTCCACTAACTTAAAATATACATCATGCAATACACTATATGGTTGAAAATCAGGCACTCTGGGAGGAAGTTCACAGATAAACCTGCTTGAAAGGAGCTCCATCAGTGACAAAATGTGACTCAATGACCCTTGTGGTCCCTTCCAGCTCAGACTATTCTGTGATTCTGCAGTACTTGGCTGCCAAGCGCAGAGATGTCTACGTTGGAGCTGAGCTGTTTAAACCTGACCTGCAGCAAAGCACTTGCCCTTTAAGGATGTGTTAATGGAGTTTTCTGGGTTATTTAATTAACAGTCAGAGTGAAAGAAATGTCTAAGAAATTAATCAGTCAAAGAGTTCCCCATTGCAGTGCTTTAAGAAGTGGCAGAAGCTGCACATGCTGCCTGGCAGTGACCCTTGCTGGGTGGCTGCAGTGGCACAGGTGAGGCGGGCACATGCAGTGGAGACACTGAAAGCAGGTGCAGAGCCAGGAAGCAGCTTCACACAGGGCAACAGTGGAGGGTTTTGGCTCCCTCATTCAACCACATGTTTTATCACTATTTGCTAAAGTTTCAGAAGGGAGCAGGTCATTGCTCCCTAGACATAGTCCCACAGACAGAGTCTCCCCTCCCAGCCCTGGCCTGCAGGGGCAGAGCTGAAGATGGGCAGCGCTCCAGGGATAGCTTTCATCACTCATGGACGGGAGGGACAGGCTGGGCAGTTTCTATATATTTTTCCTACAGAGGGAGCTGGCAGTTAGATCCTGTCCCACATTTTTAGTGTACCTTACTGTGACCTTGGCAGAGGGAACAAATGCTGGAGGGGCCACGGGAGAGGCCTTTGCTGCAGACACAGTGCTGTGCTGCTCCCATGCTGTGCACAGGGCTTGTCTGCACCTGCAGATCCCCTGGGACCTACAGTGCTGCTGGAAGGACACCTCTGCCTGCAGAACAAAGCAACTGAAAGGCTCTCAGAAGGAGAAAAGAAAAACTCGTGTGCCAATATTAACAAAACTCATCACCCATAATGGAACTTGCCAGAGAATGGGACCGAGAGCAAAAGACTAAAAAAGGCTGCAAATGGATCAGACAAATTAATGAAGACTGGGTTCACTGATGACTAACAAATGTGATGACACAGATGCAAAACCTGGTTCAGTAGAGCACTGCATTACCACCTGCCAGAAGCTTGGAAGTTAAACCAGGGGAAGGCTCTTTGTCATCTTGATCTCTTTCTAACCATCTCCTACGCGATCAGACCTTTGTTCTGACTCTGTATGACTATTCCTGTAGAGCACTATTTACAGAAGCTCCATGTTGAACCAATCTGTGACTGCAGCAGTGGCCTGTAAAGCTCAGGGAAACCTGCAGCAGGCAACTAGGAAAAACAAATGTATTTTTAGTGCATTTAAATTCATGATGTGGGGATCCAAAGCTGAAAACTGTGTGGGAGCAGATACATATATAGAAGATGGGTATAAATTTAGTCCCTGGTGCAGATTTAATCATCCCACCTCTGTCAAAAGTAGCATTAAACCACTGATAAAATTACAGAAATAGACCTGCATGGTGCCCAAAAGGAAACATAAATAGCGCCTAAATGTCCTCTCATCTGCCTCCTCAATCCAGAACTAAAAACACGCTTTTTTTTCTACAGAGTATTTTCCTAGAACAAGTGATGGAGAGCTCTTGTCAAAGTTAATAGCTGTCTGTTCCCCTGGTTGCATCCCCTGGGGATCTGAATCTCTAGGGTCTGCATCTCCAAGGAAGCAAAATGTCTCCCTCCTGAATTTCAATGAGTTTGAGCTCTTAATCCCCTTACAGTTTGAAAACCTAGCTAATATGTGTCTGTGCACAGTCAGATCCATACCTAACACAGCAACATTCGACAGAGTATGTTTTTCTGTCAGAAAATATACTTTGATCAAAACCAACACAGCTCATGGACCCAGGCTTATTTTGATGCATTTTCTCCTTTGGAAGAAAAGGGGAAGGAGGAGGTTTCAGGAAAGCAGTACCTTCTGTCCCAACATTTCTGGGAATGGAAGGATCCCTCTCTCTACGTAGAAGAAACTTTCTATTTCATACATTTTTAATATATCAAGTAGCAAGAAACATAAAAGAAGAATGAAATATACCCATCTGATCTCAAATATACCCACCTGACCTGAACCAACTGGTTTCCCAGGATGCTGTTTGTTTAGTATTCAGTACGAAAAACTTCCAGAAAAGATGGAGTATCTTCAGAACAGAATTTCTGGGTTTGGGTCACTGATTAGCAATATCTGCTGGAGCTTTTGTGAAGCCCCCTGGGACGCCCTGAGCCATGGAGACTTTTCTTCCCCTAAGACAAAGCTACTTCCCAACATGAAACTAAATCATTGCTGGGCACAGGGGCGAGACACAAGATCAGCCACACACAAGGCCCTGCCAGCTCCTGCCCTGTTATCCTTCATCTCTCTGAGCCTTTGAGAATCTTGGAAGAACCTGGGTCCCACCATGTTCACTTATTTAGCCCTAAACCTTAAGCCTAAGACTAGCAGTCTTCCTTAACCTTTCTTGGCTGACAAGAAAGGGGCTTTCACCAGTACCAAGAGCTCCACTTTTTCTGTTTACACAGCCCTGAATGGGGCAATTGTGGGCCCCACAAAGACAGCTGTTCTTGAGCCCAGTCCCAAAGCACAGCCTAAAATGTTGGCCAGACTAGAACTGGCAGCAGATGCCAACATAGAATGGCACCTAAACTGCCCCAGGAGCACAGCCCCTCGCACAACACAGCAATGCCACCAGGAGCTCAGGGTGGGGGCGGGAGGAGCCCAGTTCACAGCTGAGGGACTGAGTGCCCTGTTGTGTCACTGGAATCCCAGCTGGCACCTGCTGCCACCCGTGCTGGCAGGGGGCATGGAGAGAAATCACTCTTCCCACATCGTGGGTGGCCCTTCCACCTCAGGGCGATCACATTAGAGCTGCCCACCTGGGGAACGCCTGCTCGGCATATTAATGGCAGTTTTCATGAGTTGCATTTCAATCAGTTTTTTGGATGCTTACATGCATTTGCAATTTAAAAATAGTGAGAAAAAAAAAATGAGGCCACTCTCATCACTTGGGCTATGCAAATTTGTTAAAATGACATGGAATTTTTGGTAGTCATGACAGATTAAAATGCAAACCAATAAACACTTCCTTCTCCCTCTCACTGTTATTCTCTTGTTATTAATTGAATGAATTTAACATTCTAAAGGAAATGAGCTCATTGTTACAGTTGTGACACATGGAGGTCTAAGTTCAGTTTTCATATCTAGCACAGTCAGTCTATAAATAGTCAGCCCAAGATCATTAAATTTACATAAAAGTAATCAAAAGATAGTGATGTGATCATTAGTGATCTTGGATAAATTTATAAACCTCTCCTAGCTTAGTAATTCCAGGCTGAAAGTGACACTGTACTGTTTGGTTTAAGGACTTTAGCAAACAACATGAGTTGTAATTCAGCTGTTTACACATCCTTTTTTATATTGCAGCTCCACTAAGCAGCTATGCTAAACCTCAGCAGTGTGCAGGAGAATGGTGAAACCTAGGTAGTATCACAGAATGGTTTGTGTTGGAAGGGACCTTTAAAGCTCATCTGGTCCAAATCCCTGCAGTGGGCAGGGACATCTTCAACTAGATCAGGTTGCTCCTGAATGTTTCCAGGGACAGGGCATCTACAGCTTCTCAGGGCAGCCAGTATTTCACCACCCTCATCAGAAAAAAGTTAGTCTGATAAAAGACATAGCATGAAAAAGACTTTGTAACTCAACTGATTCAGGAAGATACACCCACAAAGCAGAAGAAGGAAAACCTTCCTCATGCTTGGAAAGGAAAACCAAGATTTAGAAAGGTGACTACAAGAATTACATCACCTTAAACCCCTTGGATTTGAACCCCCCCTTTTTAGGATAACAAGAACAGAAACACTCAGCCATGATTTCCTTATCTCCAAAGGAATTAAGAAATTACAATGTCAGGAAAACAGAGGGAGAGCAGACACCAAGTATCCAGCAATTTTAGCATTTCCACAGTGGCTTTAAAACAGACAACAAAGTACTTTCCAAACAAAATGTGGTGGGAATTTTTTCCACACAGGTAAAGATATGGCACTTTCATCCCGGCAGAAAAAAATGCTAGTTTACACACCAAAAATCTCAGAGCATTTGCCTGCATGATTTATCATGAGTTATTGTCATTCACTGTGGGTGGCAGCAGAGGTTTGGGGAATTCCTGGGAAAAAGAAGTAACTTCATCTCAGATACAGCTTCTCCTGGTTTTAGTCTGCCAAAAAGTGTTTTATAGCATTTGCAAAACAGGTGCTGCAGGTAACTGAAGAAAGGGGAACATTTTCTGCAGCTGCTAAGTAATTAAAGTTCCTGATATCCATTTTACTAGCTTAGAGGCTTTTAAAGACCACTGCAAAATCCATTTACAATTCAGTAACTTTGCTTCTTTAGAAGCCACGAATCACTCATAGTTCACTGCAACAACTCACCTTGTCTTCTTTTGACAGGGATAGAAAATGAACAAATAGTCCTTAGAATATCCAGGTATATTTAGATAACCTACATTCACTTCAGCAGCATTATCTCTGATGGATGTGGTGCCATGGAGCATGACACAGATCTGTGTGAAGGATGCCATTTAGCAGCAGACAAGCAGTCCAAGTTATTTATGGAAGAACTAGTATTGTTCATTGTTTTCCCTGTAAAAATTATACATATAACTCAGAGTTGGGGTGTGAATAATGAATAAATCAAAATTTTATAGTTTACTCAGTGTGGCTGAGAAAAATAACAAGGCTTGTTTAGGCAGAGCAAAGAAACACTTGTGTCCTCCCCATAAATCTCCTGGCTGGTGTGCAGGCCATGGACATCCCTGTGTGGACGTCCTGCTTACAAGACTGTAACACAACTTGTTGAAGCAGGGGACGTATGAAAATGAAACATGCTCCTTGCACTGCCATGTCTAACCAAACTCAGCTGTTCAGTACAGGAATGGCACGAATGCAAACACTACAGGTGAATGAAAGCCCTCGCTGGAGATCAGCTCTGGACCACACCAGCACTTGGGCCACAGGGGCTGATGCAGCCCCTGGATTTTACTCAGGTAAATGTACGACACTGTGACTACAGGTGGCTCTTCCTGTGACCTCTCTTGGGAATGCAGAGGTGTGCCTTAAACCATTCTCAAAAGGGAATCCCACAACTCAGCAACTCTCACACTGGACTAAGTGACGAGGTACTTACCTTGTTAGGACATGGAGATCCAACTGGCCAGGACATACTCCAGCCTTTCCCTTGGATTGCTGTGTCCAGAGGAAACCTGAGTATCCAGGCAACCTTACACTAAAGCAGTGCTTGTCCTTAACCTATAAAACAAGATATATGTCAACAAATTTTCTATTACAGGAACATTAAATACTCAGCTTTGAAGTAATTTACCTCCAAAACATGTGAGACTATCGCTCTATTCCCACTTACATCAACTATCTACTCTTTGCCTGGAGAGATTTCTACAATCAGTGTGTGTATGATGGTTCTCAAATCAAGTAGTTTAACCTGTTTAGAGCCCAAAGATTGTCTCTTCATTCTACTGGCTCTACCTGTGAGCACTGTGCTCTCGCCATCTCCTTCCACAATTTCCAGTACTTTATCTCAAAATGCTGTACTTACTTACCTTTTTTGTTTAAACAATCTATCAATAAGATAAATCAAGAAAACTACATAGCAAGAATCTCAGCAATAGATGTTAAGTTGAAGAATGAATAAAATACCTGAGAAGAGACTCCCACATCGGCTAACTAAGATTACATAATCCAAAGTTATTGCAGTGAATGCTGAAATACAAATTAAATGACAGAAAAATCCCTTTTCATACTGTGGCTTTAAGACGATTATATGGTGCCTTAAATGGAGATGTTCAAATCCTGTAAGTGTCCTTGGTACAAAATTAATGTCTGAAAACAAACAAGGCAATGCAGCACCATTTTATAACATATTTGTTGAAAATGTACACTCCAGTCAGTCTCATGGACAGAAATTAATGGAGACAAATTAATGTAGTGCAGCACTTGAGGAAATTCAGACAGCAGAATAATTTCTTTGAGATCCCACACAGACAAAGAATGGGTGGGGCACCATCATGCCAAGAGACAAAATACTAATTTCCTATTCAGTGAGAACCAACAAGGAGGAAAATTGACATGTTTAGGAACAAAAGAAAGCATGGAAACAATGTTGAGGAAGGAAATAGAAAGTTCTGTTCAAGAGACAGGAAAAAGTGCAAAGTACATTTTATAATAAAATTATGAAGAGCAGGTTGACTTTACTGCTCAGACTCAAGGATCTTTTTTAAAAACTGCTGAGTCTTGATTTAAATGGAAATTTAAGAGGAGTTCCTTTCAAAGACTATCAAGGGTGGAGCTTACGAGGTTAAGGTCAACATGCACATAGTGCTTTCTCTCTTTTCATCAACCACACACCTGAAGATGTGTGCAGAATAAAGCAGCAGTACTGGTATATATTTAACTAAGTAAAAGGAAAATGCTGAATTGTTTAACCTTGGTACATTCAAAGAACATTAAAGAGCTCAGTGACAATTGCCATCATTTATTGTTTCCCAAGTAATGGAAGTTAAACAACTGGAAAGCCACTGAGTCAAAAAGAATTCTTTAAAGAGGGACTTGAAGACACTGTTGCATTATCTCAGCTCACACAGAATCTTGTTTTTAACCACCTCACTGTTTCTCTGATAGCATTCATAAACAGATAGACTTCTTCACATGTTTTTTTTCCTATGAAGACATCTTCCTTTACAGGCATATTGATCTCTTGGGGAGAAATCTGTGATGCAGATAGGTTTTAGCACTGCTTGGTGAACAGGCCGCACAACTGGCACTGACCGTGACACAGGGTTCTGGGACAATGCAAACGGGAAGCTTTGCGTGGAGGACCCACCTAGCAAAGACAGAATTTTCCAGCGCACTTCAGTTTTGGGAAACAATTGGAAGCACATTCTACAGAGATTTGATTTTCAAAGATGAAGCAAACACCAAAGGGTGCCTCAGGAATATGTCTTTTTGCCCCCTGAGGTTGGCATCAGCGCTGAAGACCAAACAACATGACAAAACCCAGCAGAAAAGCACTCTTCTTCACTGACTAAGCAGCATCTTGCTTGTCACATGCTTGACGGAAACCCTGCTGCTGTTTGGCTTTTGCCCCTGGAGATCCTTTAGCCAGGATGTATCCATTGCTGTGACTCCACCACGCTTATCACAAATGGAGTGCACAGCAATGGGGTTAAATGATTGTACAGGTGCCTGGTGGGCGGTTAAGGAACAGGCATTTTTGTGTGAGGTGCCTTTGAATGCTCAGACTCCAGTGCCTCCTAGACCAGGTGTAAATCACCAGCCCTGAGTACCTGTGCTGTACCAGCAGCTGGGAGCAATCAGCTCTTAAAGGAACATCCCAGCTGCAGCCTGAGTGTCTGACAGAAACTGGGCCTGGTATGAGAGCTTCTTGGGAGAACTGAGGTGGTTGTGGCTCTCAGGCTGCAGAAGCCGGACCAGTCACGTTCATCTGAGGATCACTCATAGTGACCTGATTTCCCTGATAACGTGTTCAGAGCCTGACCAGATGGCATTGTGAGTGTAAGGTGCTTATCCTAGAGGAAATCTGTCCTTAGCTCCCTTGTGGAGCATCAGCCTGAAAATGTGGAATTAAATCCCTAACACTTGGAAGATATTCACAGTCAGTACATCTGAAACACACAAACAAATGTTGAATGACAACTTGAACAAATCCATATCCAGACACTGAACTCTAGCAGAGATCCCACCAATGCACCATTCAAGACAGAATTCCTTCTGAGCCAATAGCCCTGCCCTAAGATCAGAAGACAAAGCATGAAAGAGCAGTTATGTTTTCAAAACCAAGGTAGATTATCCAATGGCTGCTGTAAGTCTTATAATACTGAAGGCTACTGTGAACCACAGGCATATGTGGAGCGGAACCAATGCCCTTGCTCCTGCCATTAGGGAGCTCTCTCTGCTCACCAACAGCAATTAAAAAATGAGTCCTGCAGAGCAATTAGCTGTGGTCAAGATAACTGCTTACATCGAATAACAACTGAGGTAAAAAAATGACGGTGTAAGTGGATTTTTCCCTCAACCTAACAAGGGACAGAAGAGACAAGCTTTCGATAAATTCTTCTCAGAAGAAACTTCAGTAAAATGTCCACATACACCTGACCTGCCTCCACAATCTGTCAGTATTTTCCTAAAGCTACTCATGAGGGAGTAGTTAGCAATAACTTCCGACAAAACAGTCAGGCAACAGGTCATCAGACTTGATCCAATGAATACTGAAGCCACCATGAGTCTCTTACTCAGCTTTGGCAAGAGTTAGCTGTGTATCTACACAGGAAGTATTAATCCTTCTGCTTTTATATTTCAGCTGAGTTTATGGTTTGAGGTGACCTTGTTCATGGAGGACTGTAGTTTTCCTTAGCAAATGGAATCACAAGAAGTTGTGCCCCTGTAGTCCATGCTTTGGATAAAGAGAACTTCTCCAGAGCCAAAATCCTGATTTCCTTGAGGCTACCTGGGTCCCTGCATCAGTTGTGAGCCACACAGTCTAGACGGCTGAAAAGCCAACATCAAGAGCCCCCATTACAACTTTTGGGATAATATTTTGTATAAAGAATACATATTTTTATTTCTCCTACTACCCACTTAGAAAAAAAGGAATCCCAAAACTTACTTCTACACCAATACTCCCTGTCAGCAGGGATCATTTCTCCTGTGCTCCCGACAATTCACAGTCATAGTGCCAAATAAAACAGACTGATTTGGTGTTAGCTGGTGGTATTAAGCTGTAAACAAAGTGAGGAGCCACCTGGCTCACTTAATTGACAAGGTCAGACCAAGATTCAACATCTGTTCTGTCAGGCATAGAGGCACTTCAGAAACATCCTTATTGCAACTTAAGGGCTGGGCAATTTTCTTGCTTGACAGCCGAATGCACACAAAACCACAAAAAATGCATTTGTCAGCTTGGACAAGATAAATTTACTACTTTATATAAGCATACAGCTTGTGTATTTTGAAAAGCCATTGAGCAAATATGTTTCTCTTCTGGTAATGCCAGACAAATACATGTAGAAGTGAAAGGAAAACAAAAGGAAGAACAGATGCCTGTAGGTGAAGCTATGATCAGATGGTAGCTCTGTCCTACCACATGGGGAAATGGCCTGGTACATAAGAGTCAAACTCTGTTGGGGAATTACATTCAAGAGGACACAAAACATTCTGATACCTCTATATGAAGCAACAAATCATTTGGGCAGCAGTCACAATCCATGCTGAAAAAATTTGGAGATTCCCGCTTTAGTCTACTCAGCCAAGCCTAGGACCTCACACAAGTAGCATCTTTAACTTGAATAGCCCCCAACCAGGGATTGAGGCCAGCCTGGGAAACTTGGTGAGTAAAAATAATTAAGTGCATTAAATTATCTCCTGGGATCTCTCCAGAGATCCAGGGTATTTCTGTAATAATTGTGTTAATGGTCTCTGGGGCTTATGCTTTTGTTATCAGAGGGAACAATTTTCCTGAAGGAGGGTTGGAGAGGTTGGAGAATGCTGTTTGGAGGGTGTAAGGCAAAGAGGAAAATCATTCAGCATTTTTCAGATATAAAAGAGAAGGGCTTAAACTCCCATTAGAGAAAAGAATCTTCAAATCTATTAGTGGTGCTTTGTACAGAGCTGTAAACACATGGCCATATTTTACAGAGTAAAACCCTGCTGCAAACAATACCAAAAATGCTTTTCACATTTACTTGTCATTTATATTATACAGATTCTTTCTGTGAGCTCCACAAAACAATAGAAATAAAATATGTTGGCCCCCTGACCAGCAACAGAACAATGGAACACAGTTCCTTCACCAACCTCCTGATTCAGAGGTCTTGCAAGGAGGACTGGCAACTCCTTTATCTTTGATATAGAAGTGCTATGCATGGTCAGGTCTCAAAAAGAGGAAGCTGAGTGTCAGATCTACCTACTCTCAAAACCAATATGAAAATAATGTAAAAGCAAGCACACAGAAGACCCAGAATTGCTCAGTACAATAGAAACATTCTCAGTAAGAGCAGGACAGTGAATAAGTGCCCATAAACTTGACCTTTCAGAATTGCATTTGCCGGTGTGTGTTACAACAGATCTCTGAGTGTTCCCATTCAACTCCCCCAAATTGTGAAGGGCACTGAAATAATTTCTATCATACTGACAATTATGTTAAGAGAAAGAGTAGTACTATGAGTACTGAGGGAAAAATTACTATTTGTAATCTGCAATTTCCCCAGCAGCAGAAAAGGTTTCTACTCCTCCTCATATTCACTAGAAGGAAAACTGAATTTATGAACAAAAGTAATTCAGTTTTAAGGACTCTCCCCCAGGCAGAGAAATAGCAGCAATGCAGAGGACAGTTAGGAAAGGACAGAAGATACATGAGTAAAGTATCAGCAGGTGCTTCAGTTTCTCTGTTATTCAGCCCTTTGGTATTATTCTTAGCATTTATTTCATGCTCCAGTAAGCTTTGTTTATTGAGGTGATCACACAACTCCGGTGTCTTGAAAGAACAGCTGTCTTCTGGCTTCAGAGGAACAGATGAAATCTGATTAGGTTTCATATCTTTTCAGTATGTTCTTTAATAACCACCTGAAGACACTCTTAAGGAAGTTAAGAACCAGGCCACTTTGATTTTAAAGTCAGATTTAGCCCCCTTGGAAGACATATTGAAAAGCTTACTTGAATCTGGCCCATCCCCACTCTTTTAGCAACCTGCTTATCTAGTTTCTCAGCCCTTTCTAAATGATGAGAATTTTATCATTTGTAGAAATCTACTTCCAAGTGGATTGCAGGCACAAAGCACAAAGGCTGCAGGAAAAATCATCGATGCCTGGCTACAAACAAACACCTTTGTTAATATAAAATAAATCATTCAAAGAGAAGGTTAAATACGCATGTATACTGATAACTAGAAACCAAAGCATCAACCCTTTGCCACCTCTTAGGCAATCTAGAAATACAAACCAGTGCAATTCAGCCACCTCTTCAACCAGCTCTCTTCATTCTCTTACTTGAGGAGCTAAATCCCTGTTTGGTGCAGAGGCATATTCAACTGACACGAAGTCTGGTGGCAGCCAGACAGCTTTGCCTGGCTCTTTCTGCCAGGTTAATACTAACAAAGGTGCCTGAGTGAAGGAATGAATAAACAGTACTGAAGCCTTTCCCCAAAGAAAACAGCAATATACACTCATGTCCTATCTGTGAAAGGAGGGTCCTCAAGCAAAGCACTGTGAGTTGTGCATGTGGGCAGATGCTTTTCACCCCCCACTCAGTCTGCTCATTTTAGCTGTGGAAGTGGTCCAGACATCACCAGAGGGACTGGCCGAGGACAAGGCTTGCAGTATTTCCTTTTTACCAGTTGAGTCATTTTAAAACTTGTACCTGTAAAACAAACATGGAAAAGACAGAAAATGGAGAGATTTGTTTAATTGGGAGTGTGTACAGTAGCACAGAACTTTAATATCTGAAGTTCAGCCATATTTGTATGGGCAGGCTTAGATCAGCAGTGATCTGAAAATAGAAAGGGATGGATGTGATGGCATTTTTTTTTTCTTTTCATTAGGTTGCTGGAGGTCACTGACTCCCAGCAGCCTATTTTCTCTTAGTGGAGGTACACAATCACTGAAAGTTTGTGGCTGCTGGAAGTTTCCATAGGTGAAGGTCTTCATACACATAGAATGATGCTACTGTCTCTTCAGAGCTTGAATTCTGCAACTGACACATTAAACAGTATCTTCCCTGTACCATCATCACATTCTCCCTATTTCCTGGACAGAAACCACAGACTGACATTGGCTTGAAGCATTTGCTTTCTGGGACAGCAGTTGTTTCTGATGGAATGACAACATCCTACGGAATCAGTGGTTTTGCTTCAAAAGAAGTAACCAGTGTGGTTATATTAACCCCCTCCTCAGGCTACACTGAGTTGGCCTCCAAGTGGCTTTGCAGCTTGCCCATGGCACATGCCCAGTACAAAGAACAGGGCAGAGCAATGCTGCGAAGCAGTTCCTGTGCTTTGCCTGCAGACTATAAAGCAAGTAACATCCCCCTAGAAAAGACAGCACAAGTCACCCAGAAATCTCATAGCAACAACACAAAACAAACATTGTACAATTCCAGTCCTGAACTGCACATTAAACAGAAGAGTTGAGCTTTGGGCAGTTGCTGCATTAGGCCCAACTTTCACATCTGCCTCTCAGTAAGAGCAGAAACCAATTCAGATCAAGCATTTTGACACAAGCAGCTCTGAGGAAGTCATTTGCAGCAGAAAGATGCACCCTATATGGAAGCAAATAAACAACAATCCCTGACCTAAAAAATGTTTGGCTGTCGGTAAGGACAGGAGACTATTACAGTAAGCATATTGGACTGCTCAGGGGAGCAGGGCAGAGTGTAACGGGACTAGCAAAGACTGTAAAGTATTTCTGTGCTTGCAACAGAGGAAAGCATTTCAGATTCCCTTTGTAGGAGATCTCTGTGGTGAATTTACAGGTTTTAATGGAGTGCTTCTTTGTACTCCTTTCTCCCCTTCAGCACAGTACCTTCCATTGCTCTGTGAGACCAGCATCAGTGTACTTCATCCACAGGAAACAGCAGCCTGCTTTCAAAGGAATATTCTCTTTGCAAGCACTTTTATCAGAGAGACTTCATGCCTGTTGCATGTAAAAAACCCTGAAACACCCCCTATTTTGTCAGATAGCAGGAGGTACTCAGATTGAAAAGTAACAGCTGTGCTTATCACTCGAAGTCTCAGTAACATGGAAAAGGGACAGGATCAGGCAGGCAGCAGCACGTGTGATCCAGGTCAGGCCAGGAGTGACAGAAGCCACCTCTGTGCCTCTGGCACTGCACTACCCAGGCCTTGTGGGCCAACTGGGAACCTGCTATTGCTCAAGCCCTCAGCTGCTACTACATGTGCTGATTAAATGAGGAGCCCCAGACAGCTATAAACCCCTAACCCATAATAATGCTGCAATTTGATCACTCCTCCTGGTACCAATGGGATTCTGCCTATAAAATAGAGCCCATGATTCAGCACTCGGAGACTGAACGGGAAGGAAAGGCTCCACTTAAAGGAAAACTGTAGAGAAACACAAAGATTTCCACCTAAGTTATCTAAATATAAAAAGTAATAAAGCATTTAAGATATTTTATCAGCTAGAATGAATTTTCTTGGAACTTCAAATTAATAATTTTATGGTTAAAAGATTAGAAATAGGAAATAGACTATTTTAGATCAAATTCTTTATCCTTAGAGTTTAACAAAAGTTATCAGCTAGGCATTTTATTGCATTTAGAAACATTAAGATTTAAGATGTTAAGATTCTAAAGAGCATACTAATCCTTTTATCCTAGACTTGCTCATGGTTTAATTTTTTTTCACTGGGGTCTTACTGAAACCAGGGATATTATGGACTTTAACTTCCGCAGTCTTTAGACACACATATTTAGGACAAATTTAATCTCAGTTAATTCTTGTTCCTGGTAGAGCTGTGGGTTCAAAAATTGGATTTTTGGGAATTTACAGAATCACACTTTGGTTCATCTCTCAATACATGAGGATGAATGCAGCCACAGATGGATGGTGATGGAATACAGCCAGGCAAAGCCAGGATAATATTTCACTTTTGCAACTGTTCTTATCAATGAGGAACATTGATACTCCTTTAATCAGACTTGATCATATTTCTCTTGATTGTTTTACACTATGGGCATTAAATGGATTCTAATTTCTTCTAATTTTATTTCTTCCTGATCCAAATACTCAGTAAGTTTCCTGAGAAAAAGAGAAAAATTTCTCAGTGATACAAGGAAGATAATATTTACCTGCATGGAAAATTTTGTGAAGTTTGCAGATGGAAAGAACCCAGAGTGCTGTGATTTATCTCTAATGATTACCTAATTCATGTAATGAAACCGTAAACCTGCTTACCTTTATGTGCTTTTTTCTTGAGTTTGGATGCTTTTGAGCAGCAGATTTTTCTAACCTGATCTAAGGGTGAAAAATAATACATTATCAGTGGAGACAGGTAATGCAAATAACTGTACATATACATTAAATGTGTCAGAGTCCACAGACGTTTTGATTACTGTATTTACCACTGACATTCTTGTATGGAGAGATCTGTAAAACAAAGGATTATCATGACTGATTTTTAGATCTCTGCACAGCTTTGTCCCTAGTGTGGAACAGGAACTTATTTGCTCTTTTCCATCATTACTCATAGATACATCAGATACGTTGTCAAGATTTCTTTATCCTTTGAAATGTCACATTGGCAGGCAATACAATTACTGTTACACCACTTTAAGAAAATATAAAAAATTACCAGCAGGAAAAAAGAGCATCTCTGTGTCCAGATGCACAGGAGTGTAGAATAAATTACTTTGGATGGACCAAGGCACTGAAATATTCCTTCCCTACCACACCTAAATAAGTGAGCTGTTGACTGCAGTTGACATAGTACGTGCTGGACACAATAAAGGGGGAAAAAAAAAAGGTTTACTCTGGAGCTGAGGTGAAGCAGAAAGGACAGAGGCAGGTGATTTCTCATCAACAAAATCTAACATATGGTTAATGTTTCAGGAAATCACTGAGGCACAGTTTACAGCCAAGGCTGGTGATGGAGGCTGAGCTGTCTTGTCATCATAATTTACTTCTGATGTAACAGGTTTAACATGCAAAGTACATTTATCTTGCAAACCTAGACACTTTTACTTTCACATCAGTGTCCTTTGCATGCTTCCTCCCCACCTTCTGATTCACTGAAGTACCATGCACATAAACAAAAAGGGAACACTATTACAGGATCTTGCAGGTATTCATGTGTTTTATTGATATGGCCATCTCCTGTCCTTCCTGGAAAGGCTTCCTTTATGCTCCTGAAGACACATCTAGAAATTCTCCATCTCCCTTTGCACTGTTCCTTAAGTTTTCCTTAAGGGTCATGGAAAAACTTGAATAAAAAGTAGAAAAGGCAAAGAGAGCAGAAGGACTTCAGCTACCACTGCTCTGGCAAATTGCTCTACCATTCAGAACAGACTCCAGTAAATGAGAAAACTGGGCAGCTGACAACCAGCCACAAAACAGCTTCCACATGTTTCTCCATGTTTGTATTTACACACAAAGCAATTCTTAGAAGGTTTCTAGGAAATATCAAGCATGGCAAGTCTGCTGTTCCTGACCTTTGGACACTTAGCTTATTTGTTTTCCCTTATCTCACATTTATTTTCTAAATCTTGTATAAAATATGCACTGTGAAAAATCATGGTGAGTCTCAGAGATTTACAATATCAAACCTCAAATCTGCACAGGTAACTCTAGATTGGACCTCTCAATTTAAAAAATCTACTAAACTGTCCTCCTGCAAATGCAGAAAGACATCTGCAAAGATGTGGCTATAGACAGATGGAAAATCATCTGTTTTTAAGATTTTAACTGCTCTGTGAATTTGGAATACTACAAAAAGTAACTAAGTGCCTCAAGGTAGTACAACTGAAGTGTGGAATATCAGTTTTAAAAAACTCAACCAAACAACAAAAAAACAAAGGAAAAAAAACTTAGACTGATTGAAGGTCAGAAGAGTTACTCTCACCTGTTTCACTGTTTTATAAAAGAACTTCTCATATACTCTGTTGACCTGATTCATGTTGCCTTGTTTAGTTAGGGTAGAAACTTTTTCCACTAACACGTTCCCCACTATTGAGAGAATTATATTATTCTTAGATTGGTAGGTGGTTATCTACTGGGAAAATATAACAGAAAGTATTTTCAGAAGAGCAGGTTTCAGAACACAGATTAAGGTAAAAGTTAATCATTCTGTACTACAGGCAACAGGCAATAACAGACGAAGCACTACTATACAAACCAAAGCACTGATATGCTACCACATTCTACAGTCCAAGTCCTTTTGTAAGTTCAATCTTTCTTTTCATTGTCAAGCTCTGTTTGTTTCTCTTAATTAAAATCAACATAGTAAATAAGCATTTTATATCAAAAATGGAAAGAATGGGAGAAGAGAAACCTGTGTTAGAAGATTATATATACCATACCTTCTGCAGCAAAGACATTGAGGCACAAAAGACAGACAAACAAAAAGCCACAAAGTGCCAGGAGCTTCATGCTTCCAACTAGTCACGAGATGTTTCCAAGGAAGCTGAAGGAGTGTCCTGGTCTCCTCCAGCCCAACCTCACCTTTTTATAAGATGGAGCAAAAGGAATGTTATGTTCAGAATGGGTGGAGATTTGGCCTTTGTATTGCACTTCAATAGATGATAAGCACTTCCTATTTCAAGAAGCAATTTACTCAGAATCAGGCAGCACAGCAAGTCCCCTGCAAGTTACAGAGGAGCTTGGAGTATTAAAAGTATGCAGGGATGCTCTGAGGCAGAGTCCTTGTCCTGTGCTTCACAGCAGCCTCTCCAGGGGACCTGGTGTGCTTCTCTGCATGCTTGGAAGGGCAGAGAGCACAGCTGAACTGAGTCTGCATGGACAGTGATCGGGGCCTGAAAGGCAAACCAAACCCAGGCTGTTTCAATCAAAGCAATTGCCAGTGTGCTGCTAACATAATTAACAAGACAGCTGGTTAAGCAGCAGATTTCTGAGTTTATTATTAACTTCTCAGTATCTATTATATCTGAATAATTAAGTTATGGAGATTCCAGCTAACAGTTAAGATTAAGAAGTCATCAATTCAACATAGTATCAAGGTTCACAGAGTGTACTTCGAAAAAAAAAAAAAAGTTCTTCAAGGAGGGAAAAGCTACAGAGCGGAGTCTCTTAAAGGCAAAAAGTTCAGGTTTGGCTACATCCAATTCTCACAGCTTAATCTGATAAGTTTTAATTCTCTAATAGCAGAATATGCTATAAGATATGTAGCCTTAAAAGGTGGGTGCAGTATCTGCAAGCCATCCAGACTTGGAATTACAGCAGGATAGAAGGCTTAATTCTGGTGCACATATATTGCCCCCACCCCCAATTTCAAAGGTTTCCTATTTCAGGTTTGGGATTTGGCTCGTTTCTTGCACTGTATCAGCAGCCTTCCTAATTGGGTCGCCCCTTTATCTAACCAAATTTAACTCCAAAAGCTTATTTCTGCAGTCCTACCTGGCAATATCCATATGTTGTGAAGATTGCTAATGCCTGACAGCCTTTCTTGTTTGCCAAGGCTGGCATCAGCAAGGTTCAAGAATCAGATCACTAACAAAATTTGCTACAAGATAGTACTATATTCAAAGTGCTTTAAGAAAGCCCTTCCTCACCACTGGCACACCTCAGTTGTTCAGCCTGTAGTAAGGCCTTCAGTTCACATCTCTGCTGAGCATGCCAGGAGGGACTTTTTACAGTTCAGTCAATGCAGAGAAAAATGAATGACAACAGAGCAGCAATGTTGTTTTTATGATCTCGATGCCTTTTCCTGGTCTTAAAATCAAGAGTCATACATGGTTAGAAGGGGAAAAGGGATTTTACCTTGGTATTTATTTTAAGGATCCTTAGGTGCACACGTCCAGGTCATGTGCATCGAGATGCACCCCGCCAAGTGTATCCCCAAAGATCGGGTATAACATTATAGGTTCTACTAATGAGCATATCTATCAAAGATTCTCCAATGAGAGGCTCAAGTGAGCCCCCCTCCCCAAGGAACCTTCCCCTGGATGGTTCTATCTTGGTTTACAGAATGCATTCAGGAGAGGACCTTGGGGTCTGGGGCACACTGATCCCTAGCTATGAAGCTTCTAAAATGTTGAGTCTCTCAGCTTGACAAACAAGTCTAAGAATGTAGGCAAAAAGCACTAGGAATACAGAAGTTGTAAAAAGGTATAACAGGGGTATAAAAGAAAAGGCAAAAAATCTTCATGGCATCAATCTCAGGCTTCTTTTGAATATTGAAACATGTATGTGTGAGTCCTCATTTTGTACTTTTAAAGTCAACACTTTTGTTGGTTAACACAGAATCAAATAACATAAATCCCAACATAAACTGAGCATGTAAAATGGAGCTGGTCAGCCTACTCACAAAGGTTTGCAGAAGATCTGAAATGTCAATAAGGAACATGAAAGGGTTGGTAGGAGAGTAATTTTTCTGCAACATTCAATCAGCCTGAGTAGTGGTAGCACTGAAGCAAGTATCTCACTTGGTGACTACAGTATTTTATCTTCATTACACTTTCTGAGAAAGTTCTAGGCAAGCTCACATACTGGGGGAAGTGAGTGAACGGCTGTATGGGGCCTAGTTGCCAGCTGGGGTTAAACCACAACAATACCCAAATTATTTTTCATGTCTTTTTAGCCTTAACTAGAAGCATCACCTTCTCTTCCTGTGTGCATGATAAGAAATAAAAAAATGAATACAGAAAAGTAACCCGGTATGATGGGAGATGGACTCGCAAAACAGAACCTCATCACATGATGGCTACTGACATTTCCAACTATGCTCATTTAAACAAAAAAGTGCTGGAACGTTAAATGTACTACAGGTGCTGCCAACACCTACCTCAAATCTCCCCATCTTTCTTCTGCAGTATTTACAACATAATATTGGCAACTGAAGTATTTACAAAGACTTGTTTTTCTAAATATACATAACCGCACTGTAACTTTACCAATCACCCCAAGCAAGAGAACAGCATGTACCAACTGAATGCCCCACTTGTTTTCTGTGTGGAAGAGGCAGGCTCTTACTTGGTCTCCTGTTACAGCAATCCAAGCCTTCCAGCTACTGTGATGGGAAATGAGGCACACCTGTACAGTCATCACCGCGCACCCAAAAACCCCAGAGAGGGGTTTCACTGAAACAAGAACAGATGCCCATTTTTTCAAGGACAGCATCTATTTGAGGGTTTGTGCTGGCTTACTGGCAGGCTGGTCTTGGAACGCAAAAAGAAAACCTGAAAACTTTCTAAAACTAAAATACTGTATGAATTTATCAGTAGAAGTTATTGGGGTGAGGATATTGTAAGCAATTTATTTATTTTCACCAAGTGAGAGGTCTAGTTGCAAACCTCGAGAGATTCCTCTGAGTAGGTATTGGGGTCCATGCAATATGTCCTGCTTAGCAGTTTTGAGAGCAAACACAGCTGAGGAAGATTTTTTTTTCTCCTAAATGGAAAACTTTCAGAAGAAATTTAAGTGCTTTATATCTTAAAATTTCAGACTGTAAAAGTTGATCAATGCTGTGGCTGAACCCTCTAATTCTTAATGCTCTGTTTCATATGCTTCTATGAATGCTAACGTTAAAGGAAACGTTAAGCAAACTGAAAATGGAAGACTAGCAGCAATGACCTAGCATAATCTTTAGACTTGTCCTGAGATAAAAGTCTTTACCAAACAAGGTTGCAGAATATACAAAATAATAAGACAGAACTGTGTCAAGGGCGTGGCTGGAGACTGGAGATGGAATAAAAACACAGATTACTAAAGAGCCTGCTAACCTGTGCCCTTAGAGGCTGTCAGCTGGAAGTCTGAGGCATCTATATGATAGTCTTCTTTAAGGCATTGATTTTATGAAAGGAGCAATAGCTGCTGTACGTCTCTTCAGTGGAAAAAAGGCTGGGAAGGAAACTGAGTGCAGAGATATTTCTGAATCATCCAGGCAAATAGGGGATGCATCCTGAGATTTGCATTATGTTTGCATTAATACCTGGTGTTCAAAAGCCACATAAGAGGCTCTCAAAATCTTAAAGAAAGTAGTTTGATTTCTTAACATTAAATTAAGGCATGATCCAGAGTCCTCTTTTGTGCTTGCCAAAAAGAAACTAGATAAACTCTTAAATTTGCAATCTTCATAAAGTCATTATTTCTGGAGTTGGTATGTTAATATAACATTCATTAATATTTTCTAAAGGTCATGCCATTCTAAAAAGAATCTGCATTTTGTTTAAGAAAATTTCTTTTAACCAGGTTGAAGCAGCTGTTTGCAACATAAGGAGAATAACACAGTTGGAGCAAATGGTCTTGTTAAATTTAGAGCTAAATGAAACTAACTTTTGAGCTGTGAGAAGGGAGGAAACATTAAGAACTTTCAGGATACAAAGTCAATTTAATCCAACATAGACAAGTTATGATGAACCAAGCTAGTTATCCAGGAGCATGTGCTGGACTGTTTTTGAAGGAGGGAACATAGTGAAGAAACTGAAGGCTGTACTAGGAGTCACTATATGAAAGACAGTAATGACAACATCTACAATACATTAACTAACAAAGAGAATGAAGAGCGAGGTTATAATTTCTCCTAGCAGCCTATACTGAGCTGATAAAACACTTTTAAGACTGTCCTGGAACATGGTTTATAGCATCTTTGACACAGTTTTTTCAGCAAGTGTCCTGACACTCCTCAGATTGTACCTGCAAGTAAAAGCCTCTGCAGAGCTGCCAGCTGGTGTGTCTGTGAGTCTCGTGGGTTGTTCAGGGTGTCAAGCTCTCTGTGTTCACTCCATTCTCCTCACAGGTCACTGTCCTGGATAGTCCTATTAAAGTGGAACTTGCAGCTCTTCTTATTTTGCTTAGTTTTAACTTTTCTCCTGCTGGCAATGTGGTAAAGGTGGAACAACACACGCTTCCCCTTTCCCCCTATTTACTTAATGTGGTCTCTCTCTAGCTTTTCAAAGTCTTAAATGTGATGAGGTTTATAGAGGTTGCTGTAGGCTCTTAAACAGCCTAATGAAACGAGGCAAGGGTTCAGGCCAGAAACATTTACATTGGATGCAGTGCTCAGTGTGCCATGCATGATGGAAACATTTCTTTCTTGTGGTAGCCCAGTCTTCTAGTTCAGGCAAGATGTGATTTAAGAGACTGTTTTTGACAGTTAATCTGCCAGAGCTCACACTTCCATGACGGGGTGATGAGAGGAGCTGTGTAACCTTCTCATTATGGAGTGTAACCTTCTCATTATGGAGGCAGATCTGTTCCCACTGCATGTTACTTCCCCCAAAGTAGGGAAAAGATAGGCACCTAAGCAGGGAAGGTTATCCCTCTTGCCACTTACCATGGCTCTAAAGGATTCGTCCTTGTTTCACTCCGCACTTTTTGCTTTCTCTTTCAGAAAGATGATAAAGGATATGCAGTCTATCTGGTCTTCTGTACAAAGTAACTAGTCTGGTTGCCCAATGCTTAGTTCCAGAAAACTTGGTAAGAGGAAGTGAAGTGGTACACTGACAGATGTCTGGGCAGGCATCTCACTCTTCTTCCTGAATAGATAAGGTGTTTACTTCAGCTGGCAAGCCTCCAGAACAGAAAATACTGTGCAGATGTCAGCCCCTAGGCTCTTGGAAAGATCTTGAGATTGTTCTTAAAATTCATCTCTTTCTTAAAAACTTGAATAAGCCCTGTCTCTGCTATCTGATAGGAGGTGGTTGCACAGATAACAATGATAATAAATAACAGTCTTTTGTCCTGATGCTGTTACCTGGCCATGTCACTTCTGGTTATTCTGTACAGTGTAGATATGCTAATCATTTAATACAAGCAACATTAGTTGGTAATAATGTCCAGAACTTGAACTAAGGAATGGAGAGGCTAAAGATCTTTCCATTTCTGTAGGGGTATGAATCTCAACTTTTCTTCTTCCTGCCACCTCCTACAGAGAGGTATTTGAGGAGAACGTTCTATTGTTTATTCAGTGTCAGCTTGCTAATCCCATGATCCAGTTTACTGAGCACCATTTCAATGCATTGAACACAGTCTGTCCCCCAAAGCATTTATGGTTACCTCAGTTGTACTTAATGTGACTAGGAAGGAGTAGAAGAAAAAAGACTTCATCATCAGCAATGGCTTACTTTTAGGTAGGAGTTTGATGGGACAGGAGAACTCTCCTGAAGCTTTTAAGAGACCAAGTTTTGCATGAATCCATCTGTTTATAAGCCATAAATGACAGAAGAGTGAGATTTTTGCATTTCAGGTTAGCTGGGAGTTCTTCTCAAACCCTTGGGACTCAAATATAATTTGTAAACACGTGGAATTTTGTTTGCTTACATTGTCTTTGGCAGGAAGAGGAAATCTGATCAGTGGCTCTTGCTCCTACAAGTTCTTCAGAAGTCCTGAAGGAATGTAGTGCTACAAGACATGCAATTCATGTTTGGTTTTGCAGTTTGTTGGATTTTTTAAACTTACGGCATCATTTTTCTTAGAAAAGATGATGATGGATGAGGACGTATTACACTGCCTGGGAAGAAAAAAGTGATCCTCATCTTTGAATGGACCATCACTACAGTCAGGAATAAGGTGAGTTGGTAGGGTCAGTAGATGTGCAACACCCTGTGTCCAGTCTAGGTGCGATGATGCAATGATTTTAGACTTGCACTCAATAAAAGAAGACCTGTAACTCCAAGGCCATTACTTTGATACATTATCATACCTCTGCTATCTCACCATTGCAGTGCTGCTGCGTTACTGTCTCAGAAGAAGTCTGGTACATCCATTGATACCCAGACCCCCACGCCATTTATAAAATGGGATAGTTAGTATTTTTCATGGGAGTTATAGTTCCAGTTAAAATTTTAATTAAATTTCTCTGATAGTGGTTAGAAGCTTTTTGTTTTCTTCCCTATCCCACTTAAATTTTTTGTTGGCCAACTTTCCGAGAACATGATGTCATGCTTTTTCTTTAAAGGAAACTGTGATAATTAAAAAAACAGTTTCAGTAGTTCTTTTTGGTGTTCTTCACCAGCAAGAATACAAAGTATAATTATGTAATACATAACGTATTACATGGTTGCTCATTCATACAAGGAAAAACAAACACCACTACATTGCAGTAAAGGCTTAACTCCTGCGTACAAGCTCATAAAAGAAATGCCTTACAGCAGTACTAAAGATTGATTCAGAAGCTTAATGATGTCTGCAGGAGCACACCTAATGGTGTCAAAACTGAGTGAAGGAATTACCAAAGATGGTATTTTCTGGACCTACTCCTATTCATCATTGGCAAAGGAGAGGTGGTTAGATCTAACAGCCAGCACTCTCAGACGTGTTAGTTTTGTGTTTCAACAGCATCAGTTCTGTGTCTTACTTGGTAGAACAGGGCAGGTGAATGCTGGACTGGTGCCTGATGTCACACCTTGTGCCACAGGGTCACATGCCTCAGCTGCCCCTCCAGTGCCAGGTGCCAGGTCTGAACAGCCACCCCCACTGTGGCTGCCAGACTGATGGATCATTTCCCGTGTTGCAAGAGTCTGTCTTGCTTTCCCCATCTCACTTTCTCACGACGACTAAAGGTCACCAAGATGGCTGAATATTGAAATAAAAATCCAGTTCTTAAATACTATGTTGAGGGGTTATTTAAATGCATTCCTCTTTTTTATTTCCAGATGGTCTGTTTCAAAATTTGAAGTGAACTTATGGCAACAATTTCTGAATTCCAAGTTTGCTATAAACTGAAGTTCAAGGAAAATTACGCTGCATTACTGAATTATTTTCAAATATTGAAGAGTTAAAAAAAAAATTGTTCTGCTCTTTAATGACAGCAAGAACAGGAAGGAATAATCTTCTTCTTGGGACCAATTCAAGTTGCATAAAGACACCAGGCATGCCCTGTTACTGTGCTATAGGTGAACTGTTCTAAAGGTTTTATGAAGGTAGTGCGCATTGCCTGACAGCCTTCGGCAGCATTAGAAGTGGGGCAAACTGGATGAAAATTGCAAAGCTAATTACATTGAATAATTTAATGAGGTGAGATCTAAACTTCATGTTGCATTCTGCTATGCAAACTTAAAATACGTGTCAGTCAGATCTGGCATTCTTAATTATACTAGCTGACTGTGAAGGACACTTCCTTACGAAAATAACTGGTTTATGTTCCCGATAAAATTCAAGTAAATGATTAAATATTATGTAGCCGCTTATTTAGATGATGATTTAAAAGGAGAATTACTTGAAACATCATGAAAATCCTTAGAAACCAGCTATAATCAGTAGCAAGGATCAGAATTTAATTAAATTGTGGACTAAACATAATGTTTATGCCTTTAATGTCCTTTAGCACACACAGTAAGGAACTGCTGTAAAAGGTGGGGAATTTTTAGCCAGAATCGATTTATGTCTCAATGAGTCATGCCTGGACCTGCAAGAAAACCCACAGAGTTTTATGACTGTAAGAAGGTGTGCCAGGTGTCACTGACTGTAGTACTGGCTTTAGATTTTCATCTTCCATCAAATCAGAGCTGCCTTAATTAAGATAAATCTTAACTTTTGACTTAAGACTTCAAACGTAAAAGAACAACACTTTCTTTCCTTTTTTGGAGACCAACACTAGGAAAATACTGCTAGTGCTGTCATCTCATCCACAGAAGCCAAATCACACATTTCCACAAGATTGAGCACAAGTGATGCTCATGTTTCTTCAGGCACTGTTTCTCAAAAGGTTATTACATTTCCTGTTGGTCAGGTCCCTTTCCATGCAAACACCTCCTGTAAGCAGTGTGTTGATTTCTACACCTCACTATTCCAAACAGTCCACAATCCCTCCCTTGGTTCATAGTCAACCTCTAAAACTTCAGCCTCAGAATGTAGACAAAAGGTCTTTAGTAACAAGCACAAATGTTCAAATTTTAAGACAGCTCCCTGTAGATTTCAGAATTTGAGGACAAGCACACTGCTGTGTTCAGCTACAGTAACAGTATTTAGAAATTACGGGTATCAAATTGCTTAAAAAGATAAAACTCTCTGAACAGGCTACTTACAACTGATATGATCCACCAGAGATTTCTTCCTTCTAAGGACTAAAGATGTCCCTCCAGCTGTAATAGTGCCAGGAACTAGACTGTGTTTATAGTCTTTGGGCACAAAGGAGCTGCAACAAGGTTCTTCACAATCCACTCTTTCTTCCCTCTGTTTCAAGAGTCAAAAAATACTACAGTGTGTGACAGACATAAAAGCAGCATTGGCTGCAACAGTGGCCAACAGGTTACACCAACAGAACAATTCCAAGTATACTCACTATCCTCCAACTGGGAAATGCCCCCAAAAAGGTGCTAGCCAGTGAAACTGAGCATCATCTTTGCAGATTTTTTCACAGAAGAATATATACGCTCTTACAAAGGAAATTGTAACCATAACCAAGAAAATATTTGTACTACTCTTCACCAAGTTTTTAGTTGCAGAAAAAAATATTTCTGTTAACACAGGGAAAGTCAAAGTAATCAGCTTGTGAGGCTAGAATTTTATTGTTCATAGGTCAATACATAAACATAGCATATTTACCAGAAACTGAAAATCTGAGCTGTTGACATTAGGTCAAAATCTTCTTGGCCCAAGAACTCACCTTTTATTCCAACATATAGCAATAGAGTTTGTAAAGTATAAATTTCTTACTGTTAAACCAATTTCACTGATAGGGAACATATCTTTTAGACCAAGTTTAACCTATAAATTTGGAGAAGAGTTAAACAGACTAAAGCACACAACAATATGACAAATTTATGATCCTGGGGTTTACAACATGCCATCCTCAGTTCCCAGTTTCTGTGCCAATTGTACAAGCTTCCAAGAGACGACCATTAGGAGCTCTCTTGAAGGAGAGACCTTCATCCACAATACAGAAATTAAGCCATCAGGATAAAGACACAGCTATATTGCCACTCAACAGTTTTATACATCTAGTATCAAAATAAGCTAGCTATTATAGCCAGTCAACATTAAAGCAAGGAATTCTCATGTCTTTCTCCAGAAAGAGACTGAAGTTCATATGGGACAAATGCTGCATAGTTCCCACATCTTGTCTCCTTTAGACTTTTTGGTCAGCTAACCTGTCAAATCCAATGCATTTCCGACAACTACTTAAACCTTTCTGAAATTTCTGCCCAGGCCAAAGTCATGATTGCATTTAGTGCCATATGCAATTTACTCAGTTCTTCTGAAGATGTCACTGAAATAAAATTCATGAAACTTAACTGAAAATTGATGCATCTAAGCAACATCCCATGAAGTAGCTTGTGCCCCTATCTGCCAATGGGATACCAGCTCAAAAATGACTTCCTTTACTATGCAACAACAGTAAAAAAAAAAAAAAAAAAAAAAAAAAGTAAGAGTTGAACTGCCATCAAACCCATTAAAAAGCAAATAGGACTATTTTATTCATATATTAAAAATAATTTACTTTCCCAAAATAATGTAGCAATTAGAAGCAATTCAGACTATTTTAAACACAGAGCTGGAAAGTGTTTGAAGAAAAACTAAAGACTGAATCACATTGCACTGAACCAATATGCTGAAATGCTTTAAAATTCTCACTTGGAGCATTACTGCTTTAACCATGAATGTTTATTTAATATGTGCACTAGGTAGGTTGTCAATCAGTTGCAAAGGTGAGTCTCTGTTTACTTTTTCCTGCCACCTCCACCACCTGCAAGCATGGTGGCCACACGAATGAAGATGTTCAGTGTATCGGTGTAGATACCCATGCATCTAGGAAACAAGAAATCACAGTTAGTACTGTTCAACAGACAGAATTATTTGGTGTTTCACACCATTATACTTCATTTTAAGAGCCTGCATGAACCATCTGTAACAAAAACCAGCTATGACTGTCCTCAGTGCTTTGTATGTCAAAGAACACCTGTACTTTTTTCTACCACCTCTGCCAGCAACAGCTATTTACAGAAATCCTAACAGACAGTATACTGCTCTCATACAGGAGCCTCTGCTCTTATAATGAACTTTGATCTGTTTATCTCCAAGAATTTTGAAGAAGGTGGGTATTATTCTAAATTAATTAGACTAAAACAGAACCAAGGAGGTAAGAATTCACCTAGAATCAGACAGACATGTATAAAAAAGTTACTTATTAGAGTTGGTCTTTACTGAGAGTCAATCCTTCCATCCCTATCTATCACACCATTGCAGCTTTTTTATTTAGTGCCAAAGACTAATAAATATTAAATGACTATGGAAAGGTTAACTTTTTTTTGTCTCAACTGATGCTGACAGTTCTTTTCAGAAAGCAGCTATAAATTCTGCCAGCAGTGCTTTAGAAAACAAAAATGCTTTTTAGAATGTACTGCTGGAGGCATGTGACACCACACACTCAATTCTGTTTCTCACAACAATTTCAGTTTTAACTTTAGTAGCTATTTTCTAATTGTTGTTTTCAAACCCTGTGATTTTTCACATTTAACAGCAATACACTTTTGAACAATAAACAAAAGGCTATTTTTAAAGCATACTTCAATCTAACTTGAGGGAAATTCTTACCCAGACACTGAGCTCAGCTGTGCTAACAGAACACTTACGCATTGATGGGGTCGTATTTAGTCACTCCGTAAAAGGGCAGAGTTTCTGCCCGTTTGACCACCAGCTGTGTATCATAGAGCAGGAACATGCTGAAGAGCACCAGGCCACCATAGACTGCTACCGAATACAAGCCAGCGCCAAAAGCAGAGGTGGGAGGCAAGAACATGGATCCTGGAGAGGAATGCACAGTAGTGTTAAAGGTAACTGTGTGTATCTGCTACTCTGAGTCAGGTCAAACTTCAGTCACTGGAGCACACATTTTTCAGTAAGCAATCAATTCTCACTTTGTGGTATGTTTTTGATACCAAGAGTTTTAGCATGCACACTGAATATACATACACAACGTGATCCAGTAATTTTGAACACCCTAGGGAACTGTGTATTTTTCTTCAGGTGAAAGAACCTGTGACTACACCAATGTCTCAAAACACATGAAGGAAAACAAGTGGATCAAGAACCAAGATTACATTTACTGCCTTCCATACTGACTGGCAGTAACTAAAATACAAGGCACCGCTATCGGCTGTTTGTCAGATTAACATCTGCAAGAACCGTAACTTCACATTTGTTTTCAAGAACAAATATGACAGAGTATTTTCTGCTGTGCTGGAGTAGCAAGGACTGTATTTAAGGCAAATCTTAACTATACAGACCAGCCTGCAACTAACTGTGAATTGCACCTTAGTAGCTTAACTGTAAAAACTACTTTGTATGACAGTATTGAAACAGTATCTTACCGATTGAAGAGGCAATAACAAAGCCTAAGCCTATGCCAAGTGGTCCTCCCATGTTCAGGAATTTTTCACTTGGAGCACACATGGCCACAGTTGAGAGCCCCCCGACGATTCCAGCAGTGTACCAGGCAGCTCTGATCAGCAGAGGACCCCCAAGGAAGGCCAGAGGAGCCACCACTGCACCCAGGACACCTAGGCAAAGGAAAACAGAACACATATAAGACTTGGAACACCACATGCCAAACCCACTTGATTATTTCATCTCCAATCAGATGGCATGGCTCAAACTGATCCACGCACGACAAAACACCAATGCACTTGATTGTGCTCTTATCTAGAAGGGAGCACAATAAATTAGCAACCTGAAATTCCACTTTGTACTTTCATTTAGCACTGGAATACTTCAGGGAGCTCATCTTGGGGAAAAAACGACTAACAAAAGTCAACGTACTGATTGTTTCAAAACAGAGCTGGTAAGAAGAGATACTTAGCACAGACTAATCAACTACAAAATGGCATTAGGAGCACGCAACACTGAAAAGCAGGACAGATTTCTGATTCAACAACTGCTTAGGCAAGTAAGTAGTTTTTTGCTAGAGTCTCGTAGGAAATGTCTATCTAGTCATTAATATCACATTAGGTTGTTTCGCTTAATAACAATCACTACAATAAACACAACTTCTTCTTGGCAGACATGTTAGCTCTGGAGAGGCAAATATGATTCCAGTGCCCAACATCCACATGTCTTTTCTGAACTACAAAATATTTCTGGCAAAAAAGTTTTGAAAAATGAGAGCCACTGTTACCTGAATTAGCTATCGTTAGTGAGAAATTTATCTGTGCTCACAGTTTAAATACCTGAGGGACACATCTCAGAAGTAAACTGATACTAAAATCTCTTTTTTTTCCTAGTCAGGTTTTCAAATACTTCCTATCCTGCACAGCTGAAGAATGGTTACTGTAGGCAAGAGTGCTTGCAGAAGCTGTAGTATTAGCAGGCAGTCACAAAACCAAAGCAGTTATGAAAACATCTAGTTCTACCCAATGTGGAGTATACATACCTCAAATTTAACTTGAGCATGACTTTTAGATTATGAAAAACATTAGAGTTCTGTTAAGGACACTTAAGACATCTTTCCCTGACATTCAGGAGTTCTTGTTGATCTCTGAAAAATCTCAACTCTCCTATAGCAATACATAAAAATTTACTTTAAAGCCAAAGTTTTGTTAAAGCAAGCATCTGGTCACACTGAAGCACAGACAACTCTACAACAAACACTAAAGCCACATACCTGAATGCATCATCCACGCTGCATGTTTAGCTACTGGATTATCTTCATAGGATATGGACCTGACCAACATTCCAGCACCAATCATAGCTGCAAAAGTTGCACCAATTGCCTGAAGAAACAGCATTACAGAGTTGGCATATGGACATATGGCCTCCATTCTTATCTCTTAGTGTAAAAGTCAACACTGGAATTCTGAAAACAGCAACCTAATCACAGTTGGGAGTATTCACTGATTTTATTCCTGTAAGGTTACAGTCAAATCTTTGCAGATCTTAGCCTGCAGTAATTTTCATTTTATTTTTACCCAGTTTTCTAGAAATCTAAATTTAATGGTTAAGTTGGCAACAATCTCTTGGCTGTGTAAAGTAAGAGAAGGAAAACCCATAGTTCTGCCCCTCACTCTCATGAAGGCACCTAAAATGTGTTAGCCTTCCTTCTTTTCTTGTATGTTTCTCCACCCAAGGCCAACACCTAGTTTACAGGCTTTTGCTACCAATGATTTAACCTCACTGCCTCTTCTTACTGATGATTTCAAGCAGAATCATCCAGCATCTACCAAACTGGTCAGAATTGTACAACTTTTATCACCAATGATGCTTTATAAATCTCCCTAAGTTATGTAGGTGTTGGAATTTAACTGTTATTGTTTCACTCCACTTAACACACTGAATATGTACTAAACCCACCAATGTTGTTTCATCCCTGGCAAACAGTAGACAGCTTTCAAAGAGCTACATAGGAGAGCACAGGGAGGAGTAAGAATGCACAGGGACCTCCGTTTCTATTTACAGACAGCAACAGAAACTGTGCCATTAGCTTTAGGTAGCTATTTCTAAGAGGTTCTTACTTCCATATATACAGCTGTTAAGGATAGCACAGCGGTTTTTTTGTCATGTAGTTTGTCTTTGACAAACCATCAAAGTAGTATAGAAAAAGGATGTTAGAATGTGACTAGAATCCAACTCTTACATCACAAAGTATCATTAGGATACCTGAATATTCTTTATGGATAAGGATGCTAATGCAGGGTAAAGTTTGCCTTACTTTCCACCAAGTAGTTCACATTTTGCATTTTTTTTATACCAACCATTACATTAGGGGGCATTTCTCAATAAATACTTTTGTTTTTATAACAAAGCTTACCAGCCAGGAGCCCTTTGTCATGAGGTTCATGAGTGCAGGAGATCTGCTCACTGCTGCAGCAGACAGAACTGTCATGCCAATGCTGCCCGCAAAGTACATGTACGTAGACTGAATTCTGTCCTTCACATACTGTGGCCAAATACTGAAAAATAAGCAGTCATACAGAGCTGTGCAGTTATCAGGTTCAGGATGGAGAGCAGCTAAAAACACAGTCAAGCTGTTAAATGCATTTGTAGCTATGGATATAAGGGAGATTTCATAATAGTGGGTCTAGCAACTTCTGCCACGAGTTTAAAATGGGGACTGAACTTGTCAATCTTGCTGGTTTAGTCTAATGTTAACTCAGTAGAAACACTAAAAATGATAAATAATGCTAACTATAATTCAATTTGAAGGAAGAAGCATGCATTGAAAACAGAATAATGAATGCTTTTAACTACAGAAAAAATCTCTTCTCACCAGAAGAGACTGGTGTTTAAATAGAACAAACTGGTTTCAGGAAAAAGGTCTACAGAATATGTACGGGCAGCCTGCTGAGCAGCTCACAAATTGCTGAGTCACAGTGCACATGATTATCTGACACCACAGGACACAAATGTCATTTTGAGAGCTCTAACAATAGCAACAGACCTGGACATAAGTGAGTTTCTGCAGTATCATTTGCTCACACTACAGACAAAAAACTTCTCTGTTAATGCTAGATTTAAACATAGTGCACACATTTTTTCCCATTTCACTCTTTTGACCTGTTATTCAAACCTCGTGGAGAAAAAAAATTAGACACAGCTCTATGACAAGCTTCTCATAGACACAAATAGCACACACAGTATAAATGCAGACAGCCACTTCCAAATACAAATGCAAAATAAAGTAAAATGTCTCCAACACACATTTCTCCCAAGCCCATGCTTATTACTACCCATCTTTTAAGTCTAAGTATAGTTTTGCCATCAGCCAGGTTTTTTTTGACCAAAAAGCAATTCACCAAAATTTTAAGAAGAACATGTTTGTCAAAGCTTAAGCCAAGATATTGTGTTTAATGAAAACTTTTTCCAACAGCTGTATTAAAGTTTAATGAGCAGTCTTACAGGAACACTGGGGAAACTGGTCTCAGCAATGCTTTTCAGAAGACCACACTTCCTAAGTTATCTAGAGCACACCTCGTAAGACAGATTCATATACTCTTCGTGTAAGATTTAGCAAAACAAACTCACTCAGGTTACTATCCATTTAAGGCCGAATAATTCTAATTTTGCTTTAAAAACCTGCAGAAACATAGGTGGGGGGGTCTTCTCTTCACAGCTTAGAAAAGCATAAGCTGAGTGTACACTGGGTGATAGCAGCTAAAGAAGAGACAGATAAAGAGGAGGAGATTTGCTTCATTAGAGAAGTAAGCCATCTTACTTACGCAGCTCTTTCGATAGCTCCAATCTCACTGGACATGCCCATCCCATAGTAGCAGAGGGCTCCCAGGCCAACAGCAGCCCCTCCAGCAACAATGAATTTCCCCAGGCGATCAGCTGTATAAATTAATAAAAAATATACACTCTCATTTAGGCTCCTCCTTGGATAGTTAACAACATCCTCATGTGAATTTTGATCTATCTGCAAGAGCTGATCCATGTTAGTCTTTTTCTTAAAGTTCCACTTTAATTTCAAGTCAGTTTCAACGGTATGAAGGAAACATGCCTTCGAGGAAGTTTTAAGTTAAGTTTCAAAGATTCTCAATATTTAAAGCAGAGCTACTCAACCTTTAAGTGCAGTTTCTGCAGATGGCTCAAATGCTGCTTCTTTCACTTCCTGGCCGAGTTTTCCACGCCTTGCACCCGTTCTTACTCTGGTGGCATAACTCTGTTAAATTCAGAAATAACTTAAGAAATATATAATGAAATAAAATAGAAGATATTCTTATCAACTTACTTGCTACACTTAAAATTGTTAATCTTTTATTAATCTGTGCTTACTTTCATATATACGAAGCAACTGTGCTCAAGGAAAACAAGTGAACATCCAAGTTTAGGAATCTTAGTGAAAAACATCCACATATTCTAGAAGTACAGAACCAGTGTAGTGAATTCCAGAAGCTGGAATTTTCAGCCTGCATTTCTTCTACTCTAGTCCCACCATACTAAACACTGCCACAAGCCTTTTTGTTAAATATGAAAACATAACGTTTACTTTTTTAGTTTGTAATAAAGTATTTTGTTTCCTATGTTAAAACACTCTTCATGCAAACACTTTAATGTAAAAAATATTCTTGCACAATACTTATGCTCTACAGACACTACAGCTGGAAAAGCAGCACAATTTTTTTTGCTTTCAAGTCTAAGATGGATTTATAGAACAAACCTTGAATAAAGGCCTAGAAACTCAAGGTTTTTAAGGCTGACAAGCTCCAAGTAATTATAGTATTCTACTCAAAGTCTTAGTGAGTTGCAAGAGCAACACAGAATACACTCATATTTAACTCCAAGAACAACTTTTGAAGTCTTCTGACAATTTTTTACAGGATTTTTTAAACTAAAATTGCATCTGAGCAGCCAAGGACTCACATCAAGCTGTGAGTTTGTTTCAACACTAAAACACAAAACCTACAAGCATTACTCTCATCAGCCATTAGAGCACTACAGTTCAGGTTTACCAGAGCCCTTCAGTTTGGTTGTGTTTAGCAACTAATGAAATCCAGCCCAATGCTAGAAAACTTACACAAAAAACCCTCAATGCACCTACGAGCTTAAAATGCTTAAGAGGAAAACACAAAGGAGGTGAAGAATTGCCACTAGCACTTCCATCACAGAGACAGAAGAGCAACAACAGCCCCTAACAGTTGTGAGTTGCAGGTCTGTGACTTCCTCTCTCAATGAAGAATAAACAGTGTCTCAGGATAACGACAGTCTGGTTTTTAAAAAAGTTGGTTAGACCTGTGATTGTCCTGCCATAGCTCAGAAATTGCTCTAACCTAGGTTACAGCTCTAAACACACACTGGGACTAAAACAATTGAAAAGTGTTTATCTTAACGTTATAGTTAAGACTCTAATTTGGGAAGAGGGAGACAGGACAAGAATTTCTGTTCCTCCCACCTTACTTAGTAAGGCCTGTCCATCCCTAACTACCTCTTTTAAGCTCTTTTGCCCATTAATTTCCAAGACACAGGTCAGTCATTGGAACAGAAGATTTCACTTCAATTGCTCTAAAACCCCTGAGCAACATTCTTCCTTCAGTAAATTAGAGCAGGTACCTCAAACAAGCAGAAGGCTCATGTTCATTCAAAGCAGGTACTCCACGCAAAGTGATTCTTTTGGCAATACACTCAACCCTTTAAAATACGTGCAGTCAGGGCCATCAGAAAGAGAATTACCTTACCTGGCTAGGCTGCCACAGCCTGTATGCTTTTATAGTGGAGCTCCTCAAGGCTGGGGGAGCCTGAGTAAGGGTGGGGCGGATAGTCTGGCACGGCAGTGCCCTCAGGCACACCAGCCTGGCAGCCAGCATGGTTGCTGAGATAACTTAATACACTGTGTTCCTGCAAATGCACAAGAAAATGTGGTTTACTGTTTTGTTACAGGGCTTTCAGACAAGGTACACTTACTACTCATTCTCAACTACAATAAAAGTACTAAAAAATCCCAAACAAACAAAAACTTGTAGTAAAATCAGTTTTATCGCTAAAGTACTATAATAGAAGGCAGAACCTTCTTAAATACACTATTTAACCTTGCTTTACCTGTGTGTCTCCCAGTTTCATCAGAGACTCCTCTCTCACAATTTACTCAAAAAGAGGAGAACATGCCACTATTCATACATATGAATTAAATCAACACCCTTTACATACTTACATTTGAGTTACTTTAGCAACTAACCTTCTTTTTGAGACACAACACTGCATGACTACTCTGCTCTCCAAACTTACTTAAACTCTATCTAAGCCTAAACCCAAATGAGCAAACAGCACAATATACAGGGTGGGAAAACACTTGGAGAGAGATTGTAAGCCATGCTTTAAAGAATCGGTTAGCTTTATGGGCACAGCATTCAGTCAGGGTCACAGCCCAGAACACAAGCTCAGGTCGTCCTGAGCAAAGAGAACAGTGACATCACTCAAGGGTAAATGGGCAGCACCAGCAGACCCAGCCTGTGTGTTCCACTGGGAGCACGAAAACTGCCAGCTCACTGCCACAAATGGTGCACGTAATACGAAAAACCCCAAGGCCTTGGAGGCACGTGTACTTTAACTACAATTACACACAACCCCTCATCTCACAGAACACCCCAACTACCAGTGCCTTTTTTCAAACGACCGCTCATTCCTTACGTGTGCAGTGTCCAATAGAACCTAAGAGTATTCTAAAGAAAAGCAGATTCAAGCACGGGTGAGAAACAAGCACGCACAGCGCTGCTCAGCTCGCATTAATCACAGAAGAGCGACAGAGAACATAATCCGGCTGCTAAGAAGTCACTTTGCTCTGCGGCGCAGTTACGAAATGCTGCTTTTGTAAGTGGAAGTAGTTTAGGAGGTACATCCTGATTGTGCCACTAAACGCAGCTCTTCCACTGGGATGACACGGCCTGCAGGAACTGACAGGGCCAACTCAGTGATTGTAACTTTTCTGTCTGGAAACTAGTACTTAGAGCAAGGTAACTTCAAGCGCTTCGTCAAGAGCAAGGAGGGCAGAGACCCGAGAGCTAAAACCAGAACAACACTCCCACATATCAACTAGCAAATGCGTAACGTAGCGCTGCAGTCACTGCCGCACCACAGCACGCGGAAACCCCTCCCAGCCCCGGCAGGGCGGCGGCGACGGTCGGCGCCC
>NW_008246060.1:6591852-6595863 GCF_000691975.1 Corvus brachyrhynchos
AGTGGAGCAGTGTATGGGTGTGACACGGCAGTGAGTGAGGAGCAGTGTACGGGTGTGACACGGCAGTGAGAGGAGCAGTGTATCGGTGTGACACGGCAGTGAGAGGAGCAGTGTATCGGTGTGACACGGCAGTGAGAGGAGCAGTGTATCGGTGTGACACGGCAGTGAGAGGAGCAGTGGAGCAGTGTATCGGTGTGACACGGCAGTGAGAGGAGCAGTGTATCGGTGTGACACGGCAGTGAGAGGAGCAGTGGAGCAGTGTATGGGTGTGACACGGCAGTGAGAGGAGCAGTGGAGCAGTGTATCGGTGTGACGAGAGGAGCAGTGGAGCAGTGTATGGGTGTGACACGGCAGTGAGAGGAGCAGTGGAGCAGTGTATCGGTGTGACACGGCAGTGAGAGAGGAGCAGTGGAGCAGTAGATTGGTGTGATACGGCAGGTGAGTGTTTCAGGAGTGCTACAGTGCCAGCTCGCTGACACTGCCTGCACCCAGCTCACAGCCTCCGCCACCTCTGCCGCTCGCTGCGTGTGAATTTGTCCTTCCCAGCGTGTCAGAAAGCTCAGGACCTTGGCATTTCCTTCCCTTGCAGCACAGCACTCTAGAAGCGGGAGGTAAATCTCCCCCTCTGTAACCTCTCTTTGGAGATACACACTTCTCTTCCTTGTGGATATAGTACATGCTCTAAGGCTGGTGCTCACATGCCAGATGAGCACAAAATACAGGGCTGTGTACATAAATTACAGAAATGGATGATGCCGACTCTAATCCCAGCCTTGCAGGGGTGCTCCACAGCCCTTCCCGGGGGCTAAGAATTCCCCTTCGGCCTAAACTATTTCTCTACTGGCAGCTTCCTTCCAGCCTCTCTCCAAATAGAGCTCTGAGATTTTTTCCAAGTTTAAAATAATCCTAAACTGAGCCTTAGGAAGGACAGAGCAGCACTTCCCTGGACTATCAATTCCTCAAATTTATACCAAATTTTACTTTGGGAGCCCTTTTCCAGCTCCACTCCAGCCACAGCTCTGTAGTTTCTTTCAGCCTTAACGCTAAATATGGCCGTGGTTCTTCACTGCCAAGTAAAACAGACTGTGAGAGTCTTTAGCAGGATCAAAGACAAATATAATAAAAAAGATGTGTTGAATACAGAATTAAGGCCAGAAATAGAATAAGACAGATATGGTTTTGAGAATTGTGAGATTAACCTTTCTGTATCTCAGAGCCTTCTTGTTTAAACTATAAGAAAGGAAATACAGTGACCTGCTAGTTCACAAAATGAAAGTCAAGATAAGAGAGATCAGATACGGAAGGGGTCTGAAAGTGCACCAGCATTTAAGATCTTGAAGAAGAATTTGAATTCAGAAGAATGAAGCAGAAGAATACATGACAGAAGGGTGAAAATTCCATCAGAGGGGGCCAAACCTACTGGGGTTTGAGATCTGATTCTTACTCTGACACTTGTTTGCTTTCTATTGGAGTAAGTGAAAATCCAGAGCTTTGGTGTCTGTTGTATTGAGGTCTCCTACAATGCAAGAAAAAAAATGTCAGCTTCAGGCCATGAATATGTTGTTTATTTAGAGACTTGTAGTGCTTATTTCAGAGTTTGTAACACTCTATAATTGTTAGGTACTAAAGGATTCATTATAATAATTAATATTTAAATTTATAATTAAGTTATTAATAGTAATAATTTATGCAAGGAATCAAACTTACCTCTTTTACTACAGCATATAATCATGTAAAGAACTCTCCTGAGACTTTCAAATAAGATACTCATCCTAGCTTTTCCCCAAACTGTTTCTTAAATAGATAATTTTGTCAGAAGCAACGCAAATCTACACAGGGCCCACCCTGCAGCAAACTCAGCAGTTGAAGCCTTCTCACAGAAATTTGCCTGCTAAGAGATACTCCTTTCCTCCTAGATGGTGAACACCTGTAAAGGCTGGCCAGTCCGTGTGTGAGCGGCGCAGCAGTGGCCTCTGATGTCCTGAGGAGTTTCTCAGTTGGAAGCAGCAGGCTGGGTCCTGTCTGCTGGCACCACTGCACCTCTCTCTGGGGCAAGAAGGCGGTGTGCCCCAGTCCCTGTGCCACCTGGGAATGCTGTAGAGCTGCCGAGCAGCCGGCTGTGCTTTTTGCAGAACTTGGAGCTCCTGCCGACAAGAGCAGGGATAACAGCAGGACAGAGAGGCTTGGCGGGGAGATGGCAGCCAAATGCACACATAAAAACCCGCTTTTTAACTCCAGTGCACTGCTCCTTCATGGGACCGTGTTCAAATGCACTGTGCAGCCACCACCTGGATCTGGTGCTGCTCAGTGCCTTTGTTAAGGACCTGGGTGATGGCACCGAGGTGCCCTCAGGTTTGCAGGTGGTACTGAACTCGAAGGGGTGGGTGCTGCACCAGGTGGTTGTGCTGCCATCCAGAGGGAGGTCGACTGGCCAGGGAATTGGGCAAACAGGAATGTCTTGCACTTCAGCAGAAGGAAGTGCAAAGCCCTGCACTGGGGGAGGAACAGTCCCATCCACCAGCACAGGCTGGGGCTCTCCAGCTGGAGAGTAGAAAAATGCAGGCATGCTGGAGAGAGTCCACAAAGGGCCACAGGGGTGATTGGCTGGCAAGGACAGGCTGAGAAAGGTGGGGCTGCTCCATCAGAAGAAGAGAGGGCTTAGGGCACTTTATCAGTGTATAAATAGCTGATGGCAGGGAGTAAAGGAGAAGGAGCCAGACTCTTCTCAGCGATTTCTGGTGACAGGACAATAGGCAATGGATCTAAACTGAAATACAAGATTTTTTTTTTTAAACATAAGGATTTTTTTGTGATTTTTTTTTTCTTTTTTACAGTAAGAGTGGTTGAACAGTAGGACAGGTTGCTCAGAGCATTGTGGAGTCCTTCTATGGAGATTTTCAAAAGCTGACTGGACACAGTCCTGAGCAACCTGCCTAGATCATCTCCAGAGGCCCCTGCCAGCCTCAGCTATTCTATGAGTCTATGAAATATTGATGATTCCTGAAGGATCTGAAACACTTTTGGTTTTTATGACTGATATGCACCAATAAGAGGTTTTTGGAAAACAGTAAACATTGTCTCCAGGCAGTATGTAAAGAAAAATTATTTTCAAAGCAACAAAAATAGTAATAATAAAAAAGAAACTTCATGAAGATACTGTTTTTTTAAAATAGGTGAACAGTTCCTCATTAATCAAAAATATAAATAGGAAAACTTGTACTGACATAAAAATTTCTTAAGATTTTTCAATAGGCCATGTTTTCAACAGCATGTTTTGCATTTGTTGGAAATCTTACGTTTCTTTTGACAAGATCAAGTACAGTTTGATACTAGAGGGTTAACTTCTAATTAGATATTCTGCAAGATCAGAAAATACCATCGTGAGAGGACTTGAATATCCTGAAGGAAAGTGTGAAGTCAGGCTCCAAACCCTGCCTCTCTTCCAGGCAGGAACCAGGTGAGAAGAAGCCCTCTCTTCACCTCTTCTTCACCTGCTTCCCAGCCTTGCTAGTTCCCAGCAGTGAAATTCCCCAAAAATGGCTGTTTCCAGGGCTTCGGGATGGTGGCCTCCAGCTGCCATGCCCAAAGGAGAAGCTGATCTGACTGCCTGACTCCAAAAGAGACTCATCCAAGCTCTGCCCCCCAAGTCCTGCAGGAGAAACATCATGTGTTTTCAAAAAATAAAGCCAGCCTGTTCTTAGGGATAAATCCTGAAGGGATTTTGTTGCCTTGCCCTGAAGGCGAGGATCACGAGCAATGCAGTCATCTTCCAGGAGGCACCATGGGGTGTATTTTCAAGCATGCACCCTGCCTTGCCAGCCACCTGCATTGAGGCAGCAAAAACACACTTACATATAGGCCTCTGCAATCCTGGAAAGCCACGGGAGCCACAACAAGCCCATTATTGTGCTAATAAATAGGGTCAATGTCAATTTTGAAGCTTAAACTTTTAACTCGGCAGCTCTGGCACCCTCCTGCAAGAAAAAACATCTCAGTTTTTCACATGGCTGT
>NW_008246060.1:6596070-6619777 GCF_000691975.1 Corvus brachyrhynchos
AAATAAATAAATCTGTGCTTAGCACCATTTCTCCTTAGGGTAAACTTTGCCATTGAAGTTTTCAAATTAGAGCTGAAGAAAAGTATTTTGAAGGTTTTCTGGCTGTGCTGACTCCAGCACTCCTCATATCTCTCCCAGTAGATTAGAGGGGACTTTTGGACTTAATCTGTTCCTAGTATTCATGTGAAAAAATGCATATTCATTAAGCAACATGTTCTTACTTTAGATATAATTAAACACTGCAGTGTGGAGGGAATTTGGGGAGACCGTACTGATGACTTTCTTTAAGCCTGGCAAGAAAAAAATGCCATTAAATAGAGTATCACTTTACCATGGAAGAATGACTCCTTCCATGCAGGAATTTGTGCAACAAGAGCAGGCTGGAATGTGCCAGAAGCGAAGCAGCATCCATATTTTCTGCAGGTGTGATAATTTTCAGGGTCTTGGATTATTTGGCCAGATCTCAAAACATTTCAAACAGACAGTAGCCTCATTTCATTGGTAATGAACTGTGCTGACTCAGATGCGTCTTCTCTCCTTTCTGTTACAAAGTTTGCACCTTGCTTGTTTTAAAAAGCATTGCACTGAAATTTGTACTGCAGCTTGTGTATTTTGAGGACTTGTATATATATTTACATTAAGCAAAAGTAATTCCAGTCTGGAATTGGAGAAAGTTTGTCTGTGTTTGTGAGAAAATTCCCTACGCACAGTCATAACAAGCACCAGCTATGAAGAATTTAAAATGTTTTATGTGTTGCTAAAATAAAATTAATCCATCATGGCAGACACTTCGGGTGTCAAATAGTGTCTTCTGGGCTGTTTAAGGGATAGCTGGATGTTTTTGTGTGTAAAAATGCTGTTTTGAGCACAGGAAAAATAGCCTTTAATTACCATAGACATTAAAAAAATTAATTTACATATACAGTTGTGTAAAAAATCATTTTAAAATGGAAAACAAACAATATATCTATTTGCAATCTCTGCAACAGCCTGAAAATCAAAAAATCCATCTCAAAGAATAAAAATAGCATCAGTTTTAAATGTGCATTTTCATACTGCTAGAGGTGTTCGGCTGTTGTCAGTACTTTTCATGACACACAGTGCTCTGAGCACACATACAAGTTTGCTCTGCAAGCACTCTGCAAACTTCAAACTTACAACAGGAAAACACTTTCAGGTAGAATGTGTGGAAACCTGTGAGTCATGGGGTAGCTTTATGGGGGAAACAGGTTCTGTTGGGGGTTTCTTCAGTCAATGCAATGTTTTCCTTGTTGGGCATGCTAAAGAAAGGAGCATCACATCAAGCTGTGTTGATAAAGAAGCTTACGCTCTTCAAAGCCCTAAGGGGGGAAAAAAGTAAACATCCAGATCTACTGAAAAATTCTTGCATTCAGTTTTTTGATCATTCATATTTAGGCCCTATTTTTAGTAATTACTTTGTTTTTCTGAGAGGAAACATCACCCAGGTTGCAGTGAACATTTTTTGGTAGGTTTGATTCTCTATGGCCATATCAATAATCCTGATGAAGCTGCATCTGCTCCCTTAGGGAAGAGGCACAGCTCCCTTGGCCTTATTAGCAGTGCCCCCTTGCTTGGCCTAGCACCCCCATTTCCTCTCACTCTGCGTCTTTCCCCAGCAAGTGCCCCCCTGGCCTTTTCTCACTGCTTGTGACATTCCCGCAGGCTTCGCCTGGGTCACGATTCCAGCAGTCTTCTTCCTACTTCCAAACCTGCTGTGTTGTATCCCTGCTTTCTCTCTGACCTTCATCAGTCCCTTCCCCCTTCTGCTCTGTCCCCCCTTTCCCCAACCAGCTGGGATGCATTCTGGCCCTGACAGTTTGTAGCTATTTAAACAAATGGATCTTTCCCCCTGTCAGATGGTAGAGCTAAACTTTATCAACTACTAAAATAAACTTAGAAAATCAGAAGCTTGATATCAAGATGTATCCTTTCCATTGATTATATATTTTGTGTCTCATTTGGAAAGTGGGGGCTAGAGCATGCATTTCTATTCCCAGATTTAACCAAGGCTACAATACATGAAGGTAAATAAACTTGGATGTCAAATCACCAGTTCAGTAAATTGCTTAAGCTTGTGAGTAACTATGTGTATATTAAACTTAAGAGTAGGTGCTCAGAACCTGTTTCTTTAGTTACTCAGGAGAAGAGCTTTGGTTTCTCAAGTGCTCAGAGATAAATGAAGATGAAAATCAAGTGCTTTGGTGAACAAGGACCTGACATTGTTCGGTTATAAATGAATACATGAGATAAAACATTTTGTTCACTCAAGATTCTATTTGAATAAATTGTACATAAAAGGACATTTCTTTTTCTTGAACCCTGTTTTAAAGGCTATAGCATGAATTATTGATTTACATCAGACAACAAAAAACACTAAAACAGTTTAAAAATATTTTTCAGTGAGAGGGTGAAACCCACATTTACAGCCTGAGACCTCTCAGCCTTCAAGAAATTGCTATTCATTTTGTTTAAATACAAAAAATACTCATTTTCCTGAGTCCCTGTGAACTCTATACTGCAGCAAAAAATGACCCAGGGCTTTTTCTGAAATTGCTCTTTGCGCTTTCTAATTACTTCTAACGTGCAGAGCACTGTTCTTCTGCAACTTCTTGAAAACCAAAACTATTTGAAATTCAGTAAGTTTTGATTTAAAGTGATTGGTTTCCACCTGGATGGAGTGAAATTTTCTTCTTGCAAAGTTTATTAGTACATTAAAAGATGCAAATTAATTCATAATTCTTTCAGCTCATTCTCTTGGGAACAATTATACAAGGAAATTATTAATGTACAAGAAAACAACAGTTAAAAATCTCAAAGGGCAGCAGAGGTGTGGAATATATGAAAACATTTAGACCTAGCTAATAGCAGAACTCGGTTATAATAGCTCATAGACCAATTTTAATTTTTCTTTATTTGTATACTGATAGCAGCCACATGGTGCAGACAAGAGCTCAAAGGCTGGCAAAAGGGGTTTGCAGTCAAAGGCCCTGTTCTCAGTGAAGGGCTGAGGAAACAGAGTGTGAAGAGTTGAACATTGCGACCAGGGCTTCTAGGCGAGGTGTCAGTGAGCTCACCTCTGCCATGCCTCTGCCCACACCATCCCATGGGCATTGCAGACCAGACTGTCATTTCAGTGTAAGCCTCAGCACTGATAAACAAGCCCCGTACTTTCCATCTGGATAATGAAACCCCCTGGGATCCAAGTAACATCTGATGAAAAAAGAGCAAACAGACTTGCTTTTCAGGCTTCTTTGATCCACCTGTTTTTCCTCCTTTTATTTAAGGTGCTAAACAACTCAGCTACTTTCCATTTTTCTTTTCATAATCTATCCAGCATGCTTTTAATATTACATATCTGATGAAAATTTCAAATCTTTTTACAATCAGAGTAATAACACAGTCTTATCACCAGGATACCTCTAATGACTCTGGGCTATCTGCTTGCAGCACTCCATGACATATGGCTATCAATGAGAAGACTGAGAGGGAAACACACATGCTCTCCAAGTATTGTAAAACAAGCACCACTACTGAGAGAAGTTTTTCCTGAAGAACTTGCCCTTTTGTAACTTTAAGCAGAGCCACATAAACATAATACACACAGATCAAACCTCTTCTGACATAGCTTAATACACTGGGGCAAGACAAACAGAGGCATCACATGAACTGAGAACACGGTTATATTATGGAGATGCAGGAGCAAAATAATTTGTCTTAGACTTGCTCACATATGCCTTTCTCTACAGACTCTAAGGGGTACTGTTTACAAATGAGAAATGTTTACATTTGAAAAAATAAGATGCTCTACGAATATTTCTCTCTGTTTTCAGAATAGCGTAAGAACTGAAATAATAAAGATCTAAATAACATGGATTGACAAAATAAAATCCTTAAGAAGAGCGGACAGAGTACTGTTGTACATACAAATTACCCAGACAGAAATCCAGGTTCTAAATACAGCATTATTTATTGAATTTTCTAGTGACAGTGAGCCACTTCCAAAACACCCTCCCTCAAAAAAATTCCCAAATTCCAAAAGAAAGGCTTTGTTCTGATGATGCATATAAAGAAAAAAAGAAGTTTCTACATGTCAAAAAATGGAAGTGTTGAAAATGCTGGCCAAATTCCTGTTCTGTTTTGCTTTTGCCATTGCATGACTAGATGAAGGTATTTCCTTTTGCCAAGTGAAAATAGGCTTCCAGGGAACAATTCTATCCCATAGTTCAACTAAAACTACTGAGAGAAATCACTTATTATTACCCATCTAATGCCATCATTCTGTATATTTAGAAGAACATATGAACTTACTCGAAAAATAATTAATGTAACAGCCCTGTGCAACTCAAATTCCACTAGCCTCTTTTAGCTATTTTGGTGGTTTCTGCTAGAGACTGAAATCTCCATGAACTGAGAGAGAAAGAGGTGTCAAAGAATCAGAAGAACATTTCTGAGTGAGAATACTGACAAGAAGCCATTATGGTTAAACAGTTTTCAAATAAAAATTTAATTATTTTAAAATGCAAACCCATTTTTTTTCTGAGGTCAGAAGAATAACAGTTATTTTTAATGTCATATTTATTTTTGTCCTTAAAAATCCAAACAAAGCCACAGTATAGAAAACTCCAGAAAAAGGATAATGTCCTCTGAAGAGGTCTGTGATATGCAGGGGCCAATAAGAGGGTGAAGCAGGATTTTCCTAAGCAAAATTTTCTTCCTCTAAGACTTTGCTTCAGGTTGTGAAATGTGAAACAAGCTGATGGCATCAATTTGATTCTGAAGGGTCATGTACCTATATGAGAAAGCTGTGATTTAACTTAACTTGGGATGGCATTTCTGTAACTGTAAGGACAAAATGGACAGAGATATTCCGTGTCACCATTGAAGTGATTTCTTGTAAGGCTAGCACCAAGGTTCAGTGGCTGAGATCCCTCAGCTGGTGCCTCTGTGATTTGCCTCTTTGGCAGCAAACCAACAATGTCAGCCTAGCATAAATATAAGTGCCAGATCCATTTTTTCCCTTTGAAGTGCACAATCCTAAAGGATCAGGGCAAAGCCCTGGAGAAAACAATATTCAAGTTAAATATCATCATTGTTCTCAAGAAATTACTTCAGTAGCTATTCTAATTAATCATGGTCATTCCCTATCTGTATAGACAGCAGACAGAGAGAAGTGTCACGTAAGGACAGTCTTTCAGAAGGAGTTTTCCCCCTTTAGACACAAGCATAGAGGCTTGACTTAACATACACACTCAGAAGGCTGCAGGTAAAAAAGGTGAGAGCTCCTCTAAATATCAGGCTCTGGTTTGGTTACTGTATTTTTAGGATTTGGCCCTTAGCATTGTAGTAGTTCAGAAACTTGCTGCTGATTACTACCAAAGCAAAATCTGTGATACAAATGTGTGAAACTATGAGACACTGAAAGAAATCACTGTGGAAATGCAGCGATGCCTCATTGATCCAGCAAATTCACTTAGGCCACTGAAGTGTTCCCATCCCTGTTATCAAAGCATTGCTCATCTACCAGAGGTGGCCAGGTGAGACATACCTCAGGTGGTGCAGTTTCTTCCCCAGTAAGCAGAAAGCAAATGAACTGAAATTTTGAATCTCAGCATGAAAAATAATCTTTTCTTTGAAATGGATATTGTTTAAGCTGTGATGAGAAATGAGAACGAGTGGTGAGCAAGTGCCATAAAAATACCTTGGTTAGTTTTAAAGATATTTATGGGAAGCCTTACTTATTGCTAAATGATGGAGAACAGTTACAATCTGTTATAGTTAATTTACTACTACATAAGTAAAAATGTGCTAACAGCAGCACACTTGTTAAATTAAAGCTCACTTAATGATTACACAGCACTTGGGAATAACATCTAGTTAAAGAGTAAGCAGCACTGGATGTTTTCTTTAGAATCATTCCTTTTGGGAAAATAAGGCAACCAAAGCTCTTTACATTTTTGCTCATAACTAAAAGATACAAAACACCAGAAAGAAGACAAGGAGGGATTTCTTCTTTTAGTGCATACTGGAGTACTTACTAGAGCTGATACAGCTATCATGAGAAGGTTACTGGCTCTGACTCTCCACCCTACTACAGTGGGTTGCACTGAATTCAGTCCTATTATCTTGCTGCATCACTCTACAACAGACTGAAAGAAATCAGATGAAATCCTGGACTGGATACTACCTATTATCTACCCCCTTTATCATTTTTTTCTTGTCACCACAGTATCTGAAAAGGTGATTATTAAATCAATAGTAATAAAAAAATCCCAAGACTCAGAGAAAAGCTAGTATTTTCCTCTTTATGGGAGTGACAGTTTTAGCTGAATCAGGGCTATTCTTTGGGTAGGGAGTAACCTTGCCCTGGTTTAACCCCAGCCAGCACCCAAGCCCCACACAGGCACTCACTCGCTTCCCCAACAGCAGGATCGGGGAAACAATCAGATGGGTAAAAGCTGGAAAACTCATGGGTTGAGATATAGGCAATTTAATAGGGAAAGTAAAAGCCACACAAGCAAGGAAATAAAAAACACTAAATTAATTTAACACTTCCCATGCGCACGCAGGTAATCAGCTGTCCCCAGGGAAGCAGGGCTCCATCACAGCCAGCAGTTACTTGGGAAGACAAACACCATCATTCCAAATATCCCTCCATTCCTCCTTCTTCCCTCTACTTTAAATACCGAGCATGATGCCAACCCAATCACTCTGAAGTATGAATGTGGCTGTACCCTCATCTACCTCCTTTTCCATGATGGCACCTCTTCAACAAAATGTGATGTTTTTGCATTGAGTACTTTTGTGAAAGAACTTAACTTGTTTAAAAAAAAAAAAAATCTTGAAGAAGCCTCTAGAGCAATCCCAATATATGGATTTTGCATATATTTTTTTGTCACTATCTTCTTAAGCATTGCTTCTATAGTTCAGGGGCCATGTTGCAGCCATCCCACGCAGCAGCAGGAGTGGCTGGCTATGGTTCAGAGGTCGGTCCCCTCTGGATGGCTTTGCTAGAACCTGCTGTAGAATAGCTTGGTGCTACGATGAGGAAAAGGATCATTTTGGGACTATCAACCCTCCATGTGCTAATGTAGGATGAAAAGTACGAGTATCTGTGGAGCTTCCTGCACGCTGTCTTTGGGCATGGCAGAAGAGCTCCACAGCAGAGGCACTGTGGAGGGCTGGGGTGAGTCTCCACTGTGGATGACAAGCCAGCTAAGTTATCCCAACTCAGAGCTATGAACCAAAGCTGCCTTTTTGTCACTGGCTGTCAGAAACCCCTGCACATCCAAGCTCCAAACCGAGCAATGACAACATGTAAAATGGATCTTGACTCACTGTGTACATCCATATCTCTGGTACACACGGTGATGCTGCAGCATCAGATCATTATTTTTCTTTTTATATGCATGCAGTAATTGTGTGCTACTGGCCAAGAAGGTTACAAACATATTCACTCATTTTTTAATGATGTTTCATCATTAATGGGTAGCACCTGAGATCTTAATGAAGACCGTATACAGTATTCTCTTTGTCTCGTAAGAAATTTAAAGTACATCTTCTTGTGGTTTGTAGTATGATCACTAAGAAGGCTGGAATTAGTGAAATTACTATATGATTAAGAGAAAAGCATTCTAGCCTTTTCTACTCATTAACAAAGGAAGACTCTGTATGTAAGGAAGATTGATTAAACGTTTGTGTTTCTTTTCATGCAGACATCACAGGTAAGGACTCTGAAAAGTGGTCAGCACTGATCAAAGTAAGAGCTACCAGAAGTTGAGAAATCTTGTGGAGAGAAAAACCTTTCTTCCATGATAAATCATAAATATTGAAAACATGCAGTGGTTTTTCAAACAAAAGTTCTTAATGGTATTAAGGACCTGCTCATGCAGGACCCATGCAAATCTATGTTTACAAAAATCACTTTTAATTGCAGAATTTTCTCCTCAGATATTGTAAGTATATTCTGGCTGTATTTGTTATATTCTGAAATTCTTTCAGCTCAGTGTAGAATTCTGCATTTAAGATGAGGCCCAAGGAAGACAGAGCCTCTTATGCTCCTGTCCTTTGTCCTGTGACTTTTTACTTACACATAACTTGAAGTGGATAAAGCTTTTCTAATTATATAAAGGGGGCTATGTTTTTTGGGTTTACAGTGGAAAGTCATTCTCAGCTGTAACTGTGGAGCAAACACAAGCTGCTCATAATAATGCTGCTATGTAATTTATTAATCTAAAATGTTCCACTTTACTACAGATACCTGTAAACTCATATTGGTAAATGCACAGGCTCTGAAGGGCGTATTATATAGAAAAGCTATACAGTGGAAGCTGCTGCCCGTGAAGACTTAGCATAACTAGATAATGTGCTTAATAGTATTTATTCATAAAAGGCAGGCTCTGCTCTGCAGTTTGGATCTTACAAATAATTTAGCATGCACCCAGGAAAGCTGAAATATCCTAGTAGCAAAAAAACCCAAACCGAACCAAATAAACATGCAAGGAATTGAGATAAATGGTGCCCATGTTTTTGAACCTGAAATATCTATACCTTCTGCATCTGTTTTCCTACAACTCTAGGTCTACCCATTCAGCAAAACAGCACAATGGACTGGTGAAGATCAAAAATGTATTTGAGTAACCAACTTAGACAGGTTTACTGAATTTTAGCCTGAAAAGGACTTGTGTACAACACGGGCCTTAAAGTCTCAAATGATTTCTCAGTCAGCTATGGAACTTCTGATCAAGGTAAATTCTCTGGATTTTCCTTTAGGAAGACACACTTTCTATAAAAGGTAAATGGCTACATCCAGATTGAATTTGAGTGCGTGGCTGAAATCATAACTGTGATGAACATATGGGTCACTTCCAGTCTGTATGTCTCTAGCTTGCACAGAGAATATAAAACAATGCTCCCACCACAGCACCTGACTCCCATATGCCCATGGAACCTTGCAAGTACTTGATGATGTATCTTCAGGACCTCAGGGTGTAATTTGGAGTACTTCTGCAGAACACATTTGCAGTAATTCTGCTGGGCAGCTTCAAGGATCCTGATTTCCGTTGCAAACTTTCAGAATACCACTGAGAAACTCACTGGAAGGTGAGAGTTGCTGAAGGAACCCAAAGGAACTGGAAGCTGCTGAACATCAAGGACAGCTGGTTATATCTGCTTCCTTTGGCTGTCTCTGTCTCACTGTCTACCACAGTAAAAATGGGATTTAGTGATAGCTCCTTTTAACATGAACAGAAATAGTTGATTGTAAAAACAAACCCAATGAAATATTCAGGAATAAAATGGTCAAGTCACTAAATAATGCATCCAGCTGGCTCTAGTGCTTGACCTTTGCAAAATTCCTTGGAGCTGGAGGGCAAACTATTTTTTTTTTCCTGATGGTGTATTCCTGGAGAAACACTGCTATGAGAACTCTGTATTTCAGAGAGAAAGCAGCTCATTTTTTAGCTTTAATTATGCATGTTCTTCAGTGGGTGGCCTTCTTCTTTCTTAGTAGGTACTGAATCAATACGCTGGCATAGTGCTAACGGGCACTGTGCTGCTGGAGGTGCCATCTTTCAGAAAAGAGACTTGAAAGCAAGGTCTCATCTCTTTCTGATTTTCCTGGCTCTCATGGCATTTTTTCCTTCTTTTTAATAATAAAGGTGTTAGCATCAGTGCCTTGGTCACAGTCCAAGCTGGGTAATTACATTCTGTCTCCCTAAATTTTGCTTTGTGCAGTTTTAATTTAATATGGTGCCTTCTCTTCCTGCCCTAAGTTGTTTTGTGTCATTGCTGGGCACTATTAAATAACCTCCATATTTCCCTTGAGACAGCTGCATTTAAGCTGTGGGTAAGGCAAAGCCTGCACATGAGTTTCATGAACCGTTCCCAGAGAAGAAAACATAAGCTCACTTGCAATTATTACATTCCAATATTTACCTGGACAAACTCTGGCTTCTCTGCTCCCCTCCAGTAGTTTACTTTCATTTGGAATTTAACTACCCAAATGAAAACAGCAGATGTAGGCAACACTGTCCCCTTCTCAAGAGGTCACAAGGCTCATGCTTGGGAGGACAGGCAAAGTAGTTTTTATCCTCTGTATGAGAACATAAGCTGCTACAAGCAACCTTCCTCTGCAACGTGGTATTTAGCCATGAGCTGCAGAGGGATGCTGGGCAGGGTTATCCTGTCTTGGTTGTGTGGCTGCCTTCCCATTTCGTCCCTCTTGGAGGGTCAGTTCGTCATTCAAGGGTGTCTGAAAGGGTCCATGAGTCCCCTCCTCTCAGCCTTCGTGTTCAACTCATGCACACAGGGCTACCCCTCCAACAGACTAATTCTAACAGGCTGTCCCTGAGGCTGGAAGTGAAGCTAATGCCAGCACATCTCTGGATTCAGCATACAAAGTGACCTTCTTGATGGTCTTCATTGTACCTCAGTTGAAGGCGCTGAAGTTCAGTACCGTGACCCTGAGAAGATCGAGGGTAGCGCTGAGCGGGATGGCTACGCTGGATGTAACAGGGACGTGAGGCTGGTGCTGCTGAGGCCTGGGGGAGGAAGGAGCTGAGAGAGCTCCTCATAAGAAGCGATGCAATGCAAGCTCTGCCATGGACACAGCTGGCCCTGCAGCTGCCACTGAGCCTTCAGCACAGGAACTGCGGTCCCGTGCCTGGGGGACCCCAGAGCACCAGGGACCAGGCACTGCTGTGGCTTGCTCTGGGCAGCTCCTTGCCAAGAAGATTTGTATGTAATAGTTTTGTTGACTGAAGAGTCTGTGAGAAAGCCTGGCACTCGCCTGGGAAAGGCTCTGGACTGGAGCTTCGGCAAATCAGGAGAACCAATCTGCTTTTGGGATCACAGGGAGAGGGGAAAGTCCAGGTCCTCCTTGAGATGGTTTGAGAGAGGCACTGACAGTGGTCATGGTGCAGCTGTGGGGTCACTCTCATGGCAAGGAGACCAGCCAGAACTCCAGGGCAAATGCTCCATGTGCTATTGCCCACGCTGCTCTCAAATACTGCAGATTTAATACTTCTAGAAAACACTGTATCAGTATCTAGATGTAGAAGCATCCAGGCGACATCCACGCTAGACACAATTAATCCAAAGAAGCAAAAGGCATCAATATAACATGGTTTATCATTGGCACAAAGCTCTTTGTAAGTAGGCACTGCTGCTCAGGACTGAAGTCAATCAGGTAGGCAACACTGTCGTGAGTTTTTCCACTTGTGTGTGCTTTTAGAGCTGGGGGAGGATCATATTACATCACCAGGCAGGAGTGATCTTATGGCACAAATCCTTCTGAGGGTGTAAATCATGGTAGGCAGGTTTTCATCAATGATTGAAAAGTAAGTCAAAAAACAAATATTACTTACATAAAACTTCAGATGCAAGCTGTGTAACCAGAACCATCCAAAATAGGCTTATGGCTACAGTTTATTAAATATTTTTAAATGAGAGTATTTGAAGTCTTACCTTGAAAATAAAATCATAAGAGCAAAACTCTATTGCTATAAATCAGCAAGACTCCACTGATTTTCCAATTTACTGTATTTGAGTAATCTTAACTATGTATTATCTCACTCAGCTTTAAAACATTGCCAGAACTGCAGGCTTTGAGGCTTTTCATACTGATAGTATTGTTGCTTTTGCTTCCATCTTTTTTTTTTCTTTTTTTAAATACAGCATGCTTTTATTGTTTAATTTGAAGCTATTCAACCTTTTTTCCTGCTATCCAAAGACATTTTGTATGCAAATCCAACAATTTGGACCCAAAATCATCACCATCTGCTTATTTATAGCATGATCCAGCAGTAAAGGGAATCTCTATTAAGCCCTTAATGAGAGTCATGTGACTGTGCAATGAACTTGGTTTTAATTTTCCTGATAGAAGTGATACTATTTCTTTACTGGTCTCTATTAATATTTTGTGATGTTCTGCAACAACAAGAACATTAAAAAGACCCCTTCATTTTGAGACCCGTCCCCTTCACCCAATTGTGGCTGTTGCTTTATCTGGTATGTAGTGTGTGTCTGGTCCTGGCATGCCACTAGGTGCCAGAATTAAATGTCTTTCTAGATTTGTTTTTATTCATTCAGACTCTGAGGGGGAAGGTAAGCTGCTAAGTGCGTCGCTTTTCAATATGATGAGCTATCCTTGGTGTGACCCTCAGAAAAAAAATTGCCTAACAACGAACCCCAATCTAAAACCCTGCAATACCAGGGTTTCAGAGGTGCAACAAAACCAAACAGCTGAAAGAAAAAATGAAGCCAGTCACTGCTAGTAGGAAATAGAAATTAAATAATTGAAGAAATCTGCCTTGTTTAAGTACCAGCACTAAGAAAAGACTCAAGTAGGTTTTTAACTTGCATGAAGTTTATGAGAAACTATGATCCTGAGGGATCTTGACAATAAAAACCCCTTAGTTCAAAGAAAGTGCGTGGGAAAGAGCAAAGTTGTTGGCATCCTACTTTGGGTGAATCACTTTTCCTCTAATGAGAATACATATCAATTGCAGTGCAGTGCAAAGACAGAATTCTGCTGCTCTCAGAGTTCACTCCTGGCCCTTAACATGCAGTGTGTGGTGGTAGGAAGATTTTTGCTTTAGAATGTTTCTAATAATCTCCTTGTTGCCGTCAGAACTATCCCAACACTCTTTTGCAGGCAGAGCTCACTGCTCTACAGAGATAGATACTTTTTTTCTGCCTTAGATACAAAAGATATTTTATTGGTTTTTATTGGGATGTACGGCAAGTGCTGCAAGTTCATAGCACAAAACTCTCATATATGCCATATTAAACCCACAGATAAAGTTCCTAGAGTTTACTGTTTCAGTTTTATATACACAGTTATACTGGAGGGTAAAAGAAGGAAAACTAGGTCATTAACATGTGTAGTGGTGACTTTTTAATACAGTTATGTGCTGATGTGCCTCACAGACAGGTGTTCTGTCCATGAAATTGTTCAAGTCTGTAGGGTTATGAGACTTTGCACTGCTTATCCTACTTGACACTAGGGCTTTAATCCTGCTCAGCACACATGAGCAGGGCTTTGTGTGTCCAAATTACAGGTTTACAAAACAAGTATCTGTATTTGAACTCTTTGGCTACAGAGAGAAGTAGCCATTTCCAGATTTATCTGCTCCTAAGGTAGAAATTGAACAAGCACAGATGGGTTATGCTGTAGCAATAGCTGCTTTTATCCCTTGACTGTGGGAGAGTGCACTGGCTCTTGAGAGACCCATCCAACCCTCAGCCTGTGGCTGAGCTCTGCATTGCTTAGAAGAGGGTGGAACCCGCTGGTGGTGCTCTTTGTGGGGCATGTTAAACACAGCTTCACTCTAGCTCTATACAGAATGACTGGGTATGAAGGCAAATAGCAGTATCTCAGTATGAATGAGGAGGAAACCAGGCAAATCTGTACAAAATGTGACACATATTCCAGAAAGAACACGCCCCTTACATCACTCAGCTGGTGGGCACTTTGCAAAGAGACCACGTGTAGACCAGTTTGGGTGAAATCCTGATTCAACTGAAATCAGATGCAAAATGTGCAATCCTGAATAAGCACAGGACTTCAGCCTTTTTCTGAAGAAATGGCACATTTCTAATAAAACCTACCCCAAGTGAAACTCTGGGGTGCTCCTTCAGGGAATGTCAAGAAGCTTAAGCCCATCTCGATGAGCTTACTAATTGTGATGTTCAGCCCACAGAATATAACAGGGATCACAGACTGAGGCAAATGAGAGCCTCAGTCTTGGGCTCTCAGAGGGCTGATGAGTTTGAATCCTCCAGTGAGAAAAGAGCTGCAAGCAGCTCTGCCTTCCATCTCTGTAATGCATGGAGAGAAAATAAATCATTATTTTTGCACTACCTCCCAAGGAAAGCAGTAGATGCTTTTTTATATTCAGATGACATTTTTCAAGCCTATCCATAGTGTTCCTGCTCTGGCCACAAATCAGTGGCTGCTTATGAGCATTTTGACAATTCTGCCAAATGTAGTAATGCCAGTGGTGGTGGGCAGTACAAAAGAAAAATCGAGTTGTGTGATGTCAGAGAGCCAGCTAATGCTGAGCTCCACAACAGTCAGCGGGAAGAACTTGTAAGTGGTGTGTGTGAATACAAACGTCAAAGATACCTCATTTGTGTGCAAACTGCAGCCTGACACACTAAAGGATGTATGACCTTTAACTCCCTGCAATAACTGTCAGCCAGCTGTGCTAGGGAGGAATCCACACGCAGTGCCTGTGATATGTTGAATCTCTTTTCAGGTCATCCAGGGTTTGTATCTTTTATTCTAAATGTTAGAAAATGAATTGACTACAACCACAGCACTCATGTAAAAGCAACATATCTGATATGAGTGATACAGATAACAACACATTTCATCAAAAGATCCCAGGGGTAGCATGCATCTTATTCACAATAGTTCCAGCTCTGCAAAAAATTCTTGTTTAAATTTATACACAAGCTGCTCCACTGAAATCTAATCATATGCATAAACCCTCTCAATCAGGGACTTGAACAAGAATTATGTTTGTCTCTGCTGATAACAAGACTCTCTGTAGGGTGAAACACAAAAAGAAACCTTGTTAACTCCTTGAATTCCTTGAAAAATTTTGGATGTCAGACCCGTGTTTTGTCCAAATCAAAAGGACCATTGTCCTACTCTGTCTGAAAATGCTCCAAGATATTTAATGACACAAGATATGCAGGATTTTCTGCATCTGAGAAGATGAGTATTCTTCTGGGGAAGTCTGAGCTTTTAAGTGAACTTCTCAGCTGGATGACTAATGCTTTAGTGAAGCCAGAAAAAACCCCACAATACAAACGAGGCATAAGAATGGGAGTAAGAATGCCTGATGTCCCGAGAGACCCCAATTTCATACCATAAAAACACCCAGAGACCTCAGAGACACTACCTAACTACGTAACATGCCACAATGAAATTCAATAACCCCGCCTTCCTCCAGGCTGTTTTACTAAACTGCTGGGTTTCAGTGCCTGTACAGGTGAATACAGAAGCAAAAGAAAATATTTTATTCAAGAAGAGTAACTGCTCTTGTAAACATATACCAAATGAAAAAGCTTTAAATCTCATTCTCATATAGACTGTCAGATATCACTGATTGCCAAGTCATGATCCCATCAAAAATATGTATCTAAAACACACCACAAATGTGAGAGCAGTCTAAACCTGACTGCATAGCCTGTCTCACAATTGAGATGTGGAGAATTTCACCAGTCTAGAATTTTGGTTTTGGTCAACATCTCCTATCAGCAGGAGAGGACAAATTTCAAGAGTTGATTTTAAATGTTAACCCTCTTCATGCTCAGATCTAGCAAATGCCACATGGAGTCAGACACACTGACTACACAATGGTCTCCAATAGAAAATGTGAGAAGTGGTGAAAAGTAAACTCAGATCTAATTGTCCCTGAAGTTTAGGGAAGTTCCAAACCTATATCTGGATTCAGATGTGACCTTATACCAACATCACACCAAAGTAAAACTTAACAGGGGATTTGTATGTTGATTGCTTTGAAATATTATCAACATGGAGGTCTGCTTTCAATTTCTTTGTAGCAATGGCTACCTTTATTGAGCTTCTAAAAACTCATACTTCTAAATATACAAAATAATAAACATGATAAAAACATTACTAATGTGCATCCTTTTCCCCTTCCCAAGTGTGCCCCTTACGACAGTTTGCAAGCAGTGTGGAAATATTTGTATGGTTGTTTGAACATGCTATAGTGAAGCAGCATAAATCCCATACAGCAAACCTGAGATGCAGTGTGCCCTCCTGTTCCACTCACCCAGAGAGAGGGGTGTTCTTACCCACCTTATAATTCAGTTGAGGTGATGCCTCTTAAATACACACTCCCTCCAAGGCAGTCATTTATCTGTGCTATCAGGTAACTGCTTATTTTGAGCTGTTAATGACAATACAGTTGTCTGCCAAGTGTACTAAAGCTCCTTCCTTCTGTACCAGTGGAATTCAGCAAATCAAATCTAGAGGAAGAGATCTAACCTCTAATGGTCTTTAGGGGAAACCTTTTCCTGTCTTTCCTGAACCAGTAAAAGAGCCCAAGCTGTGCTATTTGGCAGCTTAACCTCAGAGAATGTGCAAAGTAAAGAAATCTCTGAAAAACAAGTTCCAACAAATACCACTGCCAAATCCTCTTCACTTGAAATAAGTCTTAGGTAGCAAATCCAGCCTCTACTTCAGGCTGCATACACTATAAAAAACAACCCAACCTGATGTGAGAATCTTGAAACATCATGAAATGAAAAACTGTATCAATATTTCACTGGAAGTCTAGACCTATTTTAATGTCACTTAAGAGGTATTTTTAAAATACTGGGATTTAGGTGGTGAGAGAATAAATGGACCATATTTTAATGTCCCCACCTATCTAGCTGCATTTCAGAAAGTTAAACTGTACTATTTTATGCTCATGACTTTATAATCCTGTGTTTCCATGAACACAAAAGTCTCCTGTGTCCTTGAAAGAGATAACACTTGCTTTTCACTCAGCCAGTGATGTGGACACACTCAGCAAACACTCAAACCTGTTTGTGTGGCACTGCCAGGCTGCTGCCCTCTCCATGCATGTACAGTGCAGACACTCACAAACCACTTGGGACAGAGCTGCTGCTCAGCTCAGCCCCACCCTGGCAAACAGGAGATGCCAGAGCTGCCCCCACACCTCTGGCTGATTCAGGGAGTCCCCTCAGCAATCAGGAACCAGGCATATGAAGACCACTCTGGCTCTCCAGTCCTCTTTCCCAGCCTGATACCTTCCCTACAAGGTGTGCTTTATGCTCCAATTACTGATGAAAGCCATCTATGCTAGATGGGCCCCAGAAGCCCCAAGGTTGATGGCCAACATGCTGGCTCTGTCTTCAACAGCTCTATTCTCTGCCAGCACAATGCAGAACCATGGAATCTCTATTCTCCCAGCACCTCTACTCTCAGGAGAATCAGGTTCCTTCCCCTTCATCTTGCTAGGGAAGATGGGAGAAGCCAAAAGCTGGCAGCATCCTACCAGAAAGACCCCAGTGTTCATGGAGGCACTGCTGAACAAGTCTTATAGGTCCATGGAAGCAGAAGTAGATCCTTCCACCTCCACCTCGATGCTGGAAGATCCATTTCTCCCTCTGCTTTACCCTTGGAATCATTTATCCCAGTCCACTTTGCCCAGCAGAGCCTGTCCTCTCACTGCTCTGTTGTGGCACTTCCCAATCAAATACGAGTGCCTTCAGAAGCCTGAGTGCCACAGAGGATGAGGCCTGCCACATTTTGGTTTCCCATCCTGCAAAGTCCTTTACATTTTTCTGCATTTAATAATCTGCATACCATGCTCCACTTTCAGACTTAAATCGTTCTGATTCCTTCCATTCAATTGACAAGATGAGGGGTTCTTTTTCTTAAATATGTAATTTAACAAAACCTATATGGAATATGCTCACTTGTTTCAGTGATCTGGAAAATGTGCTTTGTCTTTCTTCTAGAGAACATGCACATTTCAGATTTCCCTTAAGCTTTTGAATGATTTCTGATCTTGATGGTTTTACTTTGTCGGCCCAGCTGATACCAACCAGATGAGAGAAACAATTTGAGAGTGGCTTTTGCCCAGGAGGTAGCAGAGAAGAAAACCAGCAATAAAATTCTGGTAATTTCTCATTTCATTGTAAAGACATGTTGTGGAGATTTGCATATTCTGCCTGTGAAGGAAACAGAGCTATAATCATATGATATGGCAAGAAAGGCTTGAAATGCTGTTTGAGACTTAAGGTGTGAATCCTTATTAAGCAAACCTTTCGTATGAAGAATGCTCAAAGGAAAAGCATCATTTCAGGCATCTTGCTCAGTAACCTGAGCAATTCTCAGAAATACCATAAAGACTGGCATACTGAGCAGAAGTTTATGTGTGAGGTGTGTGTACACTACAGAGAACATGCACGTGGCCTATCAGTTTAGCCCACAATACTGGCAGATAAAAGGCTGGTTCCTGTAGGGCACACGGCATGCTGAGAGCTGCTTTCAGCATTTCACACAGCCCCATCTCTGCATCCATCAGCTGGCCTCAGAGTGGAAGGGAAGATGAGAAATGAATTAGAAAGATACAGCTTGTAATGGCTGAGTCATAACACTAAATGCCTCTAACTCAAGCTAACAGGGTCATTTAGAAGGGATGACTTGCTGTGCATCTGCTGAAGAAGAGAGGAAATTCTGGGTACTTAACATTTTAGAATAAAACTCAGAGTTTCCCTTCAGCTGCATTTAGTGTCTGAACAAACTCCAGGGCACAAACTCCATCCAGTGCCAATTTAATATAGGCCTCTATTTGCAGAGACTCATTAACGTTGTGCACAACTGCTTTAAAAAAAGGTTAAAGTCTTGGCAGAAAGCAGCAATACCAACTATTGATTCAACTCTAGAAACTCTCCAGCACTTATATTGAGTCTTACCACTTGGGGAATCATTGAGGCACTTAGCAGAGGTTTAAGCAGACACCAAAGCACAGAGCCACAGCCAGTGGCACAGAAGGGCTGCAGGCACAGGCAGGGCAGCATCATGTCCCTGCAGTCACCACAGTGTCCCTTGCTGTGCCAGCTGATGCAGTCTGCAGGGGCAAAGCTCCTGGCATCCCAGCTAACTGCTCTCCAGCAAATCAAATCTGCTTATATACTTTCCTTAACTGCATGCTTTAGTTCTTTATAAAAAACAGAGCTTTAAAAATGAGACACCACCCTTCTGTACTAGAATAAGCTTATACTAGGCCTTATTCTATACTAGAATACTATGTATTTTTTCTCTTGTAATTCCTTTGGATGTGAGGTTTTCACTGTTTCTCCCTTTGTAGATACTTGGGCTCATTTAAAAAAAACCCAACCATAAAATATACAGAAAAGTAAGTACTGAAAGTGTGTTCTGTTTATTCGTAACATCAGTGGCTTTAGAAACAGGTTGAAAGAAACTCAGGAAAAGCCTTCAATTCAATTAGAAATTATCCAGAAACAGCAGAAAACAAAAAATGTGGACCTAGAGAGGCACAGGCATTGTACAAGGTTTGATCAATTGCTGGGCTTGACGGCCCAGGCTCACCTTTAATTACCTGCATCTTATTTGCTTCAGACTTATAATGTGTATTAGAGACCTCAACATTATTCCACACAGATTAAGAGCAGACATTATTTTGTAAGAAGTTAATGAAACACCCTTGGGGATGTGATTTGGTATGAAATGCTTTTCATCTCCCAATGTTCTCAAAGCATTTTACTATTCAAATGTACTGATACAGATAGCTCACACTCTCACTGCTCTGCTGTAACCAGCTGAGGAATGGACAGCAAGAAACACTTAATTGTTCCTGCTTAACCCTACATAAATATTTAGAAAAATATACCTCTTGAAATGTACCTCTGTCCATTGAAATGGGATGGGGAATGTAGGTGGAAAGAATTAAATTACCAGAGTTGAAATTTGGGGGGGGAGTACATCTCACTTTCTGGGGGTTTGATAACATTCATCTGCTCTAAGTGGTGCCCTGCATACGGCACATACAGCAAGCAGTCTGAAATCACTGCCTCTCCTGAAGAGATTCTTACAGCAGGAAGACTGGTTTCTGATTAACACAACTTAGCTTGATGTCCTTAATTATCCAAGGGGCATGGGAGGACCACTGCAGGCCTCAATCCTTTACTTTCAGGGCAGATGAGATGGTACGAGAGCTGTGTGCCCTGTCTGCTTCCTGGCGCTCCCATTGCAAAGTCCCAGTGAAACAGCTCCTTAACAGGAGCCATGAAAGCTCAGACATGGAAAGCCCTGATGGCTGAAGGGTTCTCAGAGATGCAGAACTATGTTCTCAAGCTGAGGCACAGCATAGTACCTCGTCCGATGCCTGGAGATACCCAAGAGTGTCACTACAAAATTCGCCAGCTATATTAATTACTTTTATATTTATGGCCCCCACCCCCAAAAAACTCTTAACTGGAAACAGTGGCAGGCAGTGAGTTAAACCTACATTATTTATTGTGCTAGAATAATTGAAGAACAATGATGATGCAAAGGATCTTGAAAGATCACCAGGTTTAAGTTCCTGCCCCCAAACAGACTCAACTGAACCTTACAGCATTTTTGGTGAAAAATAATCTAAATTCTTCTTAAAGCCTTTTATTCCTGGTGAGACCACCTACCCAAAGAAGTCTGTTTCATCATTCTCACTGTCAGAAAGCATTTCTTCCTCTCAAATGAAAATCTTGTTCTCCTGTCCGCTGCAAAAATGCAAATGCATGTACGAAGTGCATCCAGTTTGGACTAATGCTTCCTTTAGAAGACTGGAAGAAATAGGTGTTGTCTGGCATTGCATTTAGGGAGAGGGGCAAGAAAAGATGGTATTGGGAAGAGAAAGGCAGACAGCTGAAGCATCAGGCAAAAATAAAAGCTATTCATGAAGGATGTTTTGTAGAGTGAATGAATGCAGATTTGATGAGGTTCATAAGTAACATCCTGCAGGGTCAGCAGGGAAACCCTAATTAGGCAGGATGGCCTTCCTCATTATTAGAGTTATATGCTTGATTAAAGAGGTACAATTCTTCCTCATACTGCAGGAGGCCAACAGGAAGCCTGCTGCATACATCCAACCCGTGTTTCCCTGTCCCTTGCACACACAGGCACATCCCAAGTGCTGCTGTGCAGCCTCTCTTACCCGTGTGTATCCTCATGCATGCACAGACGTGCTGCAGGACACCTCCACCTCCCTCCTCTCTTTTCCCACAAGGTGCTGCTTATCATGTGCCTGGGTTCAGAAGAAAGCAGGGATCTTGCCCTCCTCTAGATGATGAAGAGGCTGTTGAGCATGCAGTGGTAAGTTGACAAATGGGGGAAAACCAGAGTAATAGTTGTATGCAAATTAATAGCTCCCACTGTTTCATAACACACGTCTCCCAGCAGATGCCACAGGTAATTATGTAACTAAGGGTAGTGCTTCTGGGAGCACTCATAAAACACAGCTTTTATCTGGCTGCTTCCAGCCCATGTCTGGTAATGTATAAATAATGTTAACAGCATCCACACAGACGGTCAAAGATTGGATGTGCACTGGGTATATGCATACCTGATGAAATACAGATTTTGCTGCAAACTTGAGATATATTAGAAGAGGGGGAAAAAAAAAGGCCCTTAAATGCACCTACCAAGGTGCTACCTATAAGTTACAAGAACTTCTTTTTAGATAAGAAAAGCTGGGTATTTAAGGACTTTCTGAGTGTCCCTTTAGGCAAGCAGCCTTCAGACTGATTCAAGATAGGTTATGAATATGGGGAGGCAGCTGCTTGACATGGGTCTGGCTCCATACAGCAAGCTGACAGCTTCATATCCCAGGACACTTCAGCAATGCGACAGCTGTGATACGCAGGGAGCTCACTGTACAACAGTGTAGTTAACAGGAAAATCCTCTGTGAGTGGGGCCAACATTATTGTAAAGATACCTGTCAGTGTGATTAGGAAAATAAGCAAGAGATCAAAATTAATTTTTGCTGCATTTTGTTTCCCACACTCTCTTCTCATTCTTCCACATGTGCTTTGTACGTGTTCCAGCCATACCGAGTTACTCCATGAATGTGCATAAGCGTAAGCTTATCCCATTTTCTTGCCCACAGATCATAAACACAGTCATGCAACTGAGAATGCACCCAGTGTATTGTGAATACCATCTAAAAATGTGGTGACAAAATGGAGAAACAGAGCAGTTTTGAGGAAGGCATACAACAAGAGCACGTCTGTGGAGGAGCTAAAACACAACTGTAAAAACATGAACCACTGATATTTCCCAAGGATAGTCACAATGGAGGGGCTGCTACAGCTACTTTGTTAGCTTTGCTTTTGTTGTTCAAGCCTGTCAAAATGAGAACAGTACCTGAGAGGAGCAATTCTGCAAAGCAGGAGAACATCTTTTTGCAAGTGAATCCCATTTGTGAAGATGGCTTTAGGTGCACTGAAAAAAATCCCATTGTAGTTTATCGACAAATGTATGCAGTATAGCATGCTCACAGTGGCTACAAAACTGAGAGAAATTCGATTATCTATAAATAATTCCTCATTATGTGTCAACGTGAGGAAGTACAGACAGATATGTGAGCTGAATAGAGGAAGGAGATCAAAGGAGCTGAGCTAAATATTCAAATGCAACAGTTTGATAGAGCAAGGGAACAGACAATCAAAAAACTACCCACAGTAATTGCTGATCCACAAAATTGATGGTGGTCATACAGTTTTACTGTTATTTTCCTGATGCTAAAAATGCTGGGTTTTAATCTGAAGTTGAAACATTGCACTGCTTTCCACCACTTTTTCAAATTTTTCTGTGGAAAGCTGTTTTGTGATGCAGCTTGTATCAATTTATATAGAAATACTGAAGAGTTATTGCAATTCTATCTTACGAAATATCAAGCTGTTTTGCCACTGAACAAAGGAAAAAAAAAATCTTAAAATGGGAAATATTTTACTAACATCTATCCATAATGCTTTGTAAATAAAAACATGCCATTTGGCATATCATCAGTTTGTGTTAGTACACCGTCAGTGTCACAAACCAGAAAAAACAATCTAACTGGGAAAAAACCCCTCCCAAACATCAAAATAAGAAAGAATGCACATTCTAAAGTAAGATTTACTAAAAAAACCCCCTCACCCTTTTGAAGTTTCTCTTTCACATTTTAACTGCCAGCATTTCATGCCTCAGCAATTCTTAACCTGGTTGGCTTTCAGAAACAAAGCCGTAAGAACTGTAGGAAGAACAGGCTTTAATTGTTGTTTTACTTTAAAAAAATTATAGTCTACTGTATTTCTTAGTATCAAATTCCTAAAAAGCACTTACCCTATCACATGGCTTTCTATAAAATTATTCACAGAATTACACAGCCACAAATACCAATATACTGAGGAGCTTAAATTTTATGTTGTGGCACAAACATTTTCTAAAATAACTTTCTAAAATAGGTTTTTACAGTATTATACCCATGATCAATACCCAGGCAATTCTATAGTTCAATTTTTTTAGCAGAAGTGATCCAATAATTGAATATCCTAAAGCACATTGTGAATGGTAAGCTTTTAAGGGTGGACTAAACCCAGGGACAGTTTGTATTTATTCCAGTAAGAACTAGTAAGTGCATCATAATTTCAAATTACTTAAACCCAGGAAAACTGTGTAATGTCCATCTTCTGTGATTCAGCAGATCAGAGAAAATATTAAGAACCTCCCCCTGGGACTTACATCTGTGGATGTGCTCCTTGTAGAAGTGACATGAGGATGCCCTAGTTACTGATCTCTCAGCTACCAATAGTTTTGGCCCAGTCTGGTTTTGTCTTGGCAGAAATCAGTAGGAACCTGTTGTTTCTTTAAAAAACCTCCCCATGGAATGCTGGAAATTGAAAGGTTCTCAGTCTAGGTCCTAACAGCCCTCAGTGTCCAACCCTGCCCTTAGGGGTGAGCAGCAGCAGTAGAGTCCCTTAGCACTGAGCTCCTCTGGGATGTAGCAAGTTCATGAATCCCCAGAAGTCCCCAAGGAGCAGCAGCTCTGAACCTCACTGGGAGTACAGTAAAGTGAGAAGCTTTATGCTTTGCATGCAGGATTTGAATTTCCAGGGCTGCTTCTTTGGCTCCTTGATAGCCCTTAAATTCAGCAG
>NW_008246060.1:6619879-6646914 GCF_000691975.1 Corvus brachyrhynchos
GCTGTTGCCTGTGTAACCCTGCTCTCCAGGACTTTGGATGGCAGTTTCTCTCAGGCTGTGTTGAAATTAAATAGTAATAGAAAAGTAATCTCTGAAAGTGAATACCAGCTCGAGTTAGAAAAGCCCTTGCCAAAATATGCTCTCGGAGCAGGCATAGCACATATATTATTGAAAAGCTTTGTTTCTATATGGCATGCCAAGTTGGCAGAAATGCATATTTGAAATTTAGAAGTGATTGCTAGGGAGCTAGTCAAGAAGAAGGAACTAGAGAGGAAGGAATTAATAGTATTTGTTTCTCCCAAAGAATAAATCTGGAGCTAGTTTGCTTTTTTATGACAATCTTACATTATTCATCTTTCTAGGTCAGAAAATAGGAATAAATTTTATGTGACACTCTCTTGTAATCCAGTGGTACAAAATGGACTCTCACAGAAAGCTGCAGTATTTTACTCTGCTGTCCTGGCACGTAGGGAGATACATTTTAGGGCCCTTTGTGGTTTGTGTGCTGATATTGTGCCTGGCAAGATCCCTGTGTCTTCTTGAGAAGGGGAAAAATAAGACAGCACAAAAATGATACAGGAGTAAAACTAAGTAACACAGACTCTGCATCAAGGATATTATTTCCCTAGGGAAAACTGGGATGATTTTTCATCCTCTTTGGATTCTGTCATATTTTTCAAAGTATCTGTTTAGCCATAGAAGTGACTTAAAGGACAAGCACTAAGGCTATCAGAACGCACTGCAGCAAATTCTCATCCGCTGCTGAGGGAATGAGGGGACTGAAGTAGGGCTGAAACAGCTGTAATTTAAAAAAAAAAAAAAAACACCACCAAACCAACACTTTTATAATAATAATAAAGAAAAAAACAAATGAGCAGCATCTGATTACTACAGAGAAGTCACTGATTTAGGTGAAAAAAATTTCTGAGAAACTTCACCTGCTACCCTCCAAAGCTTTTGTTATTGTTATTCCTCCTTTCTATACAAGGAGAAATAAAATTAGGCAGCCTTTTCTACCTCACAGAAATAACTTGTTGCTCAGATTTCAAGAACTGATAATGCTTTTTTACTTAAGATGACCACAGCCAGATATCATTCCCACACTTTATCACCATGCATGACATCAAATTCTGCAAGACTAAATCCAGGTTACTGGCTCTGGAGAATTAGTGGCAGTTGTCTACATGTTCACACTGCATGCAGAATGTGGGAGAGCATTAGCAACGTGCTAGGTTAGGTAATGAATATTAAGATATTTCTGCAACATCCCACAAAAAGCCTACAGCATCACCAGGATCTAAACCCAGGTATGCAAGTCTGTGTCAAAACCAAAAAAAAATTCAAGTGAAGTTAACTCCTTTCACCACTGTCCAAGGAAGATTCATTTCATGCTGATATAGTTTCACCACAGAAGGTCAGATACATTTTGAGCTAATTAAAGAGTGAGTTGTTGCACAGGATTCAGATGTATAAAAGTAGTTGGGTGTATGTTTTCAATATAATTCTCAGTACATGCCAGCAAGACATGCCATCAGTACCCTGTCTTTCCACTCTATGGATCCACAGAAGTGAGATAAGTAAGTTCCCAGCTCAGGCATAAAATATCACTTGAATTCATTACTGGCTATGCCTGAAGAGTCTGCCAAGAGGTAAGTATTAGGCTAAAAGTTATAGGACATACTAAATCCAACACAGGATTCAACTTGTCTGACAAGTACTGTAGTAGCACTGTAGTGATCTGACTTTAGATGAGGCTCTTCACCAGAAATTGAACACAAAAAGCAATTTGTCCATGAAAGAAACAGTCACTATTTGCAAAATTGCTTAAAGAAAGCTCTGTCACTGAGGTCACTGATGCCTGACCTCACCACAGCAGGTGTTTATCTTACAACAGCAGTATCAGGATTTTTTTTTTGTTTTAGCAAGTGTAAGTCCATTTAGCTTTTGGTAGTGAGTATCCAAAGCAATATACAAAGCTTCTTCACATATCAGTTTGCTTTAAATATTTGTAAAATTCTGATTTTATAAAGAGGGTGACAGGTCACCACAGCACTTAAATAAATTAATAAATAAAATAGCAATGATAAAAAGCACTGCCTGGTTCCACACCTCCAGAACTGCATGAATTACATGATTCCCATGTCAAATGGAAGGAAGAATTAAAACTGGACCCACAAAATCTCCAGTAAAGAGCTGGCTGAAACCCAAACACTTATGAATTTTATGGCCTGAGGATTATTCACCCAATTACACTTCCAATTTTTGACACACGAACGGCAGAGCTCAAGAACATGAGCCAGAAATTGGCAGTTTGTCCTCTCTCCCCAGCTGATCAAGTTCTGCTTGTCTTGAATCAGGCTGGAGAGAGCAGCTCTGTCCCCCTGTGCACCTGAAAAAACAGGCAAGCAAAATATTAAACAGCTACAGATGCTGAAAGAAAAGGAACTGTTCAGTCAGCTCTTCAGGGTTTTTTCAAAGCCTTGCTTGTAGGACAAAACTGATGAGAATATCTGAAGATTATTAAAAAAAAATTAAAAAAAGGAAAAGAAAATTTGTCTGATAGGAGCACAGCTAAAGCTTAATCTATTTATGTAACAAAACAGAGGCAAACTGCTGTTAATATGCTAGAGAGGCACAGAAATTTCTGCTAATCTATTAACAGGGGACAAGCTGCTCTTCTGGAACAGTGAGGGCTGACATCAAACTGCCAGTCTGGCAACCCTTTTTACTCAAATCCCTCACATCCCTCTAAGACAGGCACTCATCACTGTTGGTGCTCCCAAATGGCTGACACACCAGAGCAGACCACGTCCTATTTCCCTGTTTTCTTTTCAAGCTACAGCACAAAACTTCTCACTCACAGTCAGTGCAGTCAGTGCAGTCAGTGCAGTCAGTGCATGGGGCACGGTTTCATCACAGCAGGAAAAGCTATTCCCTACCAGGCTGGTTGAGAGAGGGCACGGAAGGGTTACGTTGGTTGGTAGGAGTTGGTGCTTAGTGCCAGAGGTGCCTGGATGAGGCTGCCTGGTCCAGCCTCCCCACATTAATGGGGAGCTCCCCAGCTCAGTGGCTGCCTTGTTTTGTCCTATTCAAGTAGGCAATGCCAGCTAAGTTCACAGCACAGATTCAGCATTCAGCAGGGGAAAAGGCAAAGCCCTACGAGTTTCTACCAATGGAGTAAAACCACAGCACTGCTCTGCACCAGAGCAGCATCCTTTCCATGGGGAAACCAAACCAAACTAAAGAAATCTCCTCTTTTTAAACAAATCACACTCAAAGACTGGGCTTAATGTTAAAAGTTTTTAAAGTGCTGAGGCTCCAGGTCACAACGTTCCCTTTTCCTATGAGCAAAGTACCTTGGGAGAGCACAGAGTTTTATTGCAATTTCCATATCTCCATTCATGATCAAAAGAATAAAAAGGAGAAAGAAAAGGGATTTATTTCCCTATTACCCTTAGACTGTCCCATACTGCAGGCACTGAGTCCATTCCTTCCAACAGCAGTGTACTTCCTCAGTGCTTTTCTAATGAGCAGGAAAAAGAGAATTGCAGAAGGACTGTCTCCTAGCCAGGTTTACCAAGTCCAGGCAAATCCATCAAGATATCTGTCAATTCCCAACATGTTCCCTGCACTGCAGCTCCTCCAGAGTGGAAGATAACAGCCAGCAGGAAGATCTAAATGTTTTCAATGTCATTCTTTAGGCCTACAAGATGCAAAAAATCTTGGTGAGAATCTGTCCATGTGTCTTTGTCAAAGACATAAGCAAGGGCACTTTCCAAAGGACTGTTCTGAATGTTCTGTCAACACACCAGAGGTCACGATGAGAAAGGAGAAAGGGAGAAGCCACAGAAGAACCAGCTGTCACACAGACTGCAGTAGCCTTAGTGTGGGGAATAAAAGGGAGGCCCTTGTCACTAGTTATCCCCTCTGCCACTTTCATAGCCATACTTTGTAGGTGTGCTCCCTAACTGTGTGACTTAATTAGCAACTCTGCAAAGTACACATTAAGGGGTCTGACTGTCAGGTGTTGTGCTGTGACTCCACAGCTGTGCAGTACAGAACAGCCAGGAAACATAGACAGAGCCATGTTCTCCTACAGAAATTAAAGCATATCAATAGCTTTTTTTCCAGCATCTTTTGCAGCTGATATCCCCAATCTAAGTGCTGCCATCTGTTAACCATGTTGCATCAAAGTTCTCTTGAAGGAGGCTAAAAGAACTAAACCAAATTGTACTCAAAATAGAATAATAGATACTGAAAGGAGACCATTGCGGTGCACTGGCATCCTATATCCAAGGGACTTCATTTTCAGAGTGATGTCAATGAGCAAGGGGCTGCTATGCAACTGTTCATCTTGGCAAACCCTCAAAGTGTTTCTGGTCTCATGCTCTGCATTGTTCCAGTAAGACGTTTACCTGTGTTGCCCCTGCTGAACTACATTCTTACATTTGATATGCTGCTCCACTTTTACAACATGTGCCCTGGGAGTACTTGAAAAGAGTAGATGGCCACCAAATTCAAAGCAAGGTCTAATCTGCAATTCTCCTGGGAAAAAGTGAATGGTTATCTCCCCCCTTCTATTCTCCCCTCTCTCCCACCAAGCTTTCTACTAAACACAATTACATGCAGCATTTGACAACAGAGCTGATAAATTATGTGCTGCTTGAATTGAAAATGTGAAGGATAATAGGGATAAATATCAATGCATTCACAGATGACACAAACACATTTCATCACTTTCAAGGCTTTTTGGTTGTGCTCAGGAATGACTTGCATGAACTAATTCCTCAGTGCATCGTCTTAAAAAATTCTCTAGAGAAAAAATGGACTATGCCCAAGACATAGATGACAGACAAGAGTAAAAGCAATGAAAACCCCAAAAGTCCCAAAGGGAAAATATCTTAGGGACATGAAAATCTCTCAGCTGAGAAATTTAGTTGAGAATTCTCCAGTTGCACTAAAACTGGAAATTGAGTTTGGATTTCAGATAACTACAATTTATTCCCCTCTGACTGATATTTATGTGCTGCTGGAAATACTTTCTTATGACTTATCCATAATAATTACAGGTGAACACTTCTGCAACAAGAAGAGTTTTATTGTTGGCTTCCATTAAACACAGAAGTCAAGCCATCTAAAAGTTGTGGTGGACTGCTCTCTCTTGTTCCACCACTGTTTTTGAGGGAAATAGCAATTTGGGCGATGCAGAACCTATAGTTAAATACTCTAATGCAGCTCTGTTATCATTCTCCAGTAGTAAACCAGTAAGCTTCCCAGAAATCCTTTCAGTGTAAAAACCAGACAGAAATCTCAATTTAGATGTGGGTGTTGCTAATGGAAAACACATCCTATCAGAGAGAATGCTCCAAGATCAAACCTCTGAATTCAGACTGAGGGGTATATGGGGTTTTATCACTGCTTTGAGCTTGGTTTAGACTGCTGCACATTTCTTCCTACTTTCCTGTGTGAAGAGCCCAGAACATTACTACGCAGGCTCTCACAGATGTCCTGTGTAATTCTCAATTGTGTTAACCTTTAAAATTTAAGGGTATCAAAGAGCAGCTTTCAGTTGCTGGCTCTAGATACCTCCTGCATCTCTAAGAAATGGAACAGCAACCTGCCTAAGCACAACATTGCATTGACAGACCAGTAAGTTGTGGCTTTTCAGGATACTCTCTGCATGCAATCCACGAGGATACACATTCAGGACTGCTTTTAGAAAGTTAAACAGCCCAGGGAGGCAGCAGTGGGATGCTGCCATCAGAAAAAAAGAAAAAGACTGTGTGGTTGGCAGGACAGTTTCCATTTTCCCCCCGTGTCTGAAGTTCCTGCTTGCAACTGTTCTAGTGCCATGTAGGGGAAACACGTACCCAGCAGGGGATGGAAAGAGGTACGGAGAGAGAACCACAAAGTCAACCATCTGTCCTGAAGCCTCTCAGATGGAAATACATGTGCTCTCTCCTTATGCTTCTCTTGCTCTCTCATGACATTGCTGTCATGGCTCTTGATCCCTCTCTAGGCTTTCTGATCACCTGGAGCACATCAGGGCCTCCCCAGGCTTTGGGGGCCTGATGTGTACCCAGGTATGTTTTGCTGCCACTTCTCCCCAGCTTCCCTCAGCTGCAGGAACAGGCTGCACAACTCCTGAAAGAGAAGCTGCTCTTCACCATGAATCACCCAGAGGCAGGAAAACAGCTGCAACTACAGAGAAGTTGCATACATCCTGTATTTTTAACAGGATTCAGTACAGCTACCCTTTAGGCCACGGACCATGGAGTTATTTTCTTGTGGTTTGGTCTTCAAGTGGGAACACAGGACTGCCTGGCAAGAAACTGCATCGCAGAATCCTTTTAGGGATGAGAATTGGCTTCAAAAGGAACAACCATCACAAGTGCTTGATTTCACAGATACAACTAATCCTGCTGGCAGATTTTCTTTTCACAAGCTGCACTTACTGGGCTGACTCTCCTCAGCAAGGAGGCACCAGCTTAGTGTTTGTCAGCAAGGTGCATCTGCAGGGAAGCACCGGGGGCTTGGCCTCGCCTGACTCACCATGGCCTGGCAGTGGCCAAAACTGGAGAGCACCCATGGAAAATCTGGCCCATGGAAACTGCCTGCAGTTGTTCCTCAGGGCCCCTCAGCAAAGCCAGAGCCACGCAGCCAGGCTCTGCTCAGTGTGGCAACAATTTATGCCATGAAATTTCCAGCAACTCTGAACATACTGCAGTGCAACTGGGGGATGGGGAGGAACTCTGTGCATCGCTGAACAGCTCGGAGAAACGGGAGCCAAAACCAGAGCCGAGCCAAATGGTTCCCTTCTCTGCAACTCATGACAAGCAAATATTTTGAGGTCGGGAAAAACCAAGCTTTTGCTGTCTAGAGGCAACCAGTTGCTTTTTATAAATGTGTCATTTTGTATTGAGTCCTGTGCAAATTGGAATGAGGCAATTCCAGACATCTTAAAGAAAAATGGAAGCATCAAAAGAAATTATATACCCCTACTAGCTATGTGCTGATCCAAATTAAACCATATTTATCTCTTTGAGAGTGAAAAATGTATTATTTGTACCATTTATTTATCACATAAAAATACCATGAGGTATATTTATGGCACAAATTCTTTAATTTTGAATAAATGAAAAATATTCATAGTTTTAGAGATGGAGCTGAGCAGCATAATAAGGAATTACAGTACACTTTTCACCTGTTGACATCTCTTTTTAAGGCTAGAAATTAAAATGTTGAAAATAGAAGGCATCGATATTCTTGAAGATTATATCCAAAAGGCTCAGTAACTGTATGTAAGAGGAAAATTAATGTCATAATGAACATAAAAATCTCACATTTCTAGAGGAAAAAGCTTGGAAAGCAAATGATGTGCATGTGTTCATTACAACTTAATTAGCACAGCCTGATATTAAGGACCAGCAGTAATGCTGAATGTAAATTGAAGGGTATATCTATACTTATATGTCTATATATCTATATATATCTCTCAAGTAATTGCCAATGTGATAAGTGTTGAAATAAAGACTGCTGAAATGCTCCTGGGATTTAAATGAAGGAGTAATATCTTCATTTTAAATCTTGCTTCAAAATAACTTTTGCTATTTATTTCTGAGAAAAAAAAAATCTAAACATAAGTTTGATTTAAATCTTTCCTTAAATTTCCAGTTTTTCTTTACTGAGCTAGGGAAGGGAAGAGAAAGGAGGACATTTTCTGGCAGTTTCTGTATTTCTCACTTGTATCTATTAAGAAGTGAAAGGCACCTCAGTGTTCATAGGTACGATGTGCAATTAAAAGTTGTTTAATGCAGGGAATAAATTATAGATTATTTGAAGTAGGTGACACCCCACAGATGTAAAGGAAGGTAATGATCCACACTGACAAGCCTGCAATAAATCTCTTCTAACCAATGCAGAGGGCAGCAGTACAAACCATATCACCAGAAACCTTGTCCCCAGGAGTTCTGCAGCTCAGCTGTGCAGACCAAGACCACCTGCCTGTCCCTCAGCAGTTGGATCTCAGGGCTGCTGAAACTCCCCGTGCACACAGACACTTTCATTTTGACTTTGGTTTACATCTGTAAGCAAGTGAGAATTTTTCTTCTGTATTGTTCCCCACTCTGTGATAAGGGTTATTTAATCTTTATTCAGTAAATACACTGCACAATATTTGTCTGATAAATGTCAAATAGAAATGACAAGAAACTAAATGACAAAACAATCCCCCTCTGTTGTTTTGCATTAACATTCTCACTGCAAATCAGACATCAGACAATGAAGAAATAACCACAAAGTCTTAAACAAAGCTCATGCCCATCAAAATCTCAACAGGCACTTCTTTTCCAGACTCTATATGCAGCCAGTTACCTGATTCACCTTGCTGGTCTGCTCTAGGATGTTTTGATGCCATTTCAATATTTTACTGGAGCTGGCAGTAACCTACTGCCAATGCAAGTGACCCCAGAGAGAGCTATGGTCAAAACATGGAGAAGTAAAGAGTATTTTTGGCTCTTATGAGTTAAGTAACATAGTCTGGCAGAGAGATGGTGGTAGAACTCCAACAAGGAAGATCAGAACACAATTATGCACGGCCAGAAACGTATTCAGTAATAATCCATCATGCTGTCTCTGGCTGCTTTACATGCAGAAAGATCATCTGCTTTAATCTTCCCAGTTTCCAGACCCACACAGAGCATCATATATTATGCAAAAAGGTACTCTGGGTGGCACTATCGAGCTCACCATTGCAGTAGCTCCATTGTTGAAAGGGGGTTTTTTGTGTTTCCCAAACCCTCCCTCAACCAAGTCTATGCTAGGCATCCCCTTTCAGAAAAACATTTTAAAGTATTTCTGTCTCAAAGGAGAGGTTCTTGCTACTCACTGTTTCTCCTCATATCCTGCAGCCACACAGAGATCCTTGTTCCCTCTTGCTCACACACACGCCTGTGTCCATCACTGCCTTTCCTCCTGTGCTGCAGACCCGGTGAGATCCTTCAGTGCAGAAAAGTAACCAGCAGGATGCAGACCTTTTCATTCCCTCCCACTTCAACGATTTAGTAAATTCACCCTGGGATAGCTTTTTTCTGTTTGTTTGTTTTTAAATCAATTTGTACTGGACACAGTGCATGTGTGGTAAAGAAAAACAGTGTCCTTCAGCAGCATTCAGGGAGTTTTCACCACTGAACAAAAAGCATTTTCTGCAAGCAAGTGTTCTGGATAGCACTCTGTGCTAAAAGGAGGGGCTGGAGAAAGACAGCCTGGGCTCATTACAGGCTTCTCTCTCAGCTAACTCCTGCAGCTGCTGCTGCAGAGGTCAGGGACAAATGCCTGTCTGCTCACAGCAGCCTTGGGGACAGATCCTCACGTCTGTGGACTACATCCACAGTTCTCTAAGAGCACAAGGCATTGCACCATGCTATACCGGGTGAGGAGCTGGCCTTAGGTCTTGCTTCTTTTTGTTGTGAGCCACATGCGTTTAAAATCTGACATAACCCTAAGATTGCTTGTGAGGGCAGAGTGCGGCTTCATTTACTTCCACAGTGTTGCCTCAGACTTTGAAGGAGAGGAGAGGAATCAGTGCCTGACTCCTCACAGGCTCGAGTCATTTCTGCCTGTGCAGAAGGGCTGTGAACTCGCCCGTGGGTGCCAATGAACCAGTCTTCCTCAGTGGAAGTGCCTTGCCAGGGGCCAGCACAGCAGCACGGAGCCGGCTCCGGCTCCCCCCTGCCTCCTCTGACAAGGACAGCCCGACTCAGGAGCTGACTTTTCTGGTTGTTGTTGTATTAGCCGGGAGCTAAAGGCTCCCGAGGGACTGTTTATAGAAAGTGCTTTTGAATCTCTGCTTCAGCATAGATAGCTCCCATTTAAAACTGAAGATGGACCTTTTATCAAAAGATGTGACAGGCTTTCTTAAGGGTAACTGTCACAGGTGGAGGTATAAAAAGAAGAAAAACCTCGTTTTCTCTATTGTTTCAGTTTTCCTGTAAGTTTACCAAGCATTTAGAGGGTGAAATAATGTCAGATACATCTGTCTTTGGCGTTTTTAGGTATGTATCACCTTGGCATCTAAGTGCTCAGGCAATATGTGATAACATCCTGAAATACTTCCACCTCCTCAAGCTTCTCTCTCATTTTTCTTTTATTTAAACTCAAATGAGTTCAAGTAACTTCTGATTTTGCATTTATCTAGATCAGAAGTACAGAAGAAAAATAGACTTCTATAATTTAAAACTGGTAATAACAGTACAAGTAAAATTAAAATCTCTAAATCAGGATGAGTCCTGAATTAAGAACAGGGAATAAATGATCATAATTTTCTGAGTATAAGAAGATATTTCAAATGATCACATCACTGTTACTTTTCTTGTGTATCCTCTGGTCATGGAAGGGAGTATCTCAAAGCCTAGTTGTCCTTAAAATTATACCCAACAATAAGTCTACCTGCACATAAGGATCAAATGTCAGTATAAAATCACTACCAAAAGGGTTATTGTGCCTGAGGAGCCACTTGACTCCTAAGCAAAAAGAAAAACTAACAAGCTGCCAGAACAAATTCAGCCCCACCATGGCCACAACAAATCAAAATCCCAGCAAATATAGCTGAGATAAGAGCATCTAGTAGAGAACTAAGTTCCATAGACCCAAAACCTCTGTTTCACGAATGCAGAACAGACTGTAGCTTGTGCTTTAATAGAGATGGAGATTTCTCTGATACTGCAAAGATGACTGTCGTTCAAAAGGAGAGCAGAGCATCTTCAGCTAGTCCTGTGCAGGTGAACACATGCAAACTCTTGCAGCTCACTGGATGCTGTGTGGAGACTCAGTTGGATATATCACCCTAAATTAGGTGTTCTGCTAATGCAACCTGACTCAGAGTATGGATCGAGCCTGCTCACCTCAAACACACACTGAGCAGCTTAAAGCAGCCAAAACCCCAATAGCCCAGATATGAACATGCCTTTGAAACCTGAAGTGCTTGAGTTTTAAACTCAGCCTATTAGAACAGAAATGACACTTGGCACCACCTTTGATTTTCATCCAAACCAACCTGAAACACACAGATTTCAATCAGGGTTTTGAAATGGAATTGTCCTTTAGCAACTGAGTTAGCTACATACCATACACATGTAATCACTGGGGCAGGGACATCCCCTCGTAGGTGTCTGCTTACTGTAGGTCCTTTCCTGACATATTTACTGTGACTTTTTCTTCATTAAATTCTACCATCTCCCCTTTCTCAGCTGTTACTGCACAATTTGTCTGGCTTAATCCTCCTTCCCATGCTTGACAAAATGGCTGCCTTGCAGAAAGCATATAAAAAGTCATGCGTTTGTGATGCTGGTAACATCTTTATTTCAAAGTTAGTCTTTAGTCAAAGAAGTGTAGGTATCCTAGTAAGCTTTAACCTCAGTTATTTATTTCTGTGTCTTGCCTAAAGCTTTTAGCCTTGGTTTATTTGCAGATCAAGTGCTTCAGTAAACTCAGAGTACCACCTGGGTGAGGAAATAAGAAGAAATTGACTTCTTCAGAGTCCCCAGTTCAGCTGCATTGCTGTTTCCCTCTTCCCAGGGACCACATCTGCTTATGGGCTGACTCAGTCCCTACCCTCTGGGCAGAGCACTTGGCTGTGTAACAGCTGCACAACTACAAGGTACAAGTGAAACCCAAGACTGGAGTTACAGAACTAAACTTCTTATTAAAAAAATACATCACTTAACAACACCTTCTGCACAGAGGAGGCAAACTGTTTCAGTTTTCAAAGAAAGTTAAATTCCACACAGAATGATTAGAATTCAGCCCTCCAGATCTCAGAGACAAGCCAACTCATGTGCCACCCAGTGTCACAGGACAGCTGCAAAGCACTGGCTGAACCAGGGAGTGGGGAAAGGGAGTCAGGGATTTTAGACTCAAACAATCAATGCTGATTGCTCATTCTGCCAATAAACTCACTAACAATGTGCAACAGCAAAAGCCCAAGTTAACTTTAGGTTAATTATGAATATAGCATGAAAAAGAAGTACATTTGGATGTACTGTACAAATGGGAAAACAGAGATACTGGAGTGGGCATGGGTGGTCTCCCCCGATATAAATGATACATCATAAGACCCCAATTTCAGTGCTCAAAGAGAAAGATGTAATTCCTTTAAAAGGTGTTAGATGACACTAAACCAGAAACCTAGTCCACCTCAAAACTTCAACTGTTTCTCCCCAAGGAGACAATCAGACATGAAAACCTCAAGGAGAGTGCAATAAGCACCCCTCAAATGAGCAGAAAGCGATGATATTAGTAAGAGAGTGTAATGTTATAATGAGTGCAAATTTAAAAATTGTAAGGCCAATGCATGAGCGTTTCTCTTTCAGAAGGGATCTCCCCATCTTTGTTCCCTCAAACACAGGGAAAACCAGTGATTTCTCATCAATATTTGTCTGTGGTATACTCTGTGTTTGTCTGGCCTGACAGCTCATGTGGAAAAAACCCTAAGGTGGACAAAGGGTTACTTCGGTAACGTGTTTGTATTATACTCGGTTTAATATGGGCCATTTTCTTAATTTTAAGAAAAAAGGCATGGATTAAAATATGTGAGTGTAGTGAGGAAACAGTTAATTTATGCTCCACCTCCACTGTATTCACTCAAGGCCTGGACTGCCATGTTGCCACCTTTCAGTCAGTTCTCATCACAAGGTGCATACCCTGCCTTAGATGTTTCATCTCTGGGAAAACACTTCCATCATGATAGGGGGGAATACAAAGTGAGTGTTAATAAAAACCCTGGTCAGTGTGGAGCACATGATGTTATGTCCTGTATCACAGAAAGTGAAAAGTACTTTCAGTACTTTTAGTGAAAATAACAGCCCCAAGGCTGTTATTAGCCTTCATTTTACTATTCCATATATTTATGATTTAACTAAGGTACTTCTCCTTTAGAGGTTAGGGCAAGTGAGATCAAAAGAAACCTAAACAGCACCAGAAGATCAGTAACCTTTGCATCTTTCCAGACAGCAGTAAAAGTCATACATATAGTGAAAAAACTAAACAAGCTGCAAGAACTTTTATGTTCAACTAAACGAAGGACTAGATGCATTATTCTTCTAGCTAGGTCATAAGTACATGCTATTTTACACCCTATCTGGTACACAGTTGGAGTTTGCCTTCCTCTAGGAAAAGGAGTCAAGTATCTTCTGTGTCTTGCACTATTTGTGCTGAAGGGGTCAGATGTTAAACCACTCATGCTGGAGCACTGGCTGCTTGAAGTACATTCATTATGGATATCATCTTGCCAGTGGCTAGGACTTGATAAAGGTCAGTTGACCTTCCTGAGAATACTTCAAGCAGCAGAGGCAGAAAAGAGAAACAAACCCACACAAATTCACAATTCTTTTACTAGAGCCATTTGTCAGGAGATACAATAGAGTTTGTTGGGAGGAAATGTTTCCCCTGCAGAAACTCTCAGACTCAAAGCTCTAGGAAAGCACTGTTCTGGCAAAGGATGGTTGTTTACAAAGCATTACTACCAGGCAAGGACTGCATAGGGATGTAAGGATGTATGTGTGAAATCTACTTACTACCTGGCACGGCACAAGAACCTGAGGAGAATGCCTGCGTGAGTTGAGCTCTCAGTAACAGAAGAGGGGGTGCAGCTTGCTCATCATTCTGGTAACAAAATCAGTCTTCTCTGCCTACACTTGTCCAGAGCCTGCCAAGATCAGTGCAGAGACTCCCACTGACTGGGTGAGGCTGGAACCCATGGATCCAAATGAGCATTGCACTTCAGGAGGTGCATCATTTCATGCTATGAATGCAGTATAAACAGCAAAATAAAAATCACTAACAGAGTTTGGAAACAATTGCTTTTATGCAGCAGCACGTGCCCATACCAGAATGCTTCAAGCTCTGCTTAGATGCATTCCTGGTGTCTTTATACCAAAGTGAGTTTAATTCTGTCACTGTGGCATTTGGATGTCTTGCTGAAGAGCTGAGTTTAAAGAGAGCTCCCTATCTGCTGAGAACAATGTGCTTCTTATGTAAGCAGAGATTTTTGTAAAGGAAGTCTTGCTTTTTCTGCAAACAGATATTCACATGCCCATCTGCACAAAAATCCAACCACATTATGGATGGGGAAGGCAAAGGGATGTACAACTGTGGCACCACATCTGGATACACGTGCTGCAACAGACATACAAGAGGAGGGAGGAAACCCCTCAAAGTCTCTGGAAATCTGTCCTGAACTAGCAAGAGCATTCTCTCCAGCATTGGAGACTGCATATACAAACCCAGGTAGGCAATAACACAAAGAAGTGTCTAAGAAAAAATCAGGGCATTTCCTAATTGTCAGTGAGATATCCAGGAACCGTGAGAGTCTTTCCTATTTGACGTCTCTTGATCATCTCCACCTTCTAGCTCTTTGTTGTGGAAAAGCTAAACTACAGTTTGGTCACTGAAGGATGACAGAGACCCAAACTATCATAATAGGAAAACACACATTACAATAGCAGCAGCAGCAGCAGACTGGTTATTGCTCTCATTGTCACATGAAGTTGAGCACTCCTCCAGCATTGAAACAAAATGTTCATTCTTTACCAGGAATTCTGTATGAAATCCTCACTGTCTTTTCCTTTTTCTGTGTATGTTGAGAGAAACTCATCAATGGTTTCAATTAAAAATCACTTCGTTTGGGAGGGCAAAGACTTAAAAACTCTATTCCATTTTGCCTTATCCACTGGGGCCAGGTTTCACTCGGTTCCAAATAACAGAGCACAGTGGAGCATTTTTAAGTGTTCTCTACCTTTTAAAAATAAATCTGACAGCATTAGAGATAATCCACTGTCCCTCGAGGGTGAGATCAGTGCACAGTTGCATGTTTGTATGAGTGTACACCTACCATTAGTCTGAAAAAATCAGAATCTACTGACATAATAGGTATTTGTGATCAAGGCAGAATAAAGCTTTCTACCCAGTTCCTAAATCTTTCTGTCACCGTTAATCATCTCTGTTTGGAACAGTGTTTCTTGTTTACTATCAAACAAGTGCCTGTAGACAGGCTGAGTATTTCTCTCAGTGCTACAGTACACTCATCCCAGGATTCAAACCTGAACTGTGAGAGAGATGCTCTTCTCCCTTCTCTCTCCCTCAAAGTCTTACAAATGTGCCTTTTGTAAAGCTGTCTTTCCATGACACAGACCAGCAGGGCTCACCTAAGGACCCTATCTAAGGGTCTCCTCTTTCCTTGACACAGGCTTGAATTAACGAGCAGCACCCCCCTGCCCTGAGCAAGCACAATTAATCAGCATCTCTGGATGTTGCCAACACCTGCTCAGGTGCACTGCTAGGGTCACAGCTCTGCTCTGCATCCTGCAGGCAAGAGAGCAAAGCACAGGGCGTTACTCTGGTGAAAGCCCTGCCATTTGTCACCCTGCTCCTTGCAGGTGTTGTGCTGAAGGTATCCATCTTCCTGCTTGCACTAAACTGAGCTGATAAACAGCACACCTCTGAGAGCTGGAGGAGGACAGGGAAAGGCTAAAACTGAAACAGAGTGCAGCTGATGGTATAATGGCAGCTCTCTGGCAGATGCCTTTGGAGGTTAATTACCTTTCTAAAGAGTAACAATTCATCTTTTCACCCATACCACAATATCCTGCAATGTTAATTCTCATTTTGGAGACAGGAAAACTAATGACAGAGAAAAGGTTTAATATATATAACTCTAAAGAAAGGATAAATTTGGCATAATGGGGTACTAGACTCCATCAATAAAAACTCCTACCAAAAGATCACAACCCAGAGTATTCCCAGAACATAAATATTTTGTAGGATACACCATCATTAGCAAAACCCATCGAGCTTTTGTTTCAATAAACAGCACCTGCCAGGAGCATCTACTCTGAAACAGACAATATTAAACAAAATTTGGTCTCTCATTTATTAAATGGGCAGCCTTCTGGGCTCATGTCTCAGGAGTCTTCCAAAAGCTTTAAAAAACAAAGAGACCTTTAGAAAGAGGCTCATCTCATTTGCTGCAAGACTTTCCATCTGAAATACTCTAAAGAGGTGTTATGAAAGTACTGACGTTTTGGACCTGCTGAATATCGTTTTACAAAAACTGAATGATGCTCCTGAATCCCTCAGCTATACTAAGCAACTGCATACCCACCTTACTGTCTTAGCAACAGAAAGTAACTCTGTTTTTGCTGTTAAAGTAAGTAAATGAAGGGAGGAAAACCAGCTGTGAAGGGACTCAGGTATGCAGGCTTTGGTGTAGGAGCAACACATCCTATCCATATCCTAGCTTAGCAGAGGGAAGAATGGCCAGGCCTAGGCAGGTCCTTGGGCTCCCAACAGAGCCTGCTAGCAGGAGAGATGGAAAAAGCACCTAGAAAAAAATCTCTTTCACCTTCTCTGTGAAATGCACACAGCAAAGAGCAAGTAGGTATCCCAGGGTTACTCCTGGTCTTGGCAGGGGCTGTACCAGTTATCCCAAAATGCAAGGTTCCTTCTCGATTCTGTAATTACTTAATTTACTACTCATTCTAATGCCTGGTTAAAACACCCATTAACTTCTCTTCTGCTCATACTCATCTCAAATATTTTGTGGTGTTAAAAAAAGATAAAAATGTTAGCAGCCAAAACATAATGCACCTCATGACGAAATTTCCTCAAGTCAAAAAACCATAGGCTGAACACTATCAAGTTTTCCCCAACCTTGTGGTTTTTTGATAGGTTTGTTCTGCCCTCGCTGTGCTGCTGTTGTGCTGTACAGCTCCATGGCTAAAGGGCACTGATGTGTCTATCATAGTATTGTAGAATGGTTTGATTTGGAAGGGACCAACCTAGTTCCAACCCCTCTGCCATAGGAAGGGACACCTCCCACTAGACCAGGCTGCTCAAAGCCCCATCCAGCCTGGCCTTGAGCACTCCCAGGGATGCAGCATCCACAGCTTCTCTGGGCAGCCAGTTCCAGTGCCTCATCAGCCTCACAGCAAAGAATTTCTACCTCATATCCGACCTAAATCTACCCTTCAGTTTACAGCTGTTACCTCTTGTCCTATCATTACATGTCCTTGTAAAAAGCCTCTCTCCATTTTTCTTGTAGGTCCCCTTTAAGTACTGAAAGGCTTCTCCAAAGTCTCCCTGGAGCCTTCTTTTCTCCAGGCTGAGTAAAACCAACGTTTTCAGCTCATCTCCATGGGTGCCCCATCCCTCTGGCCATCTCTGCAGTCTCCTCTGGACTCTCTCCAACAGGTCCATGTCCTTATGCTGGGTGCCCCAGATCTGGATGAAGTACTCCAGGTGGGATCTCACCAGAACAGAGCGGGGGGAAGAATTACGTCCCTTGAGCTGCTGCCCATGGTACTTCGGATGCAGCCCCAGACACAGCTGGCTTTATTGCCAGGTCACATCAAACTTCTCATCAACCTACACCCCCAAAACCTTCTCCTCAGGGCTTCTCTAAATCCCTTCTCCACCCAGCCTGTATTTGTGTGTGGGATTGCCCTGACCCAGGTGCAGGACCTTGTCTTGGACTTGTTGAACTTTGTGGCCAATGAAGACTGAGGAAAAAAAGTCCTTGGGGACCTCAGACTTCATATTCTGGCTAACCAGGTATCCCATTTCCTTCCAGAGAGTGTCCGCATTTTCCCTAGTCATCCTTTTATATTACTTTTTATAATTTTTTTATAATTTTTAAAATATTTTGTTTATTTTTAAAGAGGCAGCTGAAAAACAAAGTCATCCTAAGAACACCTGTGAAATACTTTTTTTCAGCTAACTCTAGCCTTGCTGAAATAGTCACCACAATACCACAGGCAGAATGCTTTACCTTTTCAGATGCTGGAGCAGCAGGGATGAAATGTCCTCTAACTCATGGCTGAAAATGATAGAAAAATCAATGCAAACCTAGTGAAGAGAAGGCAGTCCCATTACAAGAAAGTAATTTTCAGGCTCTCCTGTGGTAGTAGCTCCCAGAAAGAAAGACACAGCATGTGGTGGGCAATGCTCTGCCAGCTGAAAAATGTTATGTCAAATATTCCCATTAGAAATTTATTTTAAATTAAATGTGATTTATGTACAGAAGCAGGAAAGACCTGGTGTCATGTTCAAGCACTGCCCTGGATTTTCACAGCGAGCAGATTAAGGCCAGACCTGTACCGTGAAAAAAACTGTGAGAAATGAGAGACAAAAAGGCAAAAGCCAAACATTTCAGCAGTGCCTACTGATTTTCTCTGCCTCGAGATTTGTTGGTCCCTGCTGGGGTACCTCAGCAGTGTCAGCCAATGGCAGTGCCATCCTGCCAGCCTTTACCCCACAGCCTCTCTGACCTGCTGCATCTGCACCTCTGGCCCTGCATGACCAGGTCGTGACAGACAGAGCCAGCAGCACCACAAAGAACAAACCCCAAACTCTTGTACTGGGAAAGCTGATCCACAGCTCACATCTTTGCAGGATGTTATACTCCACAGTTTTCTTCCTTGTGCTTTTGGCACCTCTGAAGGACATTTCAGCCTCTCACAGCAGTGAAGCTCGCCTTGGATGCTGCTTTCATAACATTTCAAAGTGGTCTGACTTCCCTCATGGACTGTGACTCAATGGGTCTCCTTGCTGATGCACTGGGGAACATCAGGAGAGCCCTCTCCAGCGTTAACTCTTTCTGATTTTGCAAATCCTCCAAAGGCAACAAATAGGAGCTTTCATCTGACTCCGCAAATGGATTAGTAAGCAGCAGCTCCCAAATATTTTAAATTCAAGTGACATTAAACTCAGGTTAAACTCAGTGCTGCAGAAAAGAAATCAATAATGTTTTTCCATGTTGATTTTTCTTTCCTCTCATTTCATTCCTCTCCTACAGCTGCTGCAGGCATTCTGACTGCAGTATCCCAGATACTATACTGCAGTTGGCAGCATAACCTTACTCATGACATGCTCAGAAACAGATGTTTTTCTTCACATCTACCCTTCCTCTCCTACCTTTGGAGCAGAATAATGAGATACTCTGCAGCTCTGGTTCAGAGCATGGTTATTAAACAGCCAGGGAAAATGATGCTGGCACAGCAAACTGAGTATCGCTGAATTACTATGAAACGTGGTGATGAGAAAATAGATCTGCTCTGAAGGAGAAAAATGGCCTGTTTTCAGTCAAGAGCTCTCTCCTGTTAAACAGCCCAGCCCATCAGCAAAGTGCTAGCTAGTGTACACAGCAATTTGTAGGCCACACAGAGGGCAGCAGTTTGTGCCTAGAAGCTGTCACACACCTCCCTGGGTGGATGTATCTACCTAAGGACTGTTCACACGATGAAGAATTTATGAGCTGTGATTATTTGGGATTTGTTGTTTGTTCTTTTTTTTTCTCCCCTGCTACTCTTTAGAGCAATATAGCAAAATAATACAGTTTTCCCTGCAGTTTCCTCTGTGCAGGATGTTGATTAAAGCTCTGTAGCTCAGAGAAAGTCTTACCAGACCCTTCCTGTGTGCTCATTCTTGAGAGGCAGAGCACTGCTTTCCAAAGACACTGGCTAATTGCTTTGCTTGGAAGTTTGTTTTGCATGACAGAGAAAACCCCTGCATCAGAGAAGGGAAAGGCTGACTTGCACAAGCCCCTGCATATGTAGCCTGAACACACCAAAATTTTGGAAAATCCCATGTCTCCAAATCAATCACCTGCAGTAGCACCTTTTATTAATTTTATGATGTTCTGTGACAAAGGAGATTTCATTTCTTTAGGTGAAGGTTCTCCCTAATGGAAGTGGTATTAGCAGAAGCTCCATGATCCTCCTTGACAGAAGCAAGCAGAAAATGGTGGGCACCTGCTTCCTCACCATAATCACCTAGCAAGGAAAGCCCATGAGTGGAACAACATGGTCCTTCCTCTTCCTCACATGCTGGCTGTGCCATTACAGCCAGAGAAAGCTGCTCAGTGGTGACACAGCATATAGAATGCGGCTTTCAAATTCTCACCCATTCATGATGCATGGCCACAGACAATGATGATTGTGTCCTGCAGCTCAGGACAGTCCCTGGAGACTGTCTGTGGCCTCTCAGGTCTCTAGGACTATCCAAGATAGTAAGAAGGGAAGATTTAAACTTGAGTTTAAATAAGTGAATAAACTGGAAGATTTTATCCCCACTGTCAGTCGTGCAACACCAATACATAACACAGAAGGATGTAGCTGTAGGATGCAGACATCAGGATGTTGTCTGTTTCTCTCTCACCTGTTGTGGTCTCTATCACTGTATTTTTCAAGGTCCCTCCTAGCACATGCACCTTCCCCCATGAAAGATGAAACCAGCTCTAATAACAATAGGTGACTTTATAAATGCCACATGGATGTTTGCATTAGCCCCCAAACTATCCTCCTTTCTGCATTTAAACCATAGGCTGAATAAACAAAGCCTGCCTGTATCCTAGACAACAGCTTCAATGGACTGCAGCTGCAGGCAGGAAAAGGCAGGCAGGGATGAAGCATAACTCAGACCTGCACCTAACTTAAAATGGATTTTGGCCAGCTCTCCTCAGCCTAAGCCTTATCCAGTGTCTAATCAATCTGGGAGCATTTCTTTATTGGTTCATAGATGGGTCTTTTATGCAATCTGCCAAGAACACCAGGCTATGTATCTCAGTTTAAGAGATTATAAATAAATAGAAGTGCCTCTTTCTGCTCTTTTAGACAGGAAAAAAAAGTACAGAAGAAAAGAGCTAGTACTGCTATGTGGCAAGTTAGATGCAAAAAGAAGTGCCTCCAAAACTAATACCAAACAAAGCCCTAAAACTCATTCTTAACATAATCATTCAAAAGACATTATCCTTTTTTCTTATCCTCACACCAACCACCAGATCACATGGTTTATTTTGCAATTTTCTTTTTGTTTTCCTAGCATCTATATACACTGCTGCTATGTTCTTCAGATGTTCTGATCTTTCTGTATGAAAATTAAAATGTGTGTTTCTATAAGAAGAGATTTGTACATCCAGAGCCTTCTTGACTCAAAAATTAAAGTTTAAGGCATGAAATAGAATTAAGGTAACAGCAATTGCTGCCCTAAAATGGTCATTCTTATAAATGAACTTGAAGACATGAAAACAGAATCCCTTCTTAAATACAAACTTCAATTTAAGATGTCCTCAAGGGGAAAAAAAACCAGGGATACAGAACTAAAAAGACCACACTATTATTCATTTGGAAGGAAAAACTGAGAAAAAAATCCCAGCTACTCCACAGACTGGAATGTTTGAGCTGGTGTGGTGAAGGCTCCAAGTGCTACTACAGCCACTTTGCAGACAGACAGTGGAACAGACAATGGACAGACAGAACTCTTCATAAAGGCAAATGGTCAGAAACAAAAGGCAGGTTTTCATCCCTTCCTATAACCATTAGGAGAAACACACTCTGCTCTTGTCCTCTTCTTTGATTATTTTAGAAGATGATAGGCTATAACATCAGCTTTTTTCCAGATGTCAAGTTCATCATATTTGTCATATTTAGTATTCAGTTATGTGTTTTTAATTTTTTTTTTCAGTAATGGGCACTGAATGGGTTGTGTTCTGCTGTTTAATAGCATCCTGATTAAGGAGCCAACTATCCTCTTGCCTTCATTTCTCTCATTCCTTAATCTAGATTTAGTGTGTGGGGAGTCTAAGTAAGTGCTACCACTCCCTTGATAATCAGCAATTTGTTATCACATTAGAGGTGGCCAAAGTATTCAAGCTAAGAGCTGCCACTATCATAGATGTAAGCAGAAGGCATATTATTGAATTACAAGGAAGAGGCAATGGACAGCTATAAAGGAAAGTAAACAATATGACCTTTCTCTTCAAAATCAATTATTATTATTTTGAGGAGTGAGGGAGACAGACCACTTGCAGATGCCAAAACAGAGGGGGGGGAGTAATGGATTTACTAAAACACATTTAGACATGAGGAAGAACTACACAGAAAAATGAAGGATGTCAGATGACCTAACAGGGGGAAAAAAATATCCAACACCCAAATTTCCCTCTCCCTCCCTGCCAAAAAACCCCCAAACTCCAGCAACAATAAAACCCAACCAAAAAAACCTGCCAAACACAAACAACCCCCCAACAGCTACCAGAACAATAACCTGGACTCATGGATTAGCTGCAGAGAAGGTGCAGAGGTAGGACTGGATCTGGCCTAATGTGCTGCTATGCTGAAGCCATCTGGGGACCTGACCCAGCACCAAATTAGAAAAGGCACTTCTATGGTTCTGGTTTAGAGGCTTTAAATTGCACCAGACTCTGTGGTGTGCTAAACAGCCATTCCAGCTCAGGTGGCAGTAAATGCACACCATGTCTGAAACACTTCTAATGTGGCAGGGCACCTCTGCCAGTGGCAGAGTGAAGATCAGAGTTGCTCTGCTAGTCCATGAGGTCTTTCCTGTGGGAAGGAAGGATTCACAATGATTCATTCTGAGTGTTATTTGCTCTTCTTTTTATGTGCAGGACAACATTAAAGGGCACTAAGTTTACAAACACAACTGTTGTCGGCTCAAATCTCTGCTGGGGATGCAATACAATGTTGTGTTCCTCTGGGTTCTGCCACGGAACTCAGCCTGTCATCACAAAGGCAGCCCTCAGAGAACCCTTCTGTGACAAGGCACTAAATGCTGTAATGAAGTGGGAGACAGGAAAATACTTGACCCTGGTGCTCAGATGAGCTAAACACTGTATTTTTTCCCTTAATGTCAGAATCAACATTCACATTTCCCCATCCCATGTTTGTCTATCTGCAGGTGCCAGAATCATATTAATCTTTGTTCAAATTCTCTTGTCATTTTAAATTGAACAATGATCTTAAATCATCAGGTGCCTGGATGAACTGTGCACTGATTCAGGCATCCATTGTAAATGGTAGTTTTGTGACAATAGTTCCTCTCCTGTCTTTCTCTTTGACTTTTCACCTGACAAGATCCACTTAGCTAAGGGTTTAGGGAAATAAGGCAATGTTTTCATAGAAGCACATGCACCTGTCATTTAAAAATCCTGCCATGTGGACAGAATTGGACTTCAAAACAGGCACTAAAAGTCAATTTACACCATATGCTGCTCCAGGCAAACTTGAATCATCAGCCTTGAAGGGAGATGTGAAAGACGAAGCCCTTGCAGTGCTGGCTGAGACCCAGGTGCCCTTCTTCCCCCCATGGTTCTCCTCACCATGGGGTCACTACCCCAGGTCAGTACTGATCCTGTTGGCCTGTGTACCTCACAGCCTTGCTCATACTCTAAGCTAAGAGATGCTACCTCTATGCAGAGCAAGGTAGTAGCTGTTGCAGCCATGCCAACTTCTTTCCCTGCTGGGAAAGCTTTGCATATTAAATTCAGGCATAAGCACAGAGCTTGGTGGCAGCTCTTGTCAGCCTTTTCCGGTGTGAAGCTGGCAACCTCCCAGTGCCACTGCCTTGCTGGTGTCTCCCAGATCACAGGGGTGCCATGTGTGGTCAGGGACAGGGCACTGAGCAGCAAATTGCACAGCTCACACGGCTGTGCCACACACACTCCCCAGCTGCAATCCTGCATCAGCTGACTCTCTGCAAGGCAGCAATAATTCCCTGGAGCTGTGGAGTTATACCAATGTATTTAGGAGAAGTGTACTCCAAAAGTCCACCCTTTCACTTCTCTGTTCAAGAACGTAAAGCACCGAGGTGTAATTGTTTGTGATGGCACTTCCAGATGATTTAACACTGGATACAGTAAAACACACCAAGCTTTTCTGTAGAGGACAAACTGGCTTCGTCTTAAACACAGCATCACTTTTCTCTCCAATTTCTAGGAACACATGAGAAACAAAAGGGAAAAAAAATCCTTAGCCATTGTCTGTTTATAATGTGGAACAAAGGCAAAACAAAGCACATGTTAGCCAGGAATGTGAATGAAATGCTCCAGAGAAAGACAAAACCAACTGCCTGTTGTATCCTCCTTCCCTGCAGACTGACTCAGTGCCTACTGTCCTCTGTGGACAATCAGTCAGGCAGCTCCACTCCCAGCTCTTCGAGGATCAGCTGCTCTCTACAGAGTCTGACATCTCCCACGATGAATGAGAGAGGCTTCAGCAGAAATCACTCGGGGGCATGGATGCTCAGGATGTAATGAATCTGACAGCAAGCAGCTGCACAGGCTGGATCCATATATTTTGATAGCATGTAAAACACAGGGTGAATTGCCTGGGATGTCTCATGAGGAATTTTACCAGCCAAAGTTTCATTAAGCATGAGAAAGAAAAGTAATAGGAAAAATTTAAGAAACTCAACCACAAACAACCCAAACCAAACAAAACAACCCAAACCAGAACAACAAAACCACTCAAAAAAACCCCCAAACCCATGCCACCCAGAAATAAACCTAGAATAAAATCCACTCTCCACAGATTTTTTTTAAATGCCTCCAAAATTTTGTCTAGGCACTTCAATTTTCCTCCTCCTTCCTCCTGAAACACGTTTATCATGAGATGAATTTTTTATAACCAGGACTCACAGTAATTATGAAATTATGTTTTCCCAAGTGATATGAATCTTCCAGGCTAGAACCTGGAAGAGGTGGACGCTAACATCTTAAAACCTACTAAGCCAGGCAGTTAGAAATCAATCTGGTACATGTTAGCTAAACAGCATAAATGAAGGTCTAATCCAAAGCCACTGAAATCTTTCCACGATTTTTACAGATTTGGGAACAAACTTCTGATTAACCTAAGTCCCCAATCCTGCAAATATACTTTGGCAGAGGTCTGTCTCCACAGCTCCAATGTCAATCCTGCTGCTGGGTAGTGTTTTAGAAGTCTGACTAGGAGTTTATGACTGAGACAAATCGTTATTGTAACCAAGGAATTAGTAAAGACTTTGTGTGGAAGTGAAAGGAATCTGGGCCCCAGGCCCTCTTTGCCTGTCTATGGAAGAGCAGACTGCACTGCTCTTGGGTTGCTTGCGACAAGTTCAAAATGGAATTCCTTTCATTAAGCATTCGGTGCCCTTACAATTGGCAGCAAAATTGGAAGTTTCCTTTAATTTACACCTGTCCTGTGATTAATGTCTCTGTACACAATCCACACTGCACACCATCTCTACACAAGCCACATAACTTTGATTGGCAATGAATGTGTGAGCATTCCAGAACAGAAGAACCTCAAATACTTCCCTTTCATCTTCCTCACACTCACTACTATTGAACTGGATTAGACTTGAGAAAGACAGTTTTGTTCAGTTCAAAGCATCCTGTCTTGAGAGGTCTGTATACTCAGTCTTGGTATGCAGTCCCTAAAAATTGACTTATTCTTACATTTTACTCTCCTTTTCTGTATATGCCTATCTCTGTAAGATGATGGAACAGTACCTGTGGTATTCATTTCATATTCATCCTCAGCACTCATGCTCAGAAATGCAGTGCTGAGGATGGAAGACCATTCCTCTTTGCTTTTTTGACCCCATAAGGAAGCTTCTCTAGAGGACTCCAATATGACATGCCAGATAGACTTATTTCAGACCCTTGCCATAAACTGTCAGTGGTAAGACCTGAAAAGCCCAGACTTGATGACCTGAAAGGCCCAGAACTGAGCTATTGTGAGTCAGGGGTCTTCACCTGTTATTTTTTGTGGATCCATAGATAACTAATACCATAAATAGGCAACACTGAGTTGCCCAAAAGGTTAATGCCAGTCATTATCTTTCAGGTCTCCTTTACAGAAGATTTCCAGGTAATTGATAAAAGCCATGAGATTGTTACAAATCTGCTTGAAACTCCCTTCCCTCCAAAAATTCTCCCTAAATTTGTCAATCTTTGCCATCCATATATGATGATACTTTTTTCTGATCTAAAGTACTGGCACCAATTGTAACAAGATAATTCTTTTTTGCAGCTTTTTTGTGAAAGCAGCACTTTTTGTCTTTGTTAGCCAGGCTGACAGAATTGCCTCTAGACTGGTTTTAATTTGCTTGATTACATAACTTGTCTGCATTTTATATCATGGCTTTAGGAGAACATAGAACCTGGGGAAAAAACCCAGAGTGGACTGCAGCTGTGAAAACTCTCTCATTGACCACTGGTGTGTCTTATCCCTCCACTGCATCTCCCTGGCAGTCCCTCATCCTTCTGGCTCCTTTAGTCCCTCGAACGTGAGCCTAGCAGCAGCATTGCCAATTAGTAGAGATTAGCAGACCTTTTACCTCACAGGTTTCAGTGAAGAAAAAAAAAAAAAAAAAAAAAAAAAAAGTAAATATACCAGGGGTTAGCAGCCAGCCTGCACTTTCTTTTTCACATCTTATTTTCATGTCTTATTTTGCACCATAAATAACTACCTATACTTTTATTCTGCTGCTCAGCAACAACTTACTACATTCATTGCGGTCTTGCAGTGAGCTGTGTCAGTGCCTTTGTCCCATTCTCCAAGTGAGATGTCCAAAAACCCATTTTGAAAGCCTATATCACCCTTCCCTCTTGTCTTGACAGCCATCTCATTGCCCCCCACACCCCCTCGTGCATTGTGCATACACATATCTGCCTTCTTTCACAGCTCTTCAGATGAGTCCTTGACAAATTAATCAGTGCCTTGTCCTCTCTGCACAAGTGGCTGTCAACAAAGCAGATGGTGCTGTCCCTTACAACACCTTGTCTCTTACATCTCTCTCTGAGTCTGTGTCCTGCAGTTTTCTGACAGGGGCTGCATGGCTTTATATGTATTTAATAGTACTGAAGAGAACAAACAATGCCATAGCACGTTGCTTATCTGGTCACAAAGACAGTTGCAAGAAGTAGATGAATGAACAGAAATGCATCAAAACTCAATCCTGCAAAAGTCTGAGAATGATTAACAGTCTGTTGACACAGGAGAATGTCCCCTGGGAAACAGGATTTGTGAACACAGAATTCGCGAGCGCCCACGGTCCCTGCTCAGGCAGTTTTGACTTGTAGAGTGAGGGAACTGTCACCCTTCCCTGAAATGGCCTGTAGTTTTCTAACTGAACCTTGGAAATCTGGAGATCACAAAGCTTAAGCATCTAAAAGGCCTTATGGCTAAAATAGATTTCCCCGTTCA
>NW_008246060.1:6646935-6740565 GCF_000691975.1 Corvus brachyrhynchos
ATTCCCCAAACAGAATGAAAACAGACTAATGAAAACAAAACCATGAATTATCCCAACAGCTAAACTTTCCCTTCCCTGGTATTGTTTGTTCCAATACACTCCAAACTCCAGTCTCCAGGACTAACTTTTAAAAATGGAATTTATTAATGAGAGATTTCATTTGGAAGAGTCATTCCAATTAATACCAGCAAATATCAGCAGTTCACCTCACCCTTCCTCCCTGTTTTGATCTGCTGTTGCGTAACAGACACTTGGAGTTCAGTGAAAACTGCAGGAAAAAGAAAATAGGAATCCCTTTGATGCAGAATACCTCATCCAAACCCACACACCAAGTCCTCACAGATTCACAGTTGAAAAAAAATCCCTCCATTGAGACCACTTACCCTATATTAGACAACACCAGCTTATTCCACTGGTATCAGGCATCAGAGCCATCAAAGAACTGTGTAGGAAAAACTCATCCCTAATGCTCAGCTCTGGCTGATGAATCAATATCTGTGATAAGATCAGTGTCATCCATGAATGAGATTTCTACTGTCGCAAGCATTAACAAGAAGCTGAGAAATGGTGCTGTGAACTCAGTATGTCACTGAAACACCCACACCACATCGCTGAGTGGGTGGGTGAGGAAGAGCAGGCTTCACCATCTCTTTTCCGTGAATCTGAATGCACAAGGGGCTACTCCATGAATAAAGCAACCATCCATTTAATATGCAGATTTTGCTACAGCCTTGCTGCCTATATAAAAAAGGCTTCAGCCCTCTTTCCTTGCTCAGGGGGTCTGGCTACAGCATTTCTGAGCTTCCTGATCCTGAACAGGGTGAACTGGGACCCAGCCTGCTGATCTAATGACCATGGTCTTTAGGATTATTGCCAGACACAAAGGCTTTTCAGCAATGTAAGCAAAACTAAGCTCTGGAGTGACAAAACAGGGATAGAGAGCCAGAAACAGCCCCAGACAGTCTGAGAGGCTGCTCTTGTGACCAGAGAAAAATGAGGTGCAATGGAAAGCCCTTCTGCTGTTAATATATACCAGTGGCTGCTGTCCCACACCTCAGCTCCTCCCTTAATAGCTGGAAAAACCTTACTTTATGGGGCTCCAGGTCATGGTCTTTTATGGTCTTTTTCTCCTAACTAATAAGATGCTGCCCTAGATGGCAGTTGGTTTTGGCTATGCACAGGGCCAATCACCCTGGTGCTGCTTTTACTCTGGAAGCAGCCTTCTGTTTGGGACTTTGAGAAAAGAGTGAAAAAAGAAAGTTCAGGACAGGCTGCAAAACTTTTCAGTCATATTTGAAGTCTTAGCTCCTTTTCATCTCCTGCTCAGCTAAAGCTCTGAAGTAGACACAACACAAGACACCTGAATCCATGGGGAATGATCCCAATCTACAAGAAAGGCAAGAAGGAGGTCCCCAAAACTACAGGCCTGTTTGTCTCACTTCAGTGCTTGGTAAAGTTATGGAGAAGATGATTCTGGGAGGTTTTGAGGGAAACAGTGGAAGACATCACAGCCATCAGTCACAGCCAGCACAGCTTCATGAGAGGAAAGTCGTGCTTATCAAACCTGATTTCCTTTTATGACAGGGTAAGCCATCTAGTTGATCAAGAGAAGCCAGTTGATGTCCTCTTCTTGGATTTCAGTAAAGCTTTCAATGCTGTCTCTCACAGGATCCTTCTGGACAGAATCTCCAGAGCTGGATAAACACATTATGGGGTGACAATGGGGTGACATCAGACAGGAGGCCTATCATTAGTGGGCAGAAAGGGGCCTGGTCAGTGGAAAGTTGAAAATGATTCAGCAGTGCCCTGGCAGCCTGGAGGGCCAGCCATGTCCTGGGGGGGCATCAGGGTGGATATTAGAAAAACTGTCTTCATGCAGAGGGTGGCTGGTCACTAGAGCAGGCTCCCCAGGGCAGTGGTCACAGGACCAAGCCTGACACAGTTCAAGTGTTGGGACAACACTCTCAGAGACAAGGTGTGACTCTTGGGCATGGTGCTGTGCAGGGCCAGGAGTTGGACCCCTTCCAACTCAGCATATTCTGTGATTTTGTAATAATTCTTGAGCTCAATGAGACAGATTTACCAGAGTAGCTATTGCTAATCAGGGAGGGGAGTGGAGGGTATTTCCCAGGATAGCAGTGCTTTTCCTACAAATAGGAACCCAATCCTTGCCATACATATACCCCCTCCTGCCCTTTATGTTGTCTCTGAGAGTCTTGGTACTGACTTATACAAGCAGCTTTCAATTCACTCTTTCAGCAGTTCTTGCAGTTCAGGAGGTTTGAAATCAGCCACAGTGTTAGACAGGAACAAATGCAAATGCCTAGGGCCAGACCTGTTTAGATTTCAGCAAAAATATAAATCACCTCTGATTCTGTTTTCATTTGCTGCCTTAAGCTAGTCATTAAAACATTGAAAACAATCTGGGTGTAATCATTTTCTTCTAATCCAGCTCCTTTCCCCCATAATCAGCACTCCAGGAGAACATATGGGCTTCCTCTGTCACTTGGCCTCTGATTTAGACCACAGTAAATCTCCTGAAGTCAACAGAATTCCCCAGGAGCCACACTTGCCTTTGTTGCATGTGAGCAACAGCTGAAATTAAATGAGCACCTGTGTCGCAAAGGGGTCGCCTTGTAGGACTGTTCCTTGAGGTGGGGAGGATGTGTCAGTGATGAGGAGGTGCAAACAGTTCCACCCCACAGCCCCAACGAGCTGATGGCTGGCAGAGATGACAATCCACTTCCCTCAGTAGGCGCTTAAACTCTCAAGTGGCCACCAAGTGCTTCAGAAAACTGAACACATCTAGTTTGGGAGAAGGAACTTCAGGAGGCTCTTTCAATTTTCAAGTGTGTGTCTGTTTGGATAGGGAAGGTTAAACATTTTTCATGGTATGTTAAGCAAGGAAGAAATTATCAGGAGACCAACAAAGACAGAAAGCTTTGCAGAAGTTCACTGTAGGTTTTCAATGCAGGTTAGTCAGAGCTGTCCCCAAGAAGAGCTTTCTCAGCTAGTGTTCATTAGTAGTGTTAATTCAGGTTTCAGCTGCACAGTCAATCAGTTCAAATAGTCTCTGGCTGGGATTTCTGCTAAGATCCTCATTCAGTCAATTCCTACTCTGCTTTCCTATTACAATAGGTTTATTTATACTCATCCCCTACTGTCAGCAGACCCCAGCCAGATAAAAGAAGCTAACAGGGTACAACCTTTCCTCCCATCTGCATTCCCCATGCTACAACCACTGAAGTTTTAGAAAAGTTGCATTTAGAGTTTTCTCCTGTCAAACTTTCTAGAGAAAAAACCCCAAAGCCCACTGTCTTCTCCACTTGTAAAATGTGTACAGAGATAGTATGAATATTACACTGCCAGTCCTCAGCATTTCCAAAGCAATCAGCTCCACTCAGAACCACAACATTCTCTGAAGCTGATACCTACAACTTTCTATTACTGATCCTCACATTTTTAAACCTTCCAGGATAAAAGGAAGAACAGCATCCTGGAACTGCTTATGTCTAATTAGGTGAAAGGAAGTTAATGAAATCTGAAATTTGCTTCGACTGCGACAACAGAAAAGCAGTTCCTAGGAAAACACAGAGCAAATCTAGAGATTCTTTGTGATAAAACTGGAAAAAGGTAAGCCAGAAAAGGTAGAGTTTAGTTTTCTTCATGAAAATCTGGACCTGGGATGTTTCCCCTTATTCCCACTGATTGGTTGGATGAATATATACCTTGCTTATCCCATGGCTGTTAGAACTGTGCAAGTGCCTGAGGGAAACAGAACTACTGTTCCTTGTTGCAGGAGTTACCAGAACTTAGATCCAGTTTTGCATGTGTAAGAAATGCCATACACTCCACTGGTCTCCAGCAGCAGGATAGCAACAGGGATGAGAAACAGCTCTCAGCATCCTATGACCAACAGCAGGATGAGCTCAGGGAATCTCTCACTGACCCTTGGACTGTGCTGAGGGTTTGTCATGGGAAATGGACACATCCGAACAGATCCCGTCCCTCAGGAGAAAACAGGGCTGAAAAGACAGCCATCAGCCATCTTCCCAATTAGGTTCTTCCAAATGCACGACCTTGCTGTCCAGACCCAGTAAGAGGCTGTTCTTTATGGTAACCCTTCAAATTGCGTGGGAACCTGGGAGTCCTACACAGCTCTTCACAGCTCCCCACCCCATCAAATCAGATCAGGTTTGGGGCACTTTCAGATGGGTCAGAAAGTTGAGAAACTATAATCACAAGCTTACAGGCAGTAAAACCACACATGTTATTATTCATGGCTGAATTTCAGGACTAGGCATCCTGTATCTGCTGATGGCTACTGAAGGTGTAAGGGGCAGACAGGCAGCAAAATGGCATGGGTGGGATGCCTTAGCCAAAACCCAATGGAGCAAAGGGCATGGTCTAGCCAAGGACCACTGGGCACAGTTTTTCACTTAGCAAAGTGCTGAGTGGTGCCTTTGCTATCTGTCTGGGGCAGAGAGGACACCAAATTGCACCATCTGAACCATGTGGTATCAGAGGCAACAAGCAGAACAGGTTAAAGGTGTATAATCTCCTGAGCAGGACTTTAGGAGGTGTAAATTCACAGAGATCCTTTGAACTCAATCAGTGCTTATTGAGATAAGCAGTAGAGCCAAGCTCCTCTCTCTAGAAGAAGGCCCTGATTACCACTTTTCCCTCAAGGGAAACCAGTTTTACAAATGTTTACATACCTGAGTTATTGTGACAGAGATTTTGTAATCTGTGAACAAAAGCTGATTTACTCAATCGCCGTGCCCCTATTGACCTTATTGAAATATCCTCCTGGTGAAAATCAATTTTTCATTTTTAAACCAGAATATTTAACTATCATCCACATTGATTTAAACCTATTTCAAGTTGCAGTGATGTTACACTCAGAAAAAATGAGAGGCAGAAGTTATCCCCTCTGCAGTAAGCATTCTCACACTGTGCAAGCATTTCTGACTGGGCAGCTTTCCCACTGAAGGGCTTTTCCTCAGGAAGGCAAACCAAATATTTGCTGGATAGCATATGTATTATCCTAGGGGATATTTAGCTTCAAAATGATGCTTTTCCATCTCTCTTGGGTAATAATTACAGTTATGGTAAGATATTATTGTAATTCCCCCTCTTTTTTTTCTTTTTATTTTTCCTTTCAGCATTATGTGTAGGGCTTAGGGATGCATGTGGATGAAAGATTTCTGGGCAGTTGCAAGCCTCCAGCAGTGAGCTGGTGGAACTGCCTCCCACAGCTCTGCTACTCCTGTGAGCCGAAGCAAGCCAGTGCCCTTCACCCCTGGAGCTCACCTGCCTCAGAGCAGTGAACCAGGCAGCAGCAGAGAGGTGCCTCTGCCCTGTCAGCCCCTGCCTGCACAAGCTGCAGTCACTGGATGTGGTCTGAGTACACCCTCAAGCTCTCTGCAGGCAGGAGGACACAGAGACCCCTTTCCAGTGCATTTAGTTCAAAAAGAGTTGTCTTTAACACCTAGATGAGTTTTTTATTACAAGCTATTTGTTATGCCTTTTAATGATGCACCAAATGCTCCAGCATCCATACTTTCTACCACATTAAGCAGGAAGTCACTGTGCTGAAACATAGTAAAGTAGTGACAAAGAAATATATAGATTTCCACTTCAGGGAAAAAAAATTAAAAATCTGTACTGGCATGTATTTTCCTTCTCTTCCTTCATGTAATGATTTTACACTTACTGACTGCATGTGTTCACATCAAATAGGAAAAAAAAATCCCCACCCAAATCTAAAAGGGAAGATTCCTTTGTCCCTTATTAACGGGATGAATGTGTAAAATCCACGTGGACAAAGTCAGCCCACTGCATTCCCACATATCTGCAACTTTATTGACTTGTCAGCTAAAAACCAGGCAAAAGCTCTCAACCAAGGAGTCTGCTGATGAGTGCCTTGGAGATACTACAAGGGAAAATGAGACCTCTCGTCTTTATGCATTTCTAGCTAAATATGCAATATCTTATCTATCACAGGTACCAGAGGAAGGGCGACTGCCTCCCCAGGATAAAAACTTCTTTAATATTAGTGAGCATCCAGGAAAGGAATTGTTTTCTCAGTGTGAGAAATGAGACAACTCTTAAAAAGATTAGTTTATTGAAAACAGAAAAATTGAAAAATTACAGAAATCAGAAAAATATAAAAATTTGGGATCCTATGGCTCAGTAGATGGTATGCCCCAGGAGCGCAGGGAGATGAGATCTTCTGGCTGAGACAGCACTAGACCTCAGGTAGAGAAAAAGAACTTGCAGTGCTGGGCTGACTTTAAAAAAATTACTAAAAGCCCCTTAAAAGGGGTAAGGCTTTGAATGCCCCAGCACCAATTTCTCCCACAGCTAGCCTGGAGAGAGCAAGAAGGGAAAAGAGAAGAAAAGAGAGCCCGCCTCCCTGCTTCTTCCTTTTTATAGTTTTTGCTTCGCCCCCAGTCCGCCCACAGCCCGCCCACAGCCCGCCCCTTCGGTCCAAAGCGATTGGTGCTTTCCCTTTGATGGATCATCTCTGTCCACCAATGGCTCATCGTTGTCGGGGGGGGTGGTATCGGTCGAGATAAGGGAATACAATGCCTTCATTAAAATTCAGGTATTCAGGTTGCCATGGAACTTGCCTGCAGAGTAATGGCCGCGGCTAAAAACAGCTGCTGGCTATTAAGACTGGGTGGGGGTTTGGCCTTGGAATCAAAATGCAAGTGAAACACCTACAAAAAGTATTAAAATACATCCAACACACCTCAAAACACTTGTAAAAGTATACAGTAAACACAGGAAAGGTAACTCTTATGGTGTACCAGTGGTTTGAAGCTTGAAAAGGGGCAAGTTTGTGATTTTTAACTGGGAAAATTTTAACTGGGAAGGGTGCAACTCTATTAATAAACTACTTTAAACAAATGGAAGCACTGATAATGGAACTGGATTTTTGTACCTGGGCTGATGGGTTAATTGTAACATTCAATTTAAAAATAATTAACTCAAAATTAATTAAATAAAGCACTTAATATGCAAAGACCAAGCACAAATAGGGATTTCGTATGACATCAGTAAATTCTACGGCTGTGTGTTGATACAGAAAGGCTGGCTGCTTGTCTAAATACAGGGATATTAAAAGCAGGGATCACAGTGTAAGATGTGTATGAGAATAAGCAGAACACATCAGAGGGAGGAGTGTATCTATCATCACATAAAAATACTGGAAAATAAAAGCAATAAAAGTTGGCAAAGCTGCTGCTTTGGTTTTACCACTTTGGAGCCATCATCTGCCAAAAGGATGGCAGTTGAAGGAAAATGGTAGTAATTGCTGACCTCAAGATTCTCTGAATTTGCTCACTCTGGACTTTGCAAAAGATCATTCCCACCAAGTTCATGGAACAGTAGTATTGGGTATTCCCAGCTCTGAACAAACCAATGGCTGATTGACATAACCCTTAAGAATGAATGAGGCAATCAGGAGAGCTGCTCTTTGCCAGAAAATAGCATCTTTTGTTCACCCTCCAAAACCTAGCAACAGAACTGGCAATTCATGAGCATCCCCTCTTTTGCCAGTTCTCTGCCTTACTACATCAGCAACTCCCTCACCTCCCACAATGAAAGTAGAAAATTAATTTTTAACACACACTTATTAAATCACCATTAAAAACTACTGCTGAACTACTATTTTAGGCATCTTTTCCATAGTCCTCTTTTAAAAGAAAAAAAAAAAGTCAAATTTTAACAGCTAACCAAAATAATACAGGAGAATCTAAGGATCTTTTGCCCATTTCAGTCGGAGGGAATTAACTAACATATTCATTAACCTCTCTGTTCTCTAATTTTTGTGTAGTTGAAGACCCAGCCACAAAATAAAAGGAAAAATAGCAGCTGGTGTTAACAGACTTTGTAGCCACTGTGGGCAAAGAAGTACTAGTAGTCCCCCAAGAAAACTGCTGTTATCACTCAGCCACATATTTAGAGTGAGGTGTTCCAGAATTTGTCCAAAACCATTTGAATTGCCAGATAATTTTTTCAAGCAAAACTGTGTTTTCTCTTAACTCCTCTGAGACCTTTATGTGTCTGTATTTAAGAATCCATTAGCAGGACAAACAAAATAGGAAAATAAGTATTTTGACAGTAAGAAAGAACAGTGAAAGACATGTTCTCCATACAGTCAACAGAAAATCTCAAAGTGAACAGAAGCCTTACTCTGCAACCCACTGATGTCCCTCCCTCCCTTGCAGGTCCTCACATTTCTCTGCATGGAGCTTTCCCCAGATTTCCCAGCTGCACCAGAACAGTGGCTCTCATGAAACCCAGCACAGGCCAGCTCTGATTTTTTACAATACAACCAAATCCTCATTAATAAAGCCAGTAAAAAGAAAGACACTGAGCACTCTTCAAGTATCCAGTTCTTCGAGGCAGTTCTGTTTTAGGAGATTAATATGCAATCTGCTAAATTTTTTTTTTTTTTTAGAATCAATATTTACTTAAGAACAATAGCTCTTCCAAGGCCTTTAAGTTTATAATACCAGTTTGATGCTAATCTCTCTTAATGAAAACAAATTACTTCCCACAAAAGATCGGTCTTTTGGGCATGATTCTGATTTTGTTTGCACTGCTTTACTCCAGCAGCTGCAGCTAATGGGGTCTCTACTGATTTACACCCATGGTCAGAATCAGCTGCTTTCCATTCCTGGCAAACACAGCACATGTGGTGTTGCTGGAGCCCAAGTGATTTGGAATACAGCTGAGAATACTCTCAGAGTCTTTCAGTGTTTTTGGACTTTTAGATCATGCTGCTTCTGCTCACATAAGACAGAAAATGAAAGCACAGCGTACTTGTGTAGCATAACTAAGCAACAAGGCACAGCAGGGAGACCCAGTTATCTGGTGCTAATCATACCCCAGGGATGTGAAGCTTATGAATTAAGGGCCATTTTAACATTTATCATATTTCTCTTCATTTAAAGGTAAAAATAAATTATTTCTATAAGCTGCTTTGATCCCTGGAAAATGTCTCCTGACGTTAAATCCACTCCGTCTGGCTCTCAGAGATTACTGTATCACACACCTGCCACTCAAAACACTCAGTCCAGAGCACTGGGTGGTCCACATCACCAACCCATTTAGTCCAGAGTCACCTCCTCCCAGACCTGGCCTCTGTATGTCACTTCTGCAAGTCCATGAGTCCTGGGCTCACCCCAGGGGGCAGCCAGAGAGCTCCGGGTGCTGGGGTGCAGGACTGATGGAAGGCTGCCTTCATGCCCGCAAGGACTCCAAGTTTAAATGTCTCCAAGTACATGAAATTAATTAAAATGACAATACGTAATTTATGACAGTCTGCTAAAAGCTGCCTTTCAGCTCTGTTGGAGATGGGAGCAGTCCAGAATTCCTGTAACAGGATACATACTGGCATGTCTCTCCCTCACCAAAGTTGAGCAAACAAAAATGTGCACAAGAGAGTACAAATGTAACCTGGGCTCTTTTGGGCTCAGCTCAATTAGGGCCATCCTATCTTCTTATCACAAATGCCAGGATCACAGGAACTCAGGGAGATGATGGCCTCACTCAGTTCAATGGCAGCATCAACAAAGTAGCATCACACACACAATGGCTGCAGGTGACAGCATCAAGCCTGAAACACTCAATTAGTGCCACTGTGTAGAACTTGTACTTAGCCATTCTGTAGGTGCACATATCTTTTGAAAACTATTTCAGTTTTTAGTTTATCCTGCCTCAAGGCAGGGGCTAAGCGTGCTAGTTAACACCTATGTTCACCTACTAGACTGTTTTATGTATTTTGGTTTATTCAGTCTGTTCTAGTCAGAGCAGTAAGGTGGCATGAAAAAGCACAGAGACAACGCCAGCGCTGTGTGTAAGATCAGTGATCAAGGTTCTTGAGTGGCTGGACACAAGCTGCAGCAGATGGCAGCTCTGTGGAATGGAAGTTTAATCTTTGAGCTCAGATATTAGAGACAGGACTCCCTACTGTTGGGCACAGGCCTACACATGCAGCCAAAAGGCTTTGTTGCACAAGCAGTGCCAGAAGGCAATTATCACAATTAGGTCATCTTTTTGACCAACTTTAAATGGACTAATAGCAGGGGTTATTATCACTTGGATCTTGTTCCAGCAATGATCTAGATCCTCCTGCACACTAAGGATTCAGCACAAGCTGTGCAAGCACAGAGATAATTTTTGTCTAATTTTTCATAGTACTGAACTAAGGGAGAGGAACAGGGGACTGCAGCTGAGGAACAAAGGCACAATCCCAGTCCCAGGAGTGACCAAGGCTCACAAACCAACAGCAGAGCTATCTGCAAGGGCTCTTTGTTTTCATGACTGTATAAGTAATGGTAATACCAGCAGTTCATGGCTGCTGCTTCATCTCCTTGCACAATTTCTTATGGCATGTGGAATAAGGCAAGGGAATACAGCAGTGCATAATTATCCTTCTCAATTCAAACTCTGCCCTCCTAGGCAAGAGCTGAATCTCAGTGTTGGGAGGTTGGCTTTTTCATTAGCAGTGGATACCCTGGAAGTGAAGACACCCAGAAGCAGAAAACTGGGCTCATTTGAATCAAGAGGGAAAATGAGCTGCTGCACTTAGAACATGCTAAAAAAAAGGACTAAAAGAACATGTTTGCACATTACTTAACACCAGGAGGAAATAAGATTTCCATTTGGAGAATGACACAGGAAAAAAGTTAAACACATTTCCCAGGGGAACTAAGAGAATGGATCCTGTTGCACCTGCAGTGCCCCATGCAGTAGTAACCACTAGAGATTTGTCAACGCCATCTGTGCCCTCATCCTTGTGTCACCGCTTCCAGCTCTCTCTCCAGCACACCACAGCTCCTGCTCATCACCACGGGGTGCTCCAAAAAGGGTTAATGCTTTCTGGAGCCTCAGGACACAAAGTTCAGCTTGCTCCTCTCCAGGAAGTTCCTCCACCACTGCTGCACACAGGGCTCTTAGCGGGCCCCTCCTTTAGGCTGATAGTGCAATGGAACTTGCTAATTCATTGACTGTCATTAAATCAGGCTGAATGGAGGATCAGCCAGTAAATCAAGAGGAAGATCTTGTTAGTGCCTAGGTATGGTCTTTGGTTTTTTAGATGATGCAATTCCACTTCATGGAGACACAAATTGCATAGTGTGAATCATTAATATCCAATTTGGGGAAGCTACTGGAATGTAACTGCTGAGTAGGCAAATGAAAATATAAAGCTATCAGCAGTGTACTAATTTTGTAGTGCTCCACACAGAATGAGGAGCAGCAGTTTATAGATACAAAACTCCCTTGCCTAGAGGGCCAGCCTTCCTTTTGCCTAGATTAATTCCTAAGAAAAGCCTAATACTATTTGGCACTTTTCAGATTAAAGTAATTTGCTTATTTGGAAGACTGAAGACAGTTTCCTAGTAGTGTCAAGTGAAAAGACCCCCTGAGGAACTGAGGTACCAAGTAAGTACCACACTGCTCCACACATCACTTTACAGTTTTCTTGAGAGCACCATCACTTGAATGCCACTGTTCACTATCTCAGATACCACTCATGTTTTGCAAGGTAAAGACATAACAGTATACACAGAAAAATATCCTTCTCTTTATGAATCCTCTTCTCTTTATTGCTCCTGGATATTAGTAGTCTTGTGCCAGTGTAGCAAAGATTATTTTTTGACTGAGATTGATGTAATATGAACAGGTATTCCTGCACAGTCAGAGAACAACCAGAAATGCTGAGAGAAGGCTTGCTTTGATTACTTTTCATGCATCTGTACAAGCGATAGGTCAGGCAATGTCTTACTGAACATGAAAATTAAAGACTCTCCAAGGAAATACGAACTGAAATGCAATTGGGCTTTTTACTTTTAATATCCTAGTGTTTTCCATCTGTTATTTGATGTCCTGAATTATTATTTAAAGCCTGTTTGACAAACAGAGCTGAATAGAAGAAAAATTAGAAGTTAAAATGAACACAAATTCTCACAGATGTCTCATCTGTACGTCTTCATCTACATTGATACTATGCAGTGCTTCACAAAGCTGAGGTTGTCATAAAAAAAGCATCAACCTTAGAAGAAACTTTTGCTCAAAAAAATTTCCTGATGTTTCAGGAGGAATCATTATCCTGTTTTATTTCTCATCAAAAAACATTGCAGAAGGCAGCTGTTTCCTTCTAAATTTTTACCATGCTGTACTTCAAGGATATTTCAGGAGCACTTTTTGTGGGTTTAAAAGTGTCTTCTAAATACAGACACTTTTCTCACAGTCTCTCCAGACTAGATGCATGGCTTTAAGATCCCTTGGTTCACCTGAAGAAGTGGTTCCCCTCAATATCTCACACAAATGAGCCTGATATTTTTGTGCTAAGGTCTCTTTGGCACACATGTATTTCTTCCAGTACCTTTTGAGTAAATAGTTTTCTTATGCAAAAGGTGCCTGGAAAGTCTGACACATATTGCACAAGGTTTGGAGCCAGCCTCCTCCTCTCCGAGCGCAGCACCACTCAGTTGAGAATCTACTTTCTTCTAGCTTCTTGTTTCAGGAAAATGTAACTCAAGTTAATTTGAAATTAATACTTGGGTACTTCATACTTCACTGCAAAGTACCAGGCTCCTCAAGAGAGCTGCCACATGATGATTTTCACTTGAGATGGGTACATTCTAGCAGAGCTTGGCAGCCATCCCAAAGACTGCTTTTCATGCAGTGTTGCCATTAGCCATCACACAACAAAAGGATAAAGGATCCTGCTCTGGCACATAAGATTTTCAATTTGGAAAAGCCTCAGTAACAGCTATTTAGCAATAGTGTTAATGGCCTCCAAAATAAATATCAATACTGTACTGTGGAGCTGGAAGCAGAACAGAAGCCACCAATCCTATATCATGAGATTAATGCCCCCTCTGAAAGGAACTGCACATTTTTCTTTCTTCATCTATTGTCTGTCTTTTATGTTGGCTTAAAAAATAGTAAGCCCACACATTACTTTGAGGCAAAGTAAAGCTGCAAAGAAATAAGAAAACCAGCTATTACTTTTTTGTGTGTGCATGAAATGGAATCTAACTTACAAAACCATGCACAGGAGATGACCTTGTTTGTCTTACTCGTTTCTCCAACTTTGTTTCACTTAAGGAGTATGAAAATCAAATTCTTTTTGCCTGATAACAAATAACCAACACCAGAAACCCTATGAGGGTTGTGAGTGTCAGGGGAAATTGATAGTGGACTGAATGAATTTCCCTAGTGGAACAGCACATCAATGACTCATTCAAATTGTCACCTGAGACCCCTAAAATTCAGTCCAGTGTCAAACACTCTCACTCCTCCTCAAGTAAGCTTGTTTATGGTTAGGTCCTCGTTCCCTTTCTATTAACTTCAGGCTGACAGCCCACCAGACATAATCCAGTTAGTAACAGTAGAGGTCCATCACCCTCATGTGGGTTTGCCCTTCTCATGCAAGTCCTATAATTTACACAGAAATTACACTGTTGTCTTTTCCTCACTATCACTACCACCAGCCAGATATGAGCAAAGTTATATGTGAAAAAAAGAGCAAACAAGGGGTGTAGAAAAAAAATAGTCAACTGCATTTGGCCAAGAGATTTCAAATCAGCCCCTATACAGACCAGACTGTTAGCAGACTTAAATCCTATTGCACACCATGAAACCGGCTACTGATTTTAGCAGTATCCTTGTCAGTGAGCTTTAGAGGTTCAAATGAGATCTGTTTCCCAGAACTGCCAGGATTTGAACTAGCAGTGACTATAAACTCCAGCCTCAGAGATTTACATCTCATGGCAAATGAGAGGCAGAGTCTGTGCTCCAGGCTGAGCCCTTGCGCATCCCTGAAGCGCAGTTTTGCCTTCAGGAGGACACTGAGAAACATGGAAGCAGAGGCAGAGCAGGAGCTCTGTGAATTACACACACTGAGCTGTGTTCGGCTCATTCTGGAATTGCTGAGCTGTGCTGGGAGGAACCTCTGTGGCCACACCTCCATAAGGCACATCTCATTTTCCGTGGTGATTGGACTTCCCCCTTCTCCACAGTTTGCCATACACAAGAGATCAGTTTCTGCCCCCTGAGGCAGGACACAGACCTTGTCTCTGTGAGCATGCCAGTCAGTAAGCAGCTAAAATGAGCTCCTTTCATTCCCAGATGACCATGCCCATTCAATGACACAACCATAATTTTCATAAAAAGCAGCAGACTTTAGTCCAGTCAGGGGAGAAAACTGTAACATAGAAACTAAGCTCTCTTTTAGGAATAATCTCAATATTCTGTAGTTGCTCAAATCCCCAGAAAAGCTCACCCTACTGCTTTCATTTTCTATTTGCTCACTGTGCATGCCAGCTATAGCCAGGAACACACACTCACTACTCAAATCTACTGCTTGTGGTTCAGGATCAAGTGCTACATTTTCCATCTACCTATTTATGTACTCAACCAGCTTTTAAATTTTTCTCAGTTATTCCCATGCTTGGAACTCAGGGACATTTTTGGTTGTGCTCCCAGCCCAAAGGAAATGTCTAGATTATGGAAAGGCATTAGCATGCTTTGAAATTCAGACTCTTTGAGCCATACATCAACCACAACAAATTTTCTTTGCTTTTCAGTTTTCTGCCACAATGACTTTAATGCTCTTTTGACACTCTGATGGAGTAGATATTTGCCAGTGTTGCCACTGGGGATGGATACAGCCTCCAATGTAAATTGTGGGGAAGAGAAGGCGGCTGTGTAGGCAGATGCAGGCTTCAAAGTATGTCGATCACTGTTGGACCAATGTACCTGCTACTGCACTGGGAGGCCTAAAATCAGTTTCATCCCCCTTCTGCTGTTTTAACGTTTTAAGATATATCCTTCTGATGAGCTTCTGATGCTACAGAGTGCTGCAGACTAATATTCGGTGCTATTTCTGCAGTCCTTGTAAAAAAATGATGAATTTTCAGTTAGCCAAGGAAGAGCCATTTCAAAGGCCTTCTCATACATAACCTCTGAATCCTAAGCCCAGTGTTACCTTTCCTTTCACCTGTAAAGGCAGATGCAAATAGCACTGTGGAAGGCTGCTAGTAAACCTTAGATATCTTCATCTTGGTTCTTGTGAGATCCCAGGGCTGCACCCCAAGAAGAGCTTAATGCAAGACGTGTGTACCGTACAAATGCACAGCGTCTAATTATTCTGGAATTGCTGGAATCTAATTATAGTAGCACTTCTCTTGTTAATACTTCCTGACCCTGTAGGTTATTTTCCCTGGGATACTGCTTACAAATTCCCTTCCTCCTCACCACTGTCCTGTTATGCTGACAAGAGCTGAGAAAAGCTCCTGCTGTGTTCAGAATGCTAATAATTGAGTGAGTTATCAATCAAAAGAGATGGAGACAAAAGTAATCAGCATAATCAGAATATCTCTATGATACAGCAAGGAGGCATTCTGAACTCTGCCTGAATGAATGGGCCAAGCTAAGAGCTAGCTAGTGCCTGAGAATTACACTAATGTGATGTGACATTTGCTTAAAGCCAAGTCCTTCTGTTAATGAGTTTCGGAGTTCTCACAGCAAAGTCACAGCTATTGTTCAAGGTTCAGAAAATCTGCAGATGGCAGGTCAGAATAATAACAAAAGTGAAAAGAAACAACAGCGAAGTGCCAGGGAAAAGGAAATCAGAGGAAGTGAAGTAAAACTTTCTAGGGGTTTTGCATTCAAAAGACCATAGGAGTGTGTCTCTGCAGACATATCTCAAGCAAGCTGACTCAGTCATCTGGACCAACACTTCACTTCAAACATGTCATCTGTCCCCATGCCTTGCTGCTTAGCTGGATCAGGCAGCAATTCATTTCTGTGTGCAGCAAGGGGAGATTCATACCCTCCAACATTAGTCATTTAACCAAGTCATCTTTTAACAGGAGCCATCAGTCATTTAGAGAGCATCACCTCAATTTGGGCAGTGCAAAGATCTTCAGGACTCAGACTTCCAAGGCGTCAAGCAAATGAAAATGTTGATTTACCTATTCATTGGCTTCCTTAAACACTGTGTTTTGTTGTCTCAGATTACACACATTACACTGTACCAGTCTCTCTCTAATGCAGCAATTTTCTCCTTCAAGACAGTTGCATTCATGTTTATGTACTTAAAAATAAAACAAAATAGTTAATTCAGGTCTATGTTAGCTTAGTTGATTCAGTAAAAATGGCTGTCAAAAACACATCATTCCTAGGCTGGCTCTTAAAAACTTTAGCAATCCCTGAGCTCTGCTGCTGCCTCTCCCCAGTGTCCACGCTGGCCATGGCTGACTGGGTTGCTGTCCCACAACCTGCAGAGCCTCTCAGGCTTCCACCAGAGTGTCTCCTGTGTCAGGAATGAGGGAGGGGAGAGCAGAAATAGTCCTTGATGATCTCAGTCCACTCGTTGCTATCACCAACTGCTGCCTCAGTATAATTTGACAATAGTTTGACAGCCCTTTACTTGTTAAATGTGCAAAATAGATTTTAAAGCCATTTTCGTTATTAATACACACCCTTCCTCTCAACTTTATTTGAAGCATATAACTAAGGAAAGGATCCTTACACACTCTCTAGCATCTCTAGACAGCTTAAGGGTTTAGCTAGACACTCTCAAGGTATCTGAAATCCTTTTCTATTCAATATGATCTATTGCTGAAGAGAGAGTTTCTGTACTAATTTTCAATTTTCAACTTCTTTCCCTCTTTAGCTTATTTATATGCTTTGATTAGTCCAAGATCTCTCCCTCTGATATAATGACACCATAAAGAGAGAGGGAAAAAAAAAGAAGAAAAGAGTAATGTGTGTGCACCTGCAAGTGTACAATACACACAAATAAATGTAAAGAAACATTGCCATGAGTAGGCATAGAATTTAGATTAAATTCAGAGATGAATAGTGGAAAAAATTTAAACTGGATGTGTCCTGCTTTAGCCATGCCTTGTAACCATCAGGTTAATTTGCTTAATTTGTGGTTTCCAATTCTCTGCTCTGACTTACTTGCAGAACATGACAGATTACTCCATTTTGCAAGGCAATACTGAGGAAATGTCTTTCTAGACTCCGAAACGTCTTTAACACTAGGGCTTGTCTTCAGCCAAGCAAGTTAAGATCCTTCTAGTTACACATGTCTACATTTATTCTTCTTCTCCTTTCCTGTAATGAAAGAAGGACTAGGAAACAGCATTTCACTTTTAAGGAAAATCTGCCTTTTATATTAGGTGGATTAACTAATTGAATTAGTTATTCACACAGCACTTTAAAGATATAAGAACTTCAGGAGGCTTGAAATTATAAAGTGCAATATAAAGGTGAAACCAGTTGCATTCAGTTTAGCACTTGCCAAATACTTCTGTCAAAAATAGGAGGCACACGTGCTGTCTCATCTGTCCCATCAAAACGAAGGCTGGCCTAAAGTCCTGCAAATGCATATCTTCATGGCAATCATTCCACTTGGGATTGCCTCACCTAAGGGAGGGTGCAACCAGTGCAAAGGGAATTGTGGCCCTGTGTTGTGTGTCCAAGGCCAGGAACTGAGCTGTGCAGGAGGGGCCTGAAGAGCTCCCTGAATCCCCCTTGACAGCAAAAATTCCTGTTGTTGCTTTCAACATGCAGTGTCTCGGGCAGCTCAGGGATTTTTGATTGTCACCAAGGGCACTCATGGAAAACAAACAGAATGGTCCTTTTCTGGGCAAAGTTAACTGAAAAAAGCAAAATATGAAAAAGCCAAATGAAAACTCCTTAAAACATAACAGTTCACATTTAGGACTAAACCAGATTTCATTTTTGAAGTAATTCAGAGTGAGATAGTGAAGAAGAATCATTTTGTGACTTAGTTTCTCAAGCTGTGCTTCAGACATTTGTGCCTTTTCAGTACCCAAACCATGACTTTTAATATTTCCAAGTCACTGCATAACTTTTCAGTAATTTCAAGTCTAAACTATTAGACTTACAGCATTTAAACTCTAAGTCTCAGATCTTGACTATCAAGTACAGTCTTCAAAGTACTATTCCCATATCCCATTCAGTGGATAGCTTAAAAAAGAACTTGCATTAGCTTCCAAGAGCTTCGAATTACTTGGGCAATTTCTGGACTAACAGGAAAAAGGCAAAATTTGTCAGACTAATGATTCATTGCGAATAATTCCCCTAATTCTGCCAGAAATAGAGTGGCAAAAACCCCCCAAACCCTCAAGCCAAACGCAGAAAGCTTATGTGCTGCTCAAATCGTGCTCTGATGCGTGACACTATTTATCTGACAGTTTTCATGGACACTAAATGAATTTAGGAGTGGAAAGGAAAAAAGAAATGAGGTGACTTCTGACAAGTTTTGGAAGTTAAAAAAAAACCAAAAAACAAGAGGAAAAACAACTCTCTAGTGTGTATGTGTAAAGGAATACCTGTCTTACTTCAGAATCAACAACACCAAAAGAGTTTAAAAATAAAAACGTCTTCCTGTTTGTCATGGTTTGACACTGGCCAAATATGCCAGGCACTCACAAAAGCCATTTGCTCACCCTCTCTTGCTCTCACAGCTAGGCAGAGGAGAGGGAAAAAAGATTAATGAAGGGCTCATGAGTTGAGATGAGGACTGAGAGAAGACACTCTAAGGGCAAAACAGGTTCAAATTTAAATGTATAAAGTAAATTTATTATTAACAGAGTCAGAGGAGGATAATGAGAAGTAAAATAAGGCTTTAAACCACCTTTTTCCCCCCCCAGCCCCTCCCTCCTTCCCCCTGCAGCGCAGGTAGACAGGGCATGGGGGCTTTGGTCAGTTCGTCACTCGAGATCCTCTGTTTGCTCAGGGAGAGGAGTCTTTCCTTTGCTATGCTGTGGGGTCCCTCCCCACTGTGTGTGTGCAGTTTTGATTTTCTTCTTAAATATGTCATCACAGAGGTGTTAACAACCTCTCTACTTGGGCCAGCAGCATGTCCATCTTCAGAGCCATCAGAGGTTTGCTCTGTCGGACGTGGTGGAAGCTTCTAGCAGCTTCTCACAGAAGCTACTTCTGTGGCCATCCCCCACTACCAAAAGATCAGGCCATGCCAAATCAACACACTGTTACATTTTGCATGTGAGAAGAAACAATCCGTGACATTCTTAACTCACATTCTGAAATTGAAGAACATATGCATTCATCCTATTTTGTTTCATATACCTAATTGCCCATCTAGGTTAGAAAACAGATCATGTTGAATGAGATGTGTTCATTGGAGTGTTTTAAAGCAGAAGCTTGATTCACATAGATTTTCACAGGCTGTACTTCCAAGAAGGAGATGTTTTCCTATTTACACACTGAGTGTGAGTCCCGAGGTCACATGAAACACGCCAGTAGTTGGCATTCCCAGAGGGTTAAACCACTATTAACATTCACAGCTCAGCCTAACACAAAATGCTAAGCACAATATAACAATTAAAAGAGTCTAGGAACCACAAAACATCATTAAACCAGAACAAGCATTAAATTCCCACGTTTTCTGCTTTTATTTTTATGTTACTTGCCTTCAAAGTTGAAAAGTGTGGTAGCTCTTTGAAGTCCTAACAGTCATAATTAAAAAATTCTCTGCTCCCTTTTCTAATTGCTTTGTCTGTTCATGAAAAGTCAATTAAAAATCCCACAGATCACATTTCCAGCATTTCCAGCTTATCTGGCCAGCCCAGGGAAATTGTTTGGATATTGTGTCGCTCTCTTTCATTATTTACCCACCATCCATTGTTCAAAACAAACACTCTAATAAGCCCAAAAATTCAAAGAAGCCACAACTGTGGCTCAATCAATCTTTCTGTCCTTATCATTCCACCTCAGCTTTTATGTATCATTAAATCTTCCACACCTTTAACATGTAGGCTCACTATTACAGAGCAACTATATCACCAAAGTAATGCTTCTGAAAGGAAAGCATTACAACAGCTATTCCCTCTAAGTTTGTTTGTTTTTTTCTAATGTAAAGCCAGAAATTTTGGAGGAAACCAGAATTTTCACCTCAATACTTTCTAACAGTCAAAACAGTATAATTGTTTTTTAAAGGTTTTGTGTAAAACAGCAGTATCTCCATGTAGAAGTGATGGAAGAATTCAAACCTGGATGCTTATAATAATCCTATCATTGTTTTATTCCATTTTTTTTTTTTCCTGGGAGATATACAGTCATGAAAAAAAACCCATCCCAAAGCAACTTTTAAAACTTTGCTTTTGTACATAGAACTGTTGATTTCATGACTGTTAATTGGCAAATAAATGTTTTAAGAAGAGGTTAAAGCATTGCTAAAAAACATCTTTTTGATGAGCTCTTCCTTCCACTTTGCTTCCCATTGTAATCGGAACCAACCTGATCCAGGCAACAAAAAGAAATCAGTCTCTATCCAAAGTTAATGATTTATGGCTCCATCTACTATGAAATATTAAATAAACTTTCCAAAGCTTTAAGAGACAAGGCCTAATGAAATAGCTCATCTGAACATTTCCTTGGTGAAAAAAAAAATATTCTAGATCATCTGCAAATGTAGTGAACAAAACCAGATATTTTCAAAATGAAACCTACAGAATTTCTGATTTTAACTTCTTCATAATTTTATCAATTTAATTTGGAATATAATAAACACCACAAAATCACAGAACAAAATATTATGTTTCATGATGAATGAAGTTTGGACTTTTTTTTCAATATGAAATATTAAAGCATTTTTAATGTGATTTTCATTTGAAAAAATTTCATCTATTATTCAAAAAGATACACAATTAATTTTCTCAGATTCCCATAGCCTCAAGTGAACTTCAACACTCCCAGAGTACAAGTAAATAAATAAGGAAAATGTGATTGAAAAGAGAAGCCAGACAATTCTTTTCCCACCAAAATGAGCAGCAAAGTTTAAAACATTTTTAGGATGCAGGAAGCGAATAGGCACTATCTCTGCTTTCAGATGTAATTGAGTTGTAGTGGAAGAAGAGGAGAAGAACTTTCCTTGACACACTTAAAATAATAAACTTCTTTAAAAAGGAGAGTTGGCATGTTGCTTTCAATATTAAAATTGATCTGTTTCAGGAAAAGACTAAAACACAGCACAACTACATACATACTAGCTTTCATAGCTTCCACCCCACTGAAGTAACTTTGCATCTTTTGGGAAGATGGGTGCTGGTGGTTTGGGCTTTATGCTGAGAAGAGCTTTTCCACAAGGGCCTCTCAGGATGAACGTGCTCCATGAAGCAAAGAGGAGGCTGAAGCCCCAGTGCTGCTGTTTCAGTCTGCAAAGGAGAGGCAGGTTTTGCTGCAGGTGAAACCTCTTGAAGGAAGCCAGGCTTCCCAGGGTGCTCTCTGACCACCTGATTTTGGCACAGCTGAGTACCTTCAATTAAAACAAGGACAATTAAAACACCCACTTAGGATATGGCCAAGTTCCTCCTCCACCTAGATCTGACACCAGGGCATCTGCTGCCTCTCAGCAACTCTGTGACGCTGGTGTCAAAACAGAGATGCTAGTGTGAAGAGGCAAGAATGTGATAATCAATTTGAATTACTGCCTAGAGCTTGTAATTTCTGCTCCTGATCTTGCAGAGAAATCCATGACGTTGGACTTCACACCTTAAGGAGAGCATATTGCACGAGGGGCAAATTAATTTTCAGTAGGGGCTTCCATACTGCACTGACAAGCTGCATTTTCAAGCCAGCCTGTTCTCTCTGAGTTGTACATTTTATTACCTTGTTGTTGTTGTTGTACTCCCACAGACAATCTAGAAAATAAGGGGGGAATTTCCTACAGCCTCTGCTATATTTGGAGCTCATGTGTGCTGGAGACATCAGCTGTTAGCTGAGGCCGCCTAATTTTGTGCTGCATAATGACCTTACACCAGAGGGATGGGATCCACTCAGAATTCCTTGTAGTGCTCTTGCAGATTTCATTTGCTTGTAAATTCAGGCAAGCAGTGGATGTGCTGGATGCCAAAGTGCTCTGTGCCACTGTGGATCTGTGCTACAACAAACAGCAGAGGTATCCCATTTCTGCCTTCCTGGGCTCACTTGAAAGACAGAAATCAAGTGTGGGCTTGCCATTATCTCCCCCAGCTCTCCCCCCAGTCATTAAACAAATGTGACTTTTAGCCACAAAATAGACACAAAACACAGGTGTAGCAGTTTTGCAGTTTCTAAAAAAGCAGTTTTGCAGCCAGGACTTGGAATAGCCTCCCTTGCTTATGAGCATGGCAGAGCAACTAAGCCAGCTGTTTTGATAATGAGTTTTAGTTTCCTACAAAACCCAGTCTGCTGGGCTGGCCAAACCCACCTGTCACCTATCTCTGATGTTCAGCTTTCCTTCATGGCTTTTCCATGTGCAGTTACTTCCCCTAGGTTTGCAAGGTGTGGATTCACACAAAAACGCACAAATTAATGCAATGCTCTTTTTCAGCTGTTTAAGGGCATTTTCACCTGTGTTTTCACCAACATCTGTGACACCACCAACCCCTCCCTACAAACTGAAGAACAAAGGGGGAGTTTTCTGCTCCTCCCATGCCAAGGGATGGGCAGGAGAAAGCAGAGGTTTAATCCTAATGTGCTACACACTCCCTCTTGCACAGGGTGAGCAGCAACTGCAGCAAGCTCTGCCCTGCAACTCTGTGTCCCAAACAAGCTGTTTAGACCACGCAGAACAGCAGGTGGGAAGGGCGCCCACAGTTCCTGGAAAAGGGATTCCTTTTTAGGGCAGCAAAATAAATGCCCTCCAGCTCGCCTCATCTCCTTGTGGAACACACACAGCACTAGTGCCATGGTACAGCTGTGTTCACAACAGCACAGGGCAAACGCAGCTGGGGCTGCCTGGGGTGTGGGTTTGATGCCTTCAGAGAGGTGGGACCTTCTCTCCTGCCCCTCTCCAAGCCTTGTGGCACTGCACAAAGCAGTCTGCTCTGAAAGCCTATCGCAGAGGTAGTGCTGTGCTGAGCTAAGAGATGTAGGGTCCCAGCTCCCACTTATCGCAGACCTTAGGGACAACTAGAAACTTCAGCAGCTGTCTCTGAGGGAGATAGAACACTGCATGTTGCTTTTCCCTGTCAGTCACCAAGAGACAGGAGGAGCTGGAAGGCAGAAGCTTTTTCCTACCCATAGAAAAATACATTCTACATAGAAAAATACATTTACCTGTACCCATTTTATTTCCAATCTTGCTCCATTGCCCATGGGTCAAGAGCCCTCATGCTGATTTCTTAGGAATTTTTAGAAACCAGTCCTATTAGTGTCTTAGGGACACCAAATCCTATGTACTTCTGCTACACGAAGATCTTCAGAGAAGCAACTGTACTTGCTAGTGGTGGTTGCGCCTTCAGCTTCCCCATTATCAGGTAGGAGACCAATTAGCACAGACTTTTGTATTCTCTAAAATACATAGGATTCATAGATCACAGCAGTTTATTCTATTAGATGCCAGAATTTCAACCTTCACATTTCAGCCTAGAGGACAGGCTTTAAGAAGCCACATCAAAGGTACAGGACAGCTTTATTTGTTACTGTAGTTCAGATTTGGAGAAAAGAGAGCTTTGTTTGTTCCAAAATGGCATCCACAGAAAAACCACAATAGACCAGGCATGTTCTTGAAGACAGATGCAGGGACAGATAAGGATATATTCATATCAAAGAATCAAAAATAGCCTCTTATGAAGTCAGTAAAGATGGTATCTGTCAGAGAAGAACAGTCTGGCTTTTGTGCTGAAGAGATGAGTAAGGAATTTGTAGACCAGGCAAATGAGGAAGAAATAGCAGTGAGTCCAAGTGGGAGCTGCTATTATGGAAATAGTCTCTTCATGAGTCCCCAGTCAAGGTCCTAAGAACATCTGCTTTGTGTCTCCTGAGCTTAACAAACCCATCAGTGATTGCTGCCTTGCAGGCAGGAGCAGCCACAAAACCTAAAGCAAGGGGGTGGGAGGAGAGCAAGGAAGCAGCAGGAGTGAGACTGGCCCAGAAATGCTTCCCCAGTGGGAGGCCCTGAGCAGACAGCCCTGGGGGGTATGTGCTGTCCTGGGGGGGCCAACAGAGAAAAGGGTTTGGAGGGAGCCTGTGCAGTCACATCACTGTCTCATACTCTAGAGGATGTGCCAGCCCAGCCTTCCTGGAGAGGAAAAACTGCTGCTTTCTGCAGAGAGAATAAAAACCCCTGTGCAATTTTCAAGTCTTAAAACTCTGACCCTGTCCTAGACATGACTGGAAAGTTCATGGTATCCATGTCTTTTTAAACCTTAGCTGTTCTCTGGAAACAATGATCTGTCTCATGGGTACCACAAACAGCCATGGCCTGTGTGATACAACCCTTTGTCCAAAATAAGTTGAAGGACATAAATAATTTCAGCCAATGAACACCTGCCAAGTTATATCTGGTGTGGTGTTGGCACTAATCTGAACTGTTTTTTTAACTGGTGACCTGCAGGTGAAAATCTCTGCATTCCCCTGTGCTGAGCTATCCACTTGCTCAGATTCAATATTTTATGTTCCCCGTGGTGTTGGTGTTCATGCAATATTTAATGGACGTGTACAGTGCTTTGCAGATCACAGCATATCGTGTATTTCTGCAGAAGTAATGTAAACCATGACCACATGAAAGATCTGATGCCATGCTTGTAAAATGCATGCTTTTATTGCATATTAAAATGAACCCTATGGAATTAGTTATAAAACAACATCCCTTAGTGCAGACAGGCCAAGACAGTGCTGCAACTCTAGTTTTCATTTAGTGGTGTTTAAATCTGAGTGCTGTGGAGTCACCATCCCTAAACTGGTAGGTTTTGACTTGACATTTTGCTTAAATCTTACAAGAAAGGACTTGTAAGGGGGTACAACAGCCATTGCTTGTTCACAAGAAGGGGGTAGCAATGAGAGTTGTGCTATGGTTACATTTTTATCACAAACCCAGGCTGTGGTTCCCATTCAAATTAGTAGGAATTCAGCAAAAATCTCTCCAAAAGCAATTTTATGATGCTGTGATTATTCTTTCATGTTCTTATTCCCTTTGTGATTATGATCATCACTGGCTCCAGGCAGCTGAAAAAGGATTTGTTCAACATCATCTGTTGGAACCACTTTTGGAGGAAAGGCAAGACTTTGATTACCTTTTTTCATTTTATTGTATTGAAAAGCATGTGCTTCTACAAAAAGTTTAGATTTTTGCCCAAACCAATTTTTTTTTCCAGCCAGACCTTTCAAAATTTTGCATCTGACCAAACCAAAGTAGAAGATTTATCCAGTGAAATTAAAGTAAAAAGTCTGTTAGTATGTGCAAAAAGATCCCCTGAAAAATCCCACCTTTTCTTTTTTTTACTATAGAGACCAAAAAACCCCTAATATACATCCTGGACACATTTAATTCCTTTCTATGGGGTACTGTGAAAAAAGATAATCCTACTGTATCTATGTTTGTGCTTGTTTTTGCATTTCCCTGTTTTTAATTAGCCATAAAAATTACATGTGTTTTTGTAACAAGAAGAGTTTGGTTTTGGCTTCCAGAAGAGACTATCATCAGGACTACCATTATGACTATCATTGTGAAATATGAAAAAAGACAATTTGTTTTTATTTTCTTATAAATCGATTAAGCAGCCAGGTAATGGAAATGAACAGCTCCGTGGATGAGGCATGACATTACAGGACATCACAGAGATGGGATGTCAAGAATTTGGGAGAAGCACCATGGATCAGTCACTCCTGGGGGGTGTGTTGGTAAGGCTGACAAAAGGTTGCCAACAAATGCTGCTTGTACGATGTGGCTGTTCAGGGATGAAGTCCAGGGGTTAAGGAATGACAAGGAATAGAAGGGAAGAGATACAGCTCCTTTACTGATCACCCCAGTAAATCCACCCTTCATATTTCTCCCCAAACCAACAGAGTAGCTGTAATTGCAATTATTTTTAATTTTTCACCTTAGTTCAGTTACACCAAAAAGCTGTTCTCTGTTCAGCACTGAACTGACAGGTGCTTGCTTCAGTGAAATAGCACATTGTAGGCAGGAGGGCAACCCGGGCAGAACGAATTGCACTGCTTCTCTGATCTGAGGTGACAAAATCCTTTCTTCCATCAGGTTTTAATCCTCTATGGGTAACATTTTACTTACTGTGCTCTGTGCAGAGAAAATGTGATGCAACATTAATTTTCCCTGCTGCTTTATCTGTGGGCAGATTCCCATTTTCCAACTGCAAAGAAGCAAACAAAAGAAAAAACAGTGAACATCCAATAAACCGTTGGAGTTAAAAACTTGGTGGCAGAAAGAAAGGAGGGAATCAAAATCTTTATCCCAAAAAACCCTATGACTGCTGGAAAAAACCCTCACCAGACAAAAAACCACTGGCTTGATAGAATCACAGGAAGGAATGCCCACAGCATGTACGCTGTAACAAACCCAGGGTTTATACAGTACAGGAACATTCACAGCACACTTAGTGAAAATGTGTACATTGCACTTGGCCACAGTATTTGCTGCTGCACATGACAGGGAACTAATCTACCTCTTGTAACAGCAAGTGCTAAACACAGAGGAAGATTTTTTCACCCAGAGCAACTGTAGTAGGTAATAACACAGCAGAAGTATGAATGCTGATGCAAATCCTAACTGTAAGAACCTATTTGCAGTCTGCAACAGAGAGTGAAGTACAGAAGAGCTAACAAGGGCCATTACGAGGATGTCATGCTAACCTTCTTCCAATCTTCTCACAAACCATTCTCAGCCAGCTGTCTCATCTGGCAAGCACAACCAGAGTTCAGCTCCTGCTTTCAGTGTGCTGACATGAGATTTTGGTTTCCTGGAAGGATCTTTCCGAGGATCTGTGAAACAAGTAAGCACATAATCCCCCAGGACCTTCCCCCAGCCATTCAAGCAGCCTGAGCAAGATGATGGGGTGTGTGTAAGGAGTCAGACAGAAGCTCTGTCTATTATAGAATAAACAACCAGCAGCTTTGCTGCCAGGGATCCCAGCAGCACCTGCATTGGGACTGGCAGCAGGGAGAACAAGACTGCCTTGGACAGAGTTTAGGAGTGTGTCAGCTCCCATCCACTGAAGGCCAGTCCAGTGAGATAAACCTTTAATAACTTCTCGGAGAAGCTATGTCTTCAGACAGCAAGGACCCACAGAAGCATACCCATAGGATAATGGCTATTTGATGAGTATTAGCAATGATTCCATTTGATGCTAAATAAAACTTAGGCCTCTGAGGACAAACCATGGTCATATAATTGTGGAAAGCGAGATCTCTTTCCCCTTGCAGTAAAGGATCATGTAATTAATGCAAGCACAAATTAAAATTTAAATAATTGATAATATTATTACTAAAGAGCTATATATAGCAATGTCAAGAGGCCTAGAAAATCTGGCAGTAATTGAATTAAGCATGTCTAAGGAGCAGCACTAAGCAATCTTCCCACACACATACCCCAAACAAACAATGCCTGGCCCAGAGACATCCCTAGCACAGGAATGGTGTGGGAGAGAACAGAATAATGTTAATAAGGAATAGGGCCACACGGCCTGAAGTTGTTCATCAGAAGAGCCACAAGCAGCTCAGCTGCATGAAGTGAAGGTAGTGATTTGTGCCACGCAAAGCAGTGGAACAGCTGAGGACTTTAATGAGAGCAAAGGACATTTATAACATTCTGAGTGGAATGGGAATTTCAGCTATGGATTTGAAATGAGCATCAGAGCACCCTGTCCATTACTGTAGGGCTTTAATACATGAATAGTCAGGTAGTGCTGACAACTGGCCTACACAGAAACGAGGTGGCATTAATGACTAAATCCTTTGGAGGAAGGGAAAACATAGCAATGGCCAGAGAGAGATAATCAACAGGATGATAGGTGATAACAGGTGATAAGTCTGTTAATGAGAGGTCAAACAGCAGCTGTCAAAGCAGAAAAATTCAATATGCCTTCTCCTGTTTCAAAACCACAGCAGTACTGGCCAAAAGCTAAGAACATTCCAAGACCCCCAAAGCTCTTGTGTCTCTCGGAACACTCCTCCCTTGTTCAAGAATTACTTCCCCTGCTTTGTATCCAATGGCTTCTTTCCTGTTCTGTAACATCATAAGTCTGACAGTGAAAGGTTTTTCCCTTGATGCAACGTTCTTTCCCTGTCTGGCATTCATAAGTGATTACAGATTGAATGAAAGCTCTTGGGAATGGGGAGAGGTACAAAAAATTCTCTCATTGGTGATCATCATGAACAATTTACATGGGAACTTAGAGCAGTGCTGCTCAAACCCAAGCTCCTGTCACTATTAAAAAGAATTACTATTTAATGAGCTTCTGTTTTCTTTAATGGTGTAAGATTAAGGCTGCTTGCCACCAGGTGAATACTAATAGACAATTTTTAAGCAAATGAGGCCCTCATTCCCTTAATTTTAATAAATGATGGAATAAAACATGCTTTCTTATTTTCCACTTTGTTAAGCAGAAGCTTCACTACAGACTCCTTGCTTCAGCAATTGAAAGCATTTGGGCTTACTTTGTACCTTTCCCTTTAAGATTTTATTTAGAGAAAAAATTTTATGATAAAAATTGAAAAGAAACATTATGGTACAACAATTAACTGCACAGAAAGCTCATTTCAGTTTAATATTCTACTGCAGTGTGTGAACTGAGGGAGAGCAAGAGAAATCAGTCCCGCTCAAAGCAAACGGGAAGCTGACAGGTGAAGCTTGGTGGTGTGGTTCATGAGCAAGTTACTGTGAGAAAAGCTGGAGGGGAGATTTCCAGCACATTAGCTGAACCATGGGAACTGCCTGTGCTCATGCCACCTCGAGAGGTAAATGTGTAGCTTGCCCCCAGGTGAAAATGGATCTTGCCATTTCCAACACAAAGCGCATCACTGGCTTGAAAGAAGCACCTGAAGGCAAATAATGAGGCAAAACAGCAGAAGATTATGAGGGATTCCTCCCAAGGCCTGTCGATAGCAGAAGGTATGAATATACTTGTTTAGAAATCTAATATGTGGACTAATGATTATTCTGAAGTAGGAACCGGACTTTAAGCACTGGATGGGTGCAGAGAGGATCTCTGAATGCCACATAGGAATTGCAGCCTAGGGAAGATGGAATCAGGATGCAAAGGGAAATAGAATATACTCAGCTGATGGATTGGACAAAAAAAACTTTGCAGCAGCAGTTTTGGGAGTAATATATTTGTTGAGAACAAAGCTAATGGCGTTGTAGCAAACAAAAATACAAAGAGAAGGGCAGAACTTAGAAGAAAGCATGTCAATTATTAGGAGGCACACAGCAGGCCATATCTTTTAAGATCTTACAGAATAAGAACCTGCAGATTCTAGAAGTAACCAATATCAAATTATGTCTAATTAAAGTTTAAATAAAAGGCAGGACTGGTATTTTTCACAGTAAAATATAGTAAGGAAGGCTTAAAAGAGGGCAATTAAGAATTCTCTACTAGCCATCATCAGCTAGAGCTGCTGGAGAAGACACCCAACAAGGGATGGTAGATTTTAATTTGGACTGATTGAATCATATATATCAGAGTGGGCTGTCTCAATCATCTACACAGGTACTGTAAGTGAAATTATATTTGTAGAGGAGAAAAAGAGTGAACGAAAGCCAGAACCTGCTGAAATATCTGTGAAAGTTTGAATGGGTTAAGCAGTACTTCCATATTGTGCAAAACTCTAAGCACAACTACAATCAACTCTTAACCACCCTGAGCCTAAATGCCATCTTAGAAAGCAGAATTTGTACAACTGCAGCTAAATTAATTGGGCTGACAGAAAACATATGATGAGATTTTTTTTCAAAATTGAGTGTAATTACAATTCCCTTTAACCCATTTCTTCCTCACAGTTGCGTTACATAATTGCACAATTTCAAAGTCAAAACATAATAATAATTTATCATCAGTAAAAACACTCAGATGTTCTTTCAAATGCAAGTATTACAGGAACAATTACATTTTGCTTTAAAAGCAGGAACACTCAGTGCTCTGCTCATTACTGGTGCTCAGAATACAACAATCATGTTATTCAGGATACTTATTGTCCACATAGGTGCCTGGCAAATTGCTCTGAACATTTTCTAGTGCAGTTATGGACAGATTGCTTAAAGGTTGCATCCAATAAATGGAACAGCATTGTGACATGGTTTGTACTATTTATAAGAAAATATAAGCAGCTTTAAATCCCCTCCATCTAAGGGTGTAGAAAGTCTTGAGACTATGCAGTGGTTATCAACAGGTAGCTATATTTTTCCTTTAATAATAAAGCTAAAAGGAACAAGCCATGAATGAATGACTAGGGAACAATTAAAATTACTGACATTTTTAATTTTACAGCACTGGTTGGTAACTTACAGCGTTTTTAATTAAAGGTGTTGTTTTTCTTGTTTAATTCTTCTCTGTATTAGTGCTTTAATTTAGCTGGCTGCTAAACTGCATCTGCAGGCGTGCAGAAGAGGTTGTACAGAGTGGGAAATAGCAGGGGGAATGGACAGGATTTTTGTGGGACTGCAAGCTTAAAACCTTAAAAAGTTCAGAAGCTTTCTCTCCAATTTGCAGGTTACAGAAGCCAAGAGATCCAACAGAGGTAGGACATGGATTTAGCTAGTTTATTTGAGCTTGGCTTGTGTCCATATGCTTTTCTTCTCCTTCAATACTGCATAGGGACAGCCACCACCATCTAGAAGAATTATCAGACTTGGCTCTAATGACCCTACATTCTGATTTTCGGAGAGGAACCTATTGATTCAGTTGCAACTCCAGTGGAAGATGTAATAGAAGACCAGCATGATTTTTCTAGTTGAGATTTTTTTTCTGTGCACTTGGGATCCATTAGTATTTACTAATAAGTCAAAGCTATGTAAATACACAGGGTGTAGTTTCCCCTCAAATTCCATAGGTACTTTGATATGGAAGGCTGCTTGGGTAGTGTTCTGACTGTCTGCCTTAGGTTTTTGAAGGAAATACCCTTGCACAGACATAATCTGACAGATCCTTGCCCTGTTCCCTTCAAGTTAAACTGGAGACTACAGTAGTTGCCTTTATATAAACACACAAAATTAGAAGTGGAGTGGTCATTCAGCTTTACAGCACTGCAGATAACAATGGGAGAATCAGTTCAAGAGGAAGAAGCACAGAACAGCATAACACTGCTCACTCTACATCAATGAACAAGTGCAGTGCAGTGAGACTCCAGCCTCGTTTTTGCTTACAGAGTCCTTCAGAACTGAACCCAGACCCACACAACCTGAGAGACTGGGACACAAAGTTAATTTGACACTTGACTTTTTTTCCCCCTACAGTTTTGCATTTTGTCTGAAGGTTCAGAGCTTGTCCTACTAATTTTTCTCAGTGTTTCAAAAATCCTTCAGAATATCTGCAAGCAAAACTTTACAGCAGGTTTAGAAGCTTCCCTTAATTTCCAGAGCTGATTGGGAGGGAAGCTGACCCTGCAGGTATTAACTGGCAATTTGGATTAAAATGCCTCATTTAAAGAAATTACTCCACGGATGAATGGTTACCTTGCAGGAAGACAAAAGTAAACTGAAGGACCATTGAGCTGGCATATGTTTGTGTCCTGAAATAGAAGATCCCTGGGAATAATTGCAAAAAATAGCTAAAATAAACCTGCTTTGCAAAAGCAGCAGGATGATCAACAGTCATATCTGTGGTTTAATTCCAGTTTACATAGGGACCAGAGTCTTTCCTCCTTACTGGAGAGAGCTGTGAGAGCCTGTGCTTTTCTTTTAAATTCACAGACTTCAGGAGGAAGGCTTGAGACCATTTTAACAGGAAGATTAAAAGTGAAACAAAAAAGGAATAATATTCAGATGGTTTGATTTTCCTTATTCTAACTCAGTTTCCCCTTTGCACTGCAAAAGTGAGGTACACAATGAGGGAGTGACAATAGCCAGACTATTTTTCAACAAGTTTACAGCTTAAGTACACAAGGCACATAAAATGGAAAAGGGAATGCTTCATTTCCGTTTTGAAGGATGGTCATACAGGGACTAGGAGATTTAGTGATTTGTTCAGAAAGAGCCTGTGCTGTAGAGCAGGAAAACACTCCAGAAATCTCATGCTCATCCTCTCTTTCTCGATGATTAATAATACTACCCTGTTAAAAATTTAAAAATTGCTTGTCAAGGGCACCAGCTCAATATCCTGGCTTCCATCTATTTTTAACATGCATGTGAAAGGAAATGGTTTCAACACTGAAATGAGGATGAAATCCTTCACCAAGAAGGGTTGGTGGGAAGTAATTACAGAGCTATCTTTTGTTAGGATGGTCACATCCACACTTGCAGGGCTCATGGGTTGAGGAAAGCCCTATAATGTCATTTTGGATCTGCATCTTACCTGCTCTGCTCCCCAAAAGTAGCTTCTAAGGACGGTAGTTGCTCAGAGATCCTATTCATGGGGAAGAGTATCTTGGTATGGCATAACCCATGGGTGTGCTGTCAAAAATCTGTGCGTGGTCTAACTCTGCTGCAACGTGTTACAGACAGTCCTGCAACTTTTGCAACAAATGCTTCTCAAAGCAGTAACATGGCTGTAGGCACATATCTCTGTGCCCTCAGTTAAATAAAAGAAAAAAAAGGTGCCTTGTTTCTAACACAAATCTCTTGTAAACTACAATTTCCCGTGCCTTTTTTCTAACACAAATCTCTTTTAAACTACAATTTCTCATGCCTGCTGAAAAGGCATCTACTGGTTCATTTGGAAGGTCCAATCGGGTGCAGAAAATGGAAAAAATTTCCCAGGTTTCCCAACACAATTAATCCCTAGTGAATCTTCCTGATTAGCTTTCTTTTTGGCAGGTAATTAAGACCTTTAGCAAATTACTCATGTGCTCAGGTTATAAATGTCATTTATTTTATAAGCCCTATTCCAAAACCAGCAAATAATTCTAAAGAGATGCTATGGAGAGGGCGGATGGTGAGGAGGCAGTAGAATAGAAAAAGGCTGACAGCTTCTGAAGGGAAAGTGCAGGGAGTGCTACAGACAGGAAACCAAAGAGACAGGAGGGAAGGACAGCCAGCCAGGGAAAGAAAAACTGCAGAGCAAGGGAGGGATAGAGTGGAGGAAACTGCAGAAGAGAGAAAACATGACATGGAAATGGAGTAAATAATAAGACAACAAGGTTATTCCCAGTAGCCCTGCCCATAGTAGCCATCAAAACAAAAGGGGTTGCTTCAAGCTCTACAATTTCACATTAGTCTTTCCTGTAACCATCATGCCCATTTTAAACACAAGGCTCTATTTCCCTTTTCCCCACCCTCACTTTGACTTTTCCATCAAGTTTTTCATCCAAGTGATGCTTCTCCAGTTTAGGAGTGCTTCTTTATGGCACTCACAGGGGCCTCAGTCTCACTGCTTCGAAATGCTACTGGGAGACAAACTGCAGTAAGTAGGAAAGAAAGACAAGAGAGAACTCAAAGGCTCATGGGTTTTTTTCCATCCCTGTACATAATCTGTCTTTTTTTAAATAATGCATTAATCCATTAAAAAGGGATTTAAGCCCTTGCTCTTTTTAAAGCAGTTTACACAACTGACTTTTTTTTTCTCTGACCATTTCACTGCTCTGTTTATGGTTCTTTCACTACCTCGAACTTTTTAAATAAAACACTTGAGTTCCAGAAAAGGGGGTTTTATCTCCTTAATGAATAAAATGTCTCTAATCCGCTTTACAAAACTCAAAATAAAGCCTATAAATGTATTGTGGGTGTTTGATGATGTTTGTCTGCTTTATTAGTCATGTAATACAGCACTGCAATGTTTTTTTCACCTTGGATTTTAAAGTACTCTCCTTGGACCTTAACTGCTTGTTGATGGGTTTGGGATTGCAGTGCTTCTCCCCCTCCTTCCTGCCTGCCAGACTCCACCAAGCTGGAAGCTTTGCCAAGTGCTTTGAGACCAGTGTTTTCAGCAGGGAGGTAGCATCAAACCCGGGGGTGTGTCCCACTGAGCATTACTGCTGTGCCCAACAGCATCACAGAATATTCCGAGCTGGAAGGGACCACAAGGACCATCGAGTCCAATTCTTAAGTACCACAAATTTACAGATCCTGGAAGACCCCAAAGCAGGCATGTCTTGAGCTGCAGCTCAATGCTTACAGCCAGCTTTGCACTTCACCAGCCCTTGGCTTACCAGTGCCAAGCCGTGTCACAAAGCGTATGCCATAAAATCTAAGTCAATGCTGGCTGCCTGAAGTCCCCAAGGGCTCACCCAGCCACCACTCTCTGGTGTCCCAAGCTTGGCCCCTGGTGGTGGCAGCGAGGAACTTGCTGTGGGATCTCCACACTTTCCAAGGGCTCCTGCACCTCTCTGCACGATGAACCAACGCATTCCTCTTAACTTGCAGCAGCCTGGGTACTGGGTATGATGCTTCTTGCATGTTTAATCTTAAACTTTACACCCTGTAAGTCAGAGTCACTATTTTAAAATATTTTTCTTTTAAAAAGTAAACAGCAAAAAAATTGTGATCTTTCATGCAGGTTGGAAAGATAGACTGGATCCCCACCAACCTTACATACATTATTTTTCCCTCGGAAAACAGATAAAAGATGTGCTATAAAAAAGAAAACCCAGGCAATAGATTAGAAATATTCAGTGCCAAAACCAGCTAACTTTGCCTTCAGGGAAGGTTGTATTTCAGCAGTTTTGCAGTGTGCTCCAACTGCTCTGCATGTGCCCACCCCTTACCTGCTGGGCAGCCGGCGCCAGCTTGCTCCAGAACTGCTCAAGTCCCACTTGGTGAGAAAAAACCCCTGTGTACTGCTGGAGCCAGGACCTAACTAACAGGGCTGCATTATCATTGTAGCAGGTATTTTGAAAGCCAGCCTGAAGCCTTAAAGAAATGTTGACTTCTATCTTGAGGGTAGAAGGAATACACAGTAAGTACCACCAAATGAATTATTAATTGCTTAGGTAAAAGAATGAGGCTAATTCCATCCTGAACTCTACCAGGATCCCTCAGGATTCTCTATAAAATACTGGTAAGATGCACACCTGATTTTGGAGACCTGATATATTCGCAGAGTCAAGCAAAGTGAAATTTAACTGTAAAAATATTGTTTCAAGAAGAATTCTATGCTGTGAGATGCAAAAATTGCTATTTATTTTACTGCCTACATGGAAGAGGTGCTTCCATGATACAAAACAAGCAGGAGCAACATTTTGGTCAACCAGAAATGAGGGAACTGCCAGGAAAACCTAAACTAAGCAAAATGGAGAAAGAGGTTATACTTTGCTAGTGCCTGTAAAACCAACCAGGCAATGAGATATTCTTAAGTTTAGTTTTAGTCTTAACATGCATTTCATCAAGCTGCCAGAGAAATCCTGAGTTTTTCTTCTCCCTCTTTGATTTACTCTCCTCTGCAGAATCACTGTGTAAATCTCCAGTTTCAGCTGCCTTGGAGACAAAGTCACACGACTGAGAAATGGTATATTGCCTAAGAAAGGTAGTGCATCATGAAAGCAAACATGTCTAATACCGTGCTGACGATGTGATTACAGGTTACAAATGTGCAGTGATCCTAGGCCAAAGTTTACTGGCAGATCCTGCCCACAGCCAGCTCTCCCAAATTGCCCTAGAGCTGACCCACAGCCTCAGCAGTGCAGTACTATCCATGAGTTTGAAAAGAGAAGACCATGATCCTTTTCTCATTCTCTTCCTCACAAATTAAAAGGCCCTCAATTTGCTACACTCAGGTTTAGTAGATCTTTCATGTTTGCTGACAACAATTTCCACCTTCAGAAAACCAAAGATGAAAGGACAGTTCTGAGTGTGGCAGCTGATTGCACTCAGGCCATCTGCATGCTCTTCCTACCATTTTTACCCCTTCCTTGCTGGGTGTGAGCTTGCTAAAGCTCCTTCAGCTTGAGGTTGACACCTGGTAAGTGCTATACAAGTGTAAAAATGATTTTATTTGGTCCAGAAAAGAAGCAAGCACATATTCTGCAAGTCAGTGGTAGTTCTCCTGCTTTCTGAAGTCATAGAACACTTCAGGATCCTCTGTGCTGGCTTCCAGTGTGTAAGGATTGCAATGAAAAGCCAGACCTTTTAACTAGCAGTAAAATTCAACTCAGTTAAAGGAGGACCCCAGGCAGCAGCAGTGCCTTCTGAAAGCCATCATCAGAGAATTACTGTGCTTTCAGGTATGGCTCAGGCACTCTTTGCTGATTGTGGAGAATTATTTGCATGCTCTTCAGTGTACCTATAGCATTTATTAAGCAATTATTACCAGTTGCTTAGAGAGACCACAAAGGATCCACCCATGAGTTGCCTTAGAGCAGACTGATATTCCAAGATGACACACTGGACACTTGGTCTGACTGCTGTATTTTATGGAAATGACAGATTGCTAATCTGGGAAAAGGAAAATCTCACCTAATAAAATAATAGACTTTTCTTCCTCCTCTGCAGCATGACCACCTCACTGTTGATAACCCTCATTTTGCAAGAACTCTGTGTCTCTGGCCCCCATTGACATCTCCTGGGCACAGGCACTGAGGCAACTACTGGAATGTGTTCTATATTAACACATAGCAAAGATTTTCAGAAAGCCATCAGTGTTTTCTTAGAGGTTTAGGAAAGAAGAACTGCCATCTTACCAGTAGAGAACTTTCAAAACCATTCAGACATTCATCAGGCAAAAAAAAAAAAGAAAAGAAAAATCTAGTAAGATCTGATGGGGCTTTTTTTTCCTTACAAAGAGGAGGTTTGTCAATAGGCTACTTTTAGGACTCCTACCACTGTAAACCAACACTGAACAATACGTGCCAGAAGTGTTACCACTCATTGAGGACTCTCTCACATGCCAGATGAGTTTGTTCAACATTGAATGAGACTGTTCTAGAAGTGTTCTGGCCATTTTGACCATATGGCTTTGCAACCTGCAATGAAAGCTTCTGTCAGTCACATGTGAGTAATCCTTAAACACTTACCTCCATCTTTAAAAGTATAGCATAGGAAAAAAGGTACAATTTACAGTTAGATGGTAGTTGTAAAGGATAAACAGTTGGTTTATCACTCTTATAATGGCACTGTTCTTCCTTGATGCTTCTTACCAGTAAAAGAAATAACCTCTCCTCACATTAGCTTGAGCACTTCTTCTAATAAAACAAGTAACCAGAGGTGGATTAATCTGCTTTTACAGTTGTCAAACACCCCACATATAAATCATGAATCTCTCTTAATACAGCAAGGACATATGCAAGTTTAAAGTGACCTAATGTCACAGGATAATAATAATAAAAAGAAAACCAACAACAACATTAATAATAAACAATCACCATCAGTATTAATATGTATTCTGTGTTTTTCGTAGTAATTTTCCTGATCTCAGTCCTGTATTCATCAATGGAAATTTTGGCCAAATGGAAGTTTGATTTGGTAGTGTTGGAAAGGCATTAATCATTGGGTTAATGAGGAAGAGCAGAATAAATTGCAGAATAAATTTTGTAAGAATTAAAATCATATAAGTAGTAGTTACTTGTAGCAACAAATGTTTGTTTCAGACTAGATTTGGTAATTTACCTCCTTGTCAAGTGGGTTTTTTAAGGTTTTTTGAGCTGGAGAGAACTCAAGAAAGCATTCAAACTCCTATCTTCATTCTGTTCCTAGAAACTCATATTTCATATTTTGAATTAAATCCAAAATTGCCTCCTTGGTGTTGCTGGGGTAAAAATTCACTTTAGTCTGTAAGATGCAGCAGCACTTCTGCGGAGAAAACAAAACAAGCCCAAACCCACTCACATGAACAGATGAGAAATGCAGGCTGACAAAATTTCTGTAGTTTTATATAGGAGGAATTAAAAATAAGGACATTTCTATAATAGTCACGGACATTCCTGACCATTAGCTGAACAGAAAATAGCAGGTAGCATTCAAGAAAGAGAGCAGTTTACCTACCACCCCCAATTTGGTTTAGAGCTACTGCATGGCATGAGTTTCATTACCTCACTTCATCACTGAAAGCACAGAAATTTCTCCCAGACATTACCACTAGGGAAGACATTAAGCTTCTAACCATAATTTGGCACAGTTTGTCATGAAAAATATAAAAGTTTTCTTTTGTAGAGTGGATATTTTATCATTGTGATTGGGCCCAGAATTCCTGGGAAGGAGGGGGAAGGAATTTTGCCCTTTTATTAGCTCTGGATCAGTCACTTGCGATGCTGACAACCACACCACCACCAATGCTGTGTCTACTGCTGAAAAGAGCTGGGACTCCTTTCCCTCCTCTCTCCCCCTCCCCAGAGATAATTTTCAGAGCAGGTAGTGATGTCAATAAGGTGAATGAACAGACATTTTGTATGTCATTTGTCAGAGTTATGCCAAAGCAAGGAAACATCCATCTGTGGTTAAAGAAAGGTTAAGAACTTTGGGAAGAAGCTCTAACACTTCTTTCACCTATTTGCTGCATGCATTCTACCTTCCAGAACTGGATTTAAAAAACATAAATATTCTTGAACTATTTGAAAACTCCTTACCTCCAGGTGTTATATTTATTCCTACTAGAGCTAAAATGCCAAAAAAAAGAGCTTTCAATTTCTTGGAGCAAGGGCCACATCTTGGACGACAGTAAGCACAGCAGTTAACATCACAAATTACTGTAAATTGAGTCCTAGCTGTAATTTTCATTTCATTTCATTCTTTCCTTTTCTAGATAGTAGCTTGAATTTGATTACATTTGTTGTGTACTAAAGCAGAGTTAAGAAAGACTAAATATGCAGCTCTCTGAAGAAAGCAGTTAGGATAGGGAACGAGTTAATTGAGGTTGCAGGCATCCATCAGCTAAGAGCACACCAGGAAAGTAACAAATAAGTCAGGGCTTCTGTCTGTTCCTGATTGCACCATTGATTCCCTATGACTTTTAAAAGTTGTTTCCAACATGGGTGTTTGCTGAGAATTTCAGTGTGTGCACACATGAAGATCCACAAAGTTGGGACATCAGTGCAAATTAGTTTTCCATTACTGGAACTGGCAACTAACTTAGGAGATAGGGAAATTGATTACATAAAAAGAAAAAATTGCCAAGTTTATCACATTGCTGCCATTTGACTGCAATCCTTTTCAGAACAGACCTTCTCAGAACTGCAGCTCCTTATCTGTCTTTCGGTGTTCCAATGTGTGGAAGAATAGTAATATCTCCTTTAGGAATAAAAAGTAGGAGCAGCAAGTTACTGTGTCAGGTTCCTGCAGTCCTCAGTTCTGGGAACAAAGAAAGCTGTGGCTAAAACCTGATGCCCACCTGCAAGTCAGCCCTCACTAGTCCCAGGCAGCCAGAGGCTATCTGAGGATAAAACTGTCTTTGCCATTAGCCAGGCACTTTAATATAGCAGGATTTTTATGGGATTGCTTGGAATATACCAAGCAGTATCATGTACACAAATAATTCTAAAACATCTCAGATGCCTTTTATTGTAAGAAATATCTGTTATTTCCAGCTGAAATTCACATCCTGCTCCAAATATCTGGTGCTTTACCTCTACAGAAGAAGCAGCAAAACTACATACTGTTGGCCAAAACAACAGACCATGGTCTGCAAGATTTTGTCCTAAGCAACCCAGCACAATGAATGCTCGAAACATCTGTTCTGATGGGTCTGTTGAGCAGGTACCAGATCTTTTTCATGATGTCTGTCCTGTCTGGGAGTACCCAACATGAGGAAGATACCCAGATATCCCATTTAGGTGACTTAACACTATAAAAAGAATCTCTGCCAACCTCCATGAAACGCAGTAAGAACCCATTTAAGAAGGAGATATAATGGGATATGAAAGAGGGGGAAAAGGAAGTGGAAGGAAACACAGAGTAGCAAGTGGATGACCTTTCCAGTGACATGGTCCCTGATTACATCTTGAATTCTACTGCTCCACTTCTAGCATCTGGTTCAGTGGTGCTCTCATTGTTAGAGCCTGGCAGCTTCTCTTTTGAGAGGGGAGACTCACTGTGCTGCACAGAAAAAAGTGGATGTGAGTAAACTAAAATAAGATCAATGACTTTGCATTTAAGCATTACCATGTTTAGTCACAGGCTGAAAACGTGAGCACAACCTGGATCCAATTTTTCCTTAATTCAAACCCCAGGCTTAGTTTTAGCCTGCACACAGGATCCTTGCCTGCATATAACTCCCCAGTATGTTTCACCTGGCAGAATGTTTTTGTTCACACTATTGTGCCATACACTGTTAAACACCTGCTACATCCCTCTCTTGAGGGTGACTGCATTTCTGGGGTGGGTGAAGGGGTTTCTCTATCCAGGGTAATCTCTAAACAGCTGTTCCTCTTTCAGAATGAAAGGTGATATATAAATGTAAATGGTATTTCAGTGCCCATCTTTCACTTTTTCTTGCAACATGGGGAAACGTGTTTTCTTACAATACATTTCATCTACAGAAAAAGCACTTTCCAAGACATCTCTTACCTTGCTGCTGACACATATTAGCATCCAAAGCAGAAAAGCTCTCCATTATTATTTTTAAATTATGAAAACACTATTCCTTCTCAAACCTGTCACCTGCTATAGATTTTAATCAGCTTCAGTCCCATTATGGCAATTCCTGCGGCAGTGAAACAGGGTTTGGAAAGATTTTTTTTACCCAGGGAAAAATTATTTTCTTTTCAGTGGGATCCACAGTATTAAAAAAATTATGGTAGCATTTGCCCTTTGATATATCTTATTGAATGCTAAATGTTAGAACTGTATAAAACCCAAATTCTGGATAGTTTTCAGCTTCCCATTGACGTTCTGCCTTGGAAACATTACTAGGGCAGGCTGCCAGATGAAAGAGAGTAGAAACACTCTTAGAAAAGACACATATTTTTATGTCTTTTGCCTTTACAGAGTGGTTGCAGTCAAATGATGCATGGCTGGTGGTACTTAAACAAACAAAGAAGCGGCCACTGGGGAGTTTTCTTTCTGTTCTACATCATCTTCTCTCTTCTCCTCTAGCTAACCACGAACATAGTTATGACAAATACACCTCTGAGACTCCCTGGACATGTGGTCCCATTTGTGGATCATATTTGCCCCTCCTTAATGTCTCGATCATTTAAAAAACACCTTACAGAGGATCACCCTGTAGAAAATCAGGTATTTGCAGAGATGCTGGTTGCTCTGCTGGAAGTTTCCTGTGAAGGCCATGGGTTCTCGTCACCCAACTTCCTCACCCAGCTCAGTCTCTTGGCAATAATCAATTTTTTTTGGCAAATCTGAAGCCTCCACCAGACAATCTCAGGAGAAACAGGAGGTGGAATCTCTAAGACTGCAATGAATATCTGAAATCTGAATGCTTGTCACCACAGCACAACGTCAATGGTAGGACAGAAAATGAATCTACCATTCTTCCTTGTGCCATTGGCTGGCAGAGTAATCCCAGATAAACCATCTAATTTCACTCAAGTCATCTTTCTTAGGCCATGAAGTGGGTCTGATAATTCCTGTAGTTCCCAGCCCATTTTGAGAGTATAAAAATCAAAGATGTTTATACTCACAAATATACTTCTGTTAAGAGTCAGGGTAAAAAGCACATGTCTATAAAGAGGCCCAACTTTGCTTGCTTCCCCATCACCAAAATTCTGGACCACACTATCTTATTAGCAATCCAGTTCTGTTTAATAGTAAAATGCTAAAAAACAAATAAAATAACCCAAATGAAGAAAACAAAAAAGCAAAACTCTGATGGAGGACAGAGGAGCTGGTTCCATATTTCACATCCCCTTTATTTCCCAGCTCCTTTGCTTGCCTTCTTGCAACACAGTAACATTTGTTGCTTTTCTACAAGGCATTTTGTGTATCTTTTATCTATCACTCTGGTATGAGTTTCACACATGTAAGACTGAATGCACTAAAAATTCCTTACTTCTGACTTATGCCAGCATCACATTCTTATTCTCCATTTGCCTCCTGTTAGAGGTTATAAAGATGCAGACAAATAGAGACATACTGCAATTTTCTATGCTGATGGCAAAATAGAAGCAAAACAATTTTGTTTACACGCAGATTAAATGTCTCCTAAAGGATACCTTTACACTGATGCTTCACTGTTCTTTGAGGAGCTCTTTACCAATACCTTGCATTCCCTTGATTGCTCAGTTGGGTTCTATTAAAAAATAAATATCTAGCTCCTGCAAAGTGTGGTTTTGTATCTAACAATACTGGATTTTAATTATGTCTTCCTCTATTTCCTTTAATTTTAACTATCTTACTGTTTATCTTGATAAATTAACTGTTCTTTTCTCCACTTACATATTATCCCTCCAGTTAATCATTATTATGCAGTACTTTGGACTTGTACTAAAGCTACCTTTTTTACTGTTACTAATTACTTTTAAACTCTCTCCTGCTGAAAAAAATGAACATTTCTTCTCCACTAGGATCCAGTTTAACACTTCATGTAAGCAACCGGGTATTATAACTGAAGCTGCATTTTGTCCCTGAGAGAGACAAAATACCTTCCAAAATTTCTGGTTTGACCTTTAAAAGAAAGTTTGCTGGAAAATAAAGGCATGGGCTATGAATTGCACACAAATTTATACAGAAGATGACTTGCCTCATCTGTACAATATGGCTTCCCAGTTGGTTTGGCAGCAGCCTGAAAATGCAAAACAGGAAGAGCATCTGGACATCTTTTTAGTATCATCAGTAAAAGCACTTCTCTGCAGATGGAGAGCTCAGGGGCTCGATCTTGGCAGGGCTGACCTTGCTCAGCAAGTGAGAGCTCATCCCACAGAAATGCATTTGACTTCCTGCAGTTGGGAGAAGGATGACACTGAGTTGCTGCTACTCTCAGCCATGCTCTTTCTCTGCCCAAAGCCACCATGAGCCAGCCCAAACAAAGGAATGGAATGCCCTCATCCTCTATCTTAGTGACAGCTTCTCTGTACTAACCGTGAAATTTTCTACCAACAGATTGGTGTAGCACCTTATCTGCTGAGCTCTTCTGAGATAAAAAACCCCAAAACATCAGTGACCCTGCCTTCCTCATGGGCAAATTTCTCCAGGTATATCTGTATACATTACCACCAGCTACAGGCATGCCTAGCTTACTTCTGCAGCATCACTTGCTGAAGTAAATTTCTCAGTCTTTACTTCCCACCTGTACTTTGGTAAAAAGTGTAGCACCTTATCTGCTCAGCTCTTCTGAGATAAAAAACCCCAAAACATCAGTGACCCTGCCTTCCTCATGGGCAAATTTCTCCAGGTATATCTGTATACATTACCACCAGCTACAGGCATGCCTAGCTTACTTCTGCAGCATCACTTGCTGAAGTAAATTTCTCAGTCTTTACTTCCCACCTGTACTTTGGTAAAGTCCCTAGCAAACCAACTGCACTCCTGAAAAATGTGAATGAGACCAGTAACCTTCCCATTGCTTGATCAAGCATGTCTGGATACTGTGTGTTCACAATTAGTGCAAGGATCCTTCCTGAGGAAAGCCAAAGGCAAGGCAAGTGCATACTACATTCACTTTCCCAAGCTGGTGATAAGGAGATCGTACTCTTGGAACTGCATTTGTTGATACTTGAAACAAGTGCTGTAGATGAACACTATGAACTCTGCCAGTTTGGAAAGGGACTATTGAAAACATGCAGAACGTGACACCGTAGCTTATGAGAGCTGATTTTCACCTCTGGAAACACGGCAGGCCAAATTATCTGTGATCACCTTACAGAAAAAACAATTACCCCGCACATTAGAGAGGGTTTACTGCTTGAATCAGACTGACACTACAGAGGGTACAGCCACTTTCCAGTCAACTGAGCCCACAATGGCAGAAGGGAGAAGGGAAAGTCAGGGAACAGCAAGCACTGTCTGAGCTGTGCAGCCATTCCAGATGCAGGTTTAAAGCATAACCTACAGAGAATTACTGCAGACACATGCTCAACAGACTCCAAAGACATGGGGAAAGCTCTGCGAGCTCTGCGTAGTTGTATATATGTACACACAGTGTATATACACACACAGCATGTTATTGGATGTCCTGCAAGGGAAATCTGGTACAAACACTGTATGAAATTTGTGGGAGTATGTCCTAGTGCTCTGAATGAGCAAAGGATGTGAAATTATTTGTGCCAGAGGTGCCTGTTATGAGCACCAGTAGAAGGTTCCCTGGATTCACTGCTCACACAGCTACATGTACTGTGCGTGTTGCTGCTGTACTGGGAGAGACACAAGCCAGTGAATTGATGTCAGTCATGAGCTCTGCAAGTCTCTACACTGCCCAAAGCTGCTTATTTGCAAAACCACAGGAATTTTTCCAGTTACAGATGTGAGGTGATGCCTGGTCTGCCAGCTATGGCTCTGAGCTCCTCTGCTTGGTTACCTGCTGATAAATAGGACTTTGGGTTCTGCAGTTGTTGAACATGCTGCTGTATTTAGCAGCAGTACTAAAGGCAGACAGTTTCCTGTACTGAATATATATATGTATAGTAAATAGATACATTACTTCAGAACAAAAATATTAGTACATCACAGAATCCAGTTTTGCCTAGATGGATTCTGGTAGTAGTGAGAAAGTACTGTGCAAAACATTTGTTTCCAGGATTCCAGTTCAGCATCTGTACTATAGAACTGTATCACCTGTCATTTTCCATGAGAGATTCTGCATCATAAAAGCTTGAAACAACCATCTAAAATGACATTATCAAAGGAAGTGAAACTTCTGACTGATGGCCATCAATAGTGGTGACAAGAAAGAAGAGTGGAGAGATTTGTCTTTGCATGGACTTGAGAGCTAATCTAAGTTATAATGATTGATAGTCATCATCTGAGCACTGAGGAGCTGTGTTTCCAGAACTCGGTGGTATAAAGGGCCTCTCCATCCCTGATCTACAGTATGGATGAAAGCTACATACTACAGGAGGAGAAGAGAGACCTCACAGTAGTTAACACATGCTAGATTTTACCCCTGTTTTATACATGTGCATTAATAGACACGTATCTACATTCATTTCTTGCCACAGAATGATGGCCATGATTATCAGCTATCAGCCTTGTAGGTATAATACAGGAATGGAAGAGCAGAAGCTGAGTTTTACCAAATTCCTCTTTAGCAAACAGCAAATGACTTTGTTTTTTTCCTGGGCACATCGACTTTATTGACTGAGACTGAAACCTGACCTAGACAATGCCGTTCTCCTTGAGAAACTCAAATCACTACAACCCCACATTTTTAACTCCTGCATCACAGTATTAGACATTAGTAGTTTGCAGAACCTCATGCTTTTTGAAAATGTTGCATTAGTAGTTAGTTTCAAAATGCCTTGCAGGGGGATATAAATAGATTGGGGCATTCACTGTGCAATGAACTCTGGGATGAAACTGAACAAGTCAAAATGCCTGATTCAGAATCTAGAATGGAGTAACTAACACCAGGCACAAGTATAAACTGGGAGAAGAGTGGCTGGAGAGCAGCCATGTAGAAAGGGACCTCAAATTCAAATACCTTAGAGATTACTACTCAGTCAGAAGTGACTCAGGTACATGGGGATGTGAATTGTCTGACGATCAGCAAACTTACCTGTATTGAAGGAACTGAAAACATGACAGCTTCCCTTGTTTGTCCTACAACTCACTAGAGGCACTGAGAGATGATGACCAGGTATCATCAATTGCACAATTATCAATACTATACCACAGGTGCAGCAGAGTGAATCAAAGGTGCTGGCTTAGTGGACAAGATAAGAAAAGAACTGTACTTTATGCCCTTAGCACCCCAAATGATACTTCTCCTAAGGGTGTAACTACAACACTTGAATTCAGAATGAGATTTCCTTGTTAGAGATGTGATTTAAAGTGATTGACTTACTGTTCCTAAATGCTTAAGCAGTAAATCTCTTAAAGCCAGTACTAACAGCTGTTATCTCTACAGCTCCACAGCACAGGGATAGAAATACCCACCACACAAAGGAGTGTCCCCTGCTCTGCATGACAGGCATTGAGCTTGTTGTCAGAGTGATCCTGAAGAATAAGGTGTGTTCCTTCCATTTGCTTCTAAGGGTACTGGTTGCTCCTGAGCAGCAGGGAAGGGGATGTGTGGGATGTTGTCTGTAACACATAACAGTGTGCAAGGAGTAATATGCTGCTCTGCTTACTGGACAGAACAAAATACACAACTTCTTCACCCGAGGTTTTGCAGCAGCGTCAGCTCCAGATGACATTCTGGTCAGAGGGGACAGTGCAGCCCCACACCTCCCTAAGGACTAAGCCAGGACTCTTCACAGAGACAGCAGCAGCAAGAAACTCTCTTACAGAAGCAGCATTTTGACAAGTGCTGTAGTATGGCACAAGGTCAGTCATCTGTGTTAGCATGTGAATCAAAGAGAATTTTTAATCATCTGCTCATACGTACTGATGCCTGAGAAACTTAACAAAGACACAAAGCAGTACAATTAGCTGAGGAAAGAAAATAATGAGAGCTTAGTTGCATTTAAATGAGAGTTTAGTTGTATTTCAAACCATAACCATGGTGCAGGGTACTGGGCTCTGTCTCCAGCTGTTGTGAGGCTTTGCTCCAGCAGGTGTCCCTGTGACACCGGACCTGGCGTCAGCTTCCTCACAAGACACCTGGGAGTCTTGTGGCATTTTCCTGTGAGTCACCCCAGCTGTAACACGGCTGAAGGCATTGCAGAAGAGCTGGGAGTAGACAGAGTGTTTTTCACCTTATAAAGTCTACTTTCAGTAATTACCTCCAGGCTTGGAGCAACAAGGGCTCTTCACTCAGTACAGCCTAACAATAATTAATTAACGAAAAAGCTTAAATCGCCTGCCTGCAAAACATGTGCCATGATAACACATTTAACTGCAATGATAGTGCCTGGGGAATGCTTATGTCCAGTAGAGTACCCCACATGTCAGCTAGGGTACAATTCCTATTCCCCTGTTTCGTAAGGAAAGCTGCTTGGAAAGGACCAGGCTGCACTGGTCCAGGGAGCTGTTCCATGCTGGCCCCCCCTGTGCCTCGCCCAACAGCAGACAAATTACAAAATCCTGAATCTATCGAATTCTCTGATCATCAAGTGTATTCCATCTAAATCGGACAAAACTGCAGCTGCTGAGTCCATAATTTGTACACGTACCCCAGTGTGTACATGCCTGCTTCTTGTTTGGAGTAGCTACCTCCTTTTTGGCTGTGCTAGTCACAGTGCATTTCATCAGCAAAGCAGCAGCAAATAGAGCTCATGAAGTTGGGCATATATCCATGGTCAGGCTGCAAACATCAGGACCAGGCTGGCTGATGGCTCTTCTTGGCCTCTGCTTCCTGCTAGGTCGATTTAAGAACAGCAAGACCTGCCTTCCTGCAGGCTGCAAGACTGGATTTGGGCACTGACAGTGCAGAAAGCAGGCTGAGATCGATGCTGCCTCCGGAGACGCTCGCTGCCAGCACTGCTGGGATGCTGCCTCAGCAAGCATAAGCCATGGCACAGGAACCATAATGTGCCAAGTTCTGGCTGCATCAAATTTGCTGTGTGTGCCCCAAATACAGGGATCTAAAGAAATGGTAAGCAGTCTGTTCATAATAGATGTGACATGCTTATTTCTTTAATGTTGAGGAAGAAATCTCACAGACAGGGAAACAAATTGGGAACAACAACAAAAACAACATGGAAAAGGAACCAGGAATGTAAGGCTAAATGCAGAACAACCCATCCATACAAGCTCTTGGGCCTCAGCTGCTGTTATATGCCTAATGATCATTTATGCCAGCTGAAGTTTTGGCCCATGGTACTGAAAAGTGTTAGGAAAAATAATAAAATGAAGACATTTAACCTAGTACATTTTACAAATAAGGCAAAGGATTTAATCTAGCTGGATGTTCACAGAATTTTAACATTCAGATTTTACACAAACAGACCATTGTTGAGAACCAGCTATACTCAAGGGACTCCCCCTCGCCCCACTTCCCCTTCATCCTTTGGGTAGATAACACAAAGTTTAATTTATTTATTTGGGAGGAACCATTTTAAGGTCCCAGGATGCTGGGGTCACAGGATAAGGGGTTCCTGTGCTTTCCATGAGGCCTGGTGCCATGTGACCCAATGAAATGAGAAAATTCTTTAGCTGTCTGAGCTGCTGTGCAGTATTCTCTATGAACTCTGACAAACACCCACAAGAGAAGCAAAAGGGAAGGTTTTGCTGTCTGTCTCAGGCACTTCACAGCCCCTGGCAAATTGCAGCAATCATCAGCTCCTACTTTATTGGTATTCAGGACCTGTCCCCATTCCCCCAGCCTCTGAGGCTGGATACAACCTGCCATTTAGCCACCACAGTGGAGCATGTTTCTCAAGCCATTACAGTGAGCTCTCAAGGCAAAGGGAGAGTCACCTCATGAATACTAACTTAGCTCTGTCATATTGACCCATCTGTGTTCCTGTAACCCAAGAAGAAAAAAACCCTTACCCTCCAGGCATCTATTCACCACGTCACGTTTTCTTTTTGAAAGCCTTTCAAGGTAAGACATCCAATTTACTGCCACTTCTTTCTCTGCAACCTGATAAGAACTGATAAAATTACTGGGCACAAAGGCTCTCATGAGATATTCCTATTTCTCAGCACACACAGGAGTAATGCAAGAACAAACAATTCTCAGCAAAAGTGTCACATCGTGGGGGACATCACGATCGTTTGGGAAGCAATGAAAAAAGGAAAGCTGCATTTGATAAAACCTCATGCAATACCTCATGCAATAAAGGGCTCTACAGGAATCTGGTCAAAGCCACCTGCACCTGATTCACAATGTTCTGTCAGTCTAAATTTAAGCAGATAGAGTATTTTTTCCTTCAAAGACATCAAAGCAATTGGCAAAGCACTAGCTGTCACAATAGTCCCAGGAAAAATGCATTATCTCCACCTTAACACAGAGGGAAACTCTGGTAATGAAAGGTTCAAGCTATCAAAGACTCAGGGTGTAAGGCATAAAGGTGGTATCCTGAATCTATCCTCTTCTGCCCTCTAAAGATTTTTTTTTTCTTTTTTAACTCATTTTTGAACAAAGTAACTCCATCCATGCCTGGGGACTCTGAAAAAGTCTGGTTTTAGTGTGTCTACTTTTGCTGTTCAGAAGCTAGAAACACTAAATGCTCTGCAAAACACAATGTGGACGGCAAGACATTTCCCACATTCACTTGCAGTGGGCACAAATAATGGTTGAAGGGAGACAAAGTGTTGGATTTGAATTTTTTTTTACCCAAAAATTAAGTAAAATACTGGATGCTTTCATCAAGTTAGTCATCACATTCAAAGGGCTGTGATGCTGAAACCTGGCATGCCTGCATTTCCTTCTCAAATAGTCCTCACAGCCCAAAGGTGGGGCTCTGTTGTGAAGCTGACTCCAGGAGGGTAATTTCAAAGAAATTCCATTTTCCCTTTGACTGTTGGGGATGGTTTGTGTCCCTAGAGCTCAGCATGCCTCCAAAAGGTCACAGGTGAGAGCTGGCAGAACAGTGTGGGTCAGCCTGGCACTGCTGGAGCTGGTAATTGGTCTGAGTGGAGCTGGTGCTCCACCTGGGCTCCAGCAGCCCAGGAACACAGCCCCAGGGTGATTGGAATGTTTTATTAACACTTAGGAGCTTTCTACTCACCCAGCGCCTTACAGCTTTGGTTAAATTATAATGTCATACTCATAGGCCATAATATAGTCTGGATTCTGAAGGTCTTTTTAGCACAGGGGATATTATTTACATGGTTTTGCTGCTGAAGATGCATGGAAAGCATGCCTGAAAATTGAGTGCATTGGCAATGTTAATAAAATGATTATTTTTGGTTTTCCCACAACTGGTAAGGATTTAATATTAGTTTTCCTGCAGACATATAACTTATTCTATGCACACTGCTTTAAATCATCTTGGTTAAGATGAAAGATGGGCTTTAAACTCAGCCCAACTTGATGTATGGTTTCTGGCAAAAACCCCCAAACTTCTGCTTGCTCTAGTTATATTGGTTGACCCAGGTTTGATCACTCCTGAGCGGTTTGGTCATCAGTAAAAGAAAAAGAGTTACAGAATCTGAATAATTTCTTCAAAGTTTGGATGTGGGACCCTTACTCAGATCCCTCTCTAATTCCTGGAGACTGCTTGATGTATCCTCTCACTGAAATATATGGTAAACATTAAATGAATTTTGTAACTCGTTAAAGTCTTGATAAAAAGCAATGAGAAAAGTCTTGTTTTTTAAAAGGTAAGGATGGGTATCACTTTACATTGGAACTGCTCTCCTAAGCAAGCCTGGTGTGACTTTCCAAAGGCATCCTCCTGTTTCCAGGCAACCAGGGCTGTGCTCCTGCCTCTTAAATTGTAACCGTCATTGCACTTTGCTTATTAATTCTTCAGCAAATGGAGGAAAGTTTCCATTCTCTTTGATGGCTAATGTACTTTATGGTTCATGAAACAGCCCTGGATTTGGTAGTTTCTATTTAGAAGAAGCTCAGACCTAAGTGAAAGAGCCATCCAGGACTTGGAGGTCATGGGAGGATAACAAAGTTCTGCTTGCTGCAACTATGAGACCTGGGAAAACATTTTCAGATTTTTTTTTTCCATGAAGAAAAATACATGTCCAAGTATTTGGATTGACTAAAGAGCTTTGCTAATGTTTAATCAGATGGCTTCTGGAAGGAACTCTGCTGCAAAAAAACCCCCACGCCACTTTGAAATGAAGACGTTTGGTTTGATGGCTCCAAGATGAGTGGTTTAATTCTTTTTCTATCTTAAAGCATTTCCTGCTTTGAAGGTAACAGAAATTTTAGCTTAAATCTGGGAATGTATTTAATTTGAAGAAAATGTTTAACTCATTCTGAAATGTTCATACATACATATGTTATTTAATATTAATTTAAAGCCAACAAGAGAGAGCTAGTTTGGGTCTTACACAAATACCTGTAATTCCCATGCTGGAAACACTCTTCTACTTTTATTTTAGGCAATTAATTTTTGCTTTCTTCTCATGACAACACCATTGCACTGTATGAAATAAGGGAATTTGAATAAAGAAGTACCATTATTTTGCAGGAGGGAAGGAAGGAGACCAACATTTGGAACAGATGCCCAGATGCCCCATTTAGATGATCTATGAAAGTACTTTCAGTTTTGCAGTAGAGCAGCTAAGAGCTAAGTGACTTCATTACAGCCCAGCATTATGAGTAACTGGAACAGGGACCCAGTCTCCAGAGCCCCCTTTGGTGCCTATAAGGTGTTGTGCAAAACTTACCTTAGAAATCACCTGTTCTTATTTATCGGGATGCATAAAGACTTCAACTTTTACTGCAATTTGGGAGCAATGCAGAATGTTTTACGATCAAAACTAAAACTGCATGTTTGGTCTAGTTTCTTATAATCACAGCTTCTTTGTGCTTTATATCATTAAATAACCTTGATTTTCTGGGATGAGAACGGGGGGCAAACTATACTGCACACAGAGATTTTTTTGGATGGTTTTCTAACCTTGGAATGATTGAGAGCTACAGAAAGAAGTGGCACAAAAACTTAGGGCAGGCAAATAACATTTTAAGTTCCATGTCTCACTTGGCTCCACCTCTCGCTCACAAGCAATGAAGATTCAAGGAAGACACTGAGAAGGGGCAGCTCAGGACAGCACTGAGTCTGCTAATTGATGATACCAGTTTTCAGCAGACTTTAAATCCACAGACAGAGAAATGTAAATGGACTAACAAAGAATAAATGTAGAACCAACTCATCATCTGGTGTACATCAGAGTATTCCTAATGAAGTAGAGTACATACAGGGGTTTTGCCTTGCAAAATATCAGAAGTGGAAACCTAGTCTCAAATGAGGAGCTGCATGTTCTGAGATAGAGAACATTTGCTGAAGAGATTTACAGCAGGAAAAGACATTCTGTTTTAATCTAATACAAAGATCCAGTTAAGCCATTTTTCAGTGACATTACAGTTTGATAATTACTGAGTTGTGCTTTGCACATGCTTACATGAAAAACAAAATAAAACCTAATTTTAGAGTCCTCAATCAAGCCTGCAGTGAGTCCTAAATCTTGATGAGTGGCTCCAGTTATTATCTTCTATTTTTAAAATATTTTGATTGATTTTCCTATTCTAAAGAACTAAACTGTAAACCATTTCTGCTGGTTCCAAAGCTTTTTTCTTTTAATCAGTAAGAAACAAATGAGCTCTAATACAAAGACACAAAGAAAAGAAAAAAAAAAAAAAAATCACTCAGTAAAACCAAGTTCTCCCAGTTACTGGAAATTTCTGCCTGGAGAAAGCAGTTCCCATTGTCAAATTGCTCGATATGAATCTTTATCTGAAATAATGCTACCTCTCCAACACTGCTCACTCATATCCTTTTAGGCTATCATATCTGTCACAGTAATAGCTGACAGCCTTGGCCAGCAAGGCACGTGGAACTGGTCCCAAGGTGTATTTATACCTCTTGTGGCCAGCACATGGGTATAAGCCTGGGACCTGCAGAACAGTTCCCTGCACTGCTGAACATCCTGGCAAAACTGGGCTTGTCCTCTGCAGTAGCTGTGGGACTACTGTGCCCTGCTGAGAACACCCCCAATGAACAGAGACCCACCTGCAGGCAGGAAAAAACACAGCAGGAAATGGTCTAGTACTCATTGTTGATGTCTTTGTTTGGTTCCTCAGTGAAAACCAGTAGTGAAGAGGGTGCTCGGGGTCTTAATGACCTTGGCCACAGGTGTGATAGGGGACAAATCACATCCCCAGTGTGAAGCAGGCGGTGCTCCCCAGCTGGGCAAGCAGAGAGGCACTCACCAGACCTGCTCTGGCTGCTCCTCAACACACACATTTTGAGGGACAGCAAGGCTGGAAGGAAGACGGGCACCTCCAAGAAGGAGCTCAGGGGTGGAAGTTGTCTGGAATCTTGTGAGTCCCAGTGGAAATGGTGCTGAGAATATTTCTCTCTCAGGCTGATTTTTTTTTTTTCTTTTTAATACCATTAGCAGCTGTTTTAACACTTCCTAGGCTTTGCACAGGTGCCAGGCAGAGACCCACTACTTCAGCTGCAGTCTCTGTCACCATTCACTAGCACAGCTCCTGGCCTTTGCTATTTTGTCATTCTAGCCAATATAACAAGAAGTTGCCTGTAAGGGAAAGGTAAAGATTACCAAATCAGGCCATCTTTAATGCTAACGTCTCTGTGGAGCATTACAGAAGTTTGGCTGCCACCTGGCAATCAGACACTATCTGGGAGCATGAAGAAAGCTTTAGGTTCTTGCTCGCTCTGTTGTGGGACACGTCCTGGTACAACCCAGTGCTTGTAGTGGGAGAGACCAAAGGAAGAAATACATAAATCACTGAGCACTTGGCTTTCCCCTGTCCCAAGGGAACGCCTCACCTGTCTGCCATGGCAGCAGTACATGTACAGCCCCAGCTGTACACCTCACACTGTTTCCCTCCCACATTTACTGTGGCATGGAGGCTCCCCATGCCTTATCTCACCAAAGGATGATAGATTTGGCCTCTGTATTTTGTAGCAAGTCCTAAAGGCACAGAAATCTTTAGCTGCCTATCATCACTAGAAAGCTTAAGTGTCCCTAGAGTGTTTGGGGCAGGAAGGAAGGAATCACAAAAAACCTCCACAAAACCCATTAAACTGAAGCACTGAAGCTAGTTTTCATCTCATTTTGAGATTTTCACTTGGGCTATTTCAATTTGTAAACCTCCAATTTTTTAAAAAAGTACCAATAACTCCACATTCCCTTTTCACAGTGTCAGCTAAATACCTGACAGATGTTAAACATTATTTGCGTTTTGGCTTTCTACTTTGCCTAGTTTATTCCAGCATACGAAACCTCAAGGACATTAAACATCATAAAAATAAACAGCACCAGTAGCAAACCTGTCATTCTCAAGAAGAACATTTACCTCATTAAACTACAGAATTTCCAAAACCACTGAAATGCAATTTTTATACAAAGAGCAGGACCTTCTCCATTAATGAAAAGGGATGTGGAGAACCTTCTCTCCTAGATCATTAATGTCAGTCAATCTGCCATGGATTTGCATCAGAGACAATGAGGAAAAACATGACCTCTTCTCAGAAAAATCTCATCAGTGCATGAACACAGTTCTGGGACACTCACACCTCCTGCAGCAAATCAGGTTATGCACTGTTGGAACTTGTAACCAGCATGGTCACAGCAAGGGTGACAGGGCTTTGCAGCACCACAGGAACAGAGGCACATTAGTGTTTCCATGTGTTTGACCATTATTTGCTCTTAGCCTCAGAAAACAGGGATACAGGAGTAATGTGCACAAGTTAACTACCTGGAACCAGTAGGAGAGAAGAAGCTATGCTTGCCTTCTCTTCCTCTGGCTAAGCTGTACAGCTGTGAATTGATAATGAAGCCCTTAAAATTAAAGAGCAGCTGGATTCGATTCTGGAACAATCCCCATACCCAGAAACACAGAATCACCTTGCCTGTAAGTAGGAGGTAGATAAAAAAACCCAGACAAATCTTGGGACTAAATGCAAGGGGGAAGAGCTGGCTGGCTTACATCAACGGATGGAGAGCCATCTGAGGGAACAGCTTCTTTTCCTTGGAGTTCAGTGTGGTTTTGCAATCTGTTAGTGCGCCTGCATGTGCCAAAATGCTCTGTTAATGTTAGTCCAAACAGGATACACATTGCCTGAAACATTAAGCCTCGTGCAAGATCACCATCCTACGTGCTCATGCTCGAGTCAGAGAGAAAGAGAATGATGCTCTTTGGGTGGCAGCATACAAAATGAGCTCGTCAGGCTCACCATAACAAACAAACATGCCTACTGAGGATTGGATCCTGTCATTAAAATTGCAGACATGCTCTGGGACAAATCCTTAACTGCTTGTTGCTTCCTGATGATTCCTTGTGTGAGACAAGCTCCAATCCGTGTTGCAGCATGAATCATAATTCACTATGCAGTTTATCCTCTGAAGCTTGTTTTTTTAACTCCACACATCCTTGCTTTTACCCTCTCCTAGAAGTTTAAGGGCTTTTCATTCCTTAGGGTTAAGATGAAGGTTTGAGCTCCCAAACTCATTGCAGACATTATTAGTTCAACAGCAAGAAATGAAATGCAGCTTAATTTACCTATTCGTAGATTTAAACTCATTCTGCTTCCTTCATAGAATAAGCTGAGCAAAGAGCCAAGCAACAGTCATTGAAAAATACCTTAATTTGTGATAATGTGAAAAATATAATGAGCTGTAGAAGCTGTGTCTGGAGGTTCCCTGAGACTAGGAACATTCAGCATTGTGTCCCTCCCAAAAGGCTAAATAGTGAGGCCAAGGACCATGTGGTTTTCTCTCCATACAACAGATCACCTCCTTAGTCCTTCTGGAACCAGAAAGTGACTTGAGAAACCACTATCAAACAACAGTTCGATCCAAGAGCGTCAGACCCTTGACCTGGAGTAGTAAATAACATAAAGAAGACATCTCTGTGTCAAGATTCCCTCATGATAACACAAGGACAGCCTGCATGCATTTTATTTCTCTTTCTCTTGAGGAGTAGGGCACTAGCTCTTGTTGAAGTTGCTGGTGTTCCTACATGCTGCAGACTTGCTCAAGGTTAGGTTTCAATTCCTACTGCTGGCACAATCTCTTCCTGTCCCTGTTGGCTCTGTTTCCATCTCCTCTCTTGCTCTAGCTGCAGCATCTTGCGCTCTGACATCACAGACTCAGCTTTCTCACCCACCACTGTATTTTCCTACTCCCTTTTCTAGAAGTTAGGAGGATGATGTTGAACCATGCTGCCCTTTGGCTCTGAAGCAAGAATTATCCCATTTAGTGTCTTACAGTGACTCTCTGACTTTGTTTGGGACTGGTCTTCTGACTCCCACAGGAACTTTCCCTTGTTATTTTCTGCATCTTTCCTGTCTCCTCAATGTGCTCTGTGGGAAACCTGAAGAGTTACTTCCACCTGAGCAAACACGTAGCTTTTTGGGCAAGACCGAAGACACCACAAGTCTGTGAAAAGTCATGAGCTTAACACTGAGGGCGTGCTTTACTGAGAATGCACAGACTTTCTGCCTTGGTCCTTTACTATCCCCCCCATTTTGCCACATTCCGAGGAAGAGAATTCCTTCTATATCAAAAGTTCCCATGTGACACTTACGTGGCTGTCCCATCCCTCCCCTTATGCAGCGACAGAAATGCTGCCTCTGGTCACCTTGTGTCCTTTACTTGGCCCCATGTCCCTGCTGACTCTGTGTGCAAAGGGAAGGGCACATTCCTGCAATTCTGTCCCTTTAGAAGCCAACACATGGGTGCAGAGGGAAGGGCTGGAAGCCCACTGAGCCAAACAGCCTTTCCCCACTGCCACAACCACACGTGTTCCTTCTCGAGTCACAGACAAGTGAAAAGAGGACAATGACCCCAACTCTTCCTTAGACCTCCTCACTGCAATACATGTTTTGTTTGAGGTTGAGAAGGACCCTCAGGGTTTGGAACAGGTTTTCTCAGGTACCCTGATAGGTTTGCAAGAAATGACTCTAATAGCATTCAGTGAGGTAAAAATACAGAGAAAAAATAGCAAAGAAATTAATTTTACTCTGGACCTCCATGATGTGCACCCCTGACTGTAATTAAAACCAGCAGCTGATGCTTTCTGCCCACTCCTCTTCTAACAGCATCTCTCCCCAAAACCACGCACAGCCCTACAGCCTCAGCACAGGGCTTGCAGCCCAGATGTCTGCTCTGCTCCCCACCTCAGGGAAGTGCCAAACCCATATTTGACTCAGGCCTGTTGATTTATGTTAAACACCTCAAGAGGAACATGGTTAATGGTGAAAAAAGAAATAGGGCCAAACTACAGCTGAGAGTGCAAATGAGAACAAGCACAAAACATGAGAAGCAGAGTTAAAACAGCACAGACAGAAATGGAGAGGAAGGAGGTAACAGCCAGGACACCTGACCAGAGTGCCAGCAGGCAAGGGAGGGTTGGCACCTGCCAGCTGGGTAGCAGCAGCACTTCCAGTTCCCACAAGTGGAAGAGGGTAGCTGAAAATACATGTCCAGGGGCTGGTTGAGGAGCTCACCTGCACAAATTACTTTCTTCTCTGCAGTTCTCTTCCAATTTTCAAGGGAGTGCAGAGCTCTTTGTTACTGCACACTGGTAATATCACCATATACCCTTCCTCACCGAGTGTCTGCTTAGCCTCACCTCCTCTAGGCCACAATTTATTTACTTGATGTGGGGTCAGGTCTTACAGCTCTCTGCGATTGATGAGCTCCATTCAGCTGCACAAATTGAGCTAAGGAATTTACCTTTTTATGTGTAAATAGTCCAGCAAACCAATTCTCTGTTCTAGTCTGAGGATTAGATTTCATATGGTCAGCATCTGGGACTACATGTAGCATAAAGAAATCTATCAACAATTGCAAGAAATGCTGAGAAAGAGTGCTATACCATGATCAAGGGTGTGAAAGAAGGGCAGAATATACCTGCTAATAGAGGAATAGTTACAAGACATTATGCTTCTACTCTGGTCACTTTACATTTTGCATAGTTGGTGAAAATCCCACCTTTCAAGGAACAGTAAATTTTTCGCTGAGATTTCTCAAGTTCAGCCATTATTTTACAGTGCTCTGAGGTGTGTTTGTGACAATAGTCACTATCTATGACAATTAAACAACATTTCTTATTAAGCATTACAGTGAAGTGAGTAGAAGGGAGGTAATAAATGAGATATACATATGGGGAGTAAAAGCAGAAACCAGGAAAAACAAGGGGAGGGAAAACATAGCTCCAAAGACTTCAGTTTTGAAAGCTTGCTTACTCTCTCTCTCTGAGACGCTGGGATTTGTTTGGGTACCCCTCTGTGTTGTGCCAGGCTCAGCTAAAGTAGATCCCATTCATTTCTGTCTATGCCTTACTCCTGTTTCCTAGGCAGTTTTTCAGCAATGCACACAGTTCACTAACAAACCTGACACTGCCAGGGCATTTGAAAACCTACCCACTGTATAACAAATAGCTGTTCTGCTTCCAGAAAGGCCAAACAGGCCTGTGATTGCAATTGTTATACAATTACTGTGATTGCAGCTTTGCTGGACATTTTGCTGAAATGTCGCTGATAATCAGTGAGGAACAGAACTGACTTTTGACAAGCGCCAATATCATCCATTTAGGACTTACAGTCTGTCTCTATCAACAAGGCAGGTAACGTTCTGTGCTCGTATTCTGCCACCTGTGGTATTTATTCATTCCCAGTCTGAACCAGAAAGACAAATCTGTTCCAGCAATGCTGTAGAGCAACCAAACCTTTAAGGAAGAAATAGCCTGGCTGTAGGCCAGAGTCCTCTAATTAGCCCATACAGAGTACACACTAAAAAAGCCACCTAATTAGACACATGGCCAAACGAAAGCTCACACTGCTCAACACCACACAAAAACTCCATCCTTCTCTGCTTACACTCAGCACATTCATAAAAGATGCAAAATACATTCAATTTCGGAATATAAGTGGAAAATCTCTGTAAGGCAAGTAGGTATTTGAAAGATGTGTGTAAAAGAAGAAGAAAGAGAGATGGGTTTATCACATCCTTGAGAGTCTCTCTTCAGCAAGCACTTTGCAAAATGTCTCTGCATGTTTGGCAGCTCTTGTACTCGAGGGGTGGGAAGAAAACACGGAGTCCCTGGTGGTCCACCTGCTTCCTTTTAGGTACTGCTGCCTCAGGCTCTGGGATTGGTAATTACTTTATGCAGTCAGCACCAGTTGTCACCTGTTTCATGGTTTTCTCCTTCATGACTGGTGATTTGTACCTGTCAACATAACAGGCATCAGCAGGTGCAGCCACAGTGGGTGCCAAACTGAACCTGGAACTGTGACAATGATTCCAGCAGCTCATTTCGGGGACTCGATGGTCTCATTTTTTCTAACTGCCTTGAAAATGTGCCCTATTCCCAAACTGAACAAATCTGCTGTTGTGGAAGTTTTTATGCACTGAGTATGAGACATACATTTCTTTAACCATCAATGACCCTGCTAGGGGTTCTAAAGTCCTCAGCAGAGGAAGACCCACACAATTACATCAACTATTGTGATGGATACTTTCATCAAGGGCATCAGTAAAAACTTAAGGCTTAAAGATGAAGTGTTTACTCACTTTCATTTGAAACTCAAGCCAAGACTGGAACTGAGGTTTCAAATGCTTAAAAGATAGTGGTCACCACACTCTGGTGCTTCTTCCCATCATGATACACAAAGCAATTCTTACATGAGTGAAAAGTTTCACTGCATTTCATATGTCCACCTGGTCTTACAGATAGGATGTAAGGAAGAAGAAATACAGTAGCATTCATGTATAGTTCCCAAACATCTATTGAAATATATTATTAAAAGTCCATTAAAAAAATACAATGTAATGAGCTTTCTCATTTTCACAGAAGGTAATGATCTGGATATTTGACTCTTTTTCTCCTATTTCATACTACTTGGATCCTTTGTAAATAATTTTTTTAACACTTTCATTGCCACCCTGTCATTAGAACCTTGCAAAAACACCAGGAAAAAAAAAAAAAGCAAGCTGAAATTCCAACCTAGTAGCTGGACTGCAAGAGATAAATCTTTAAGTGAACACTAATTATTTTGTAACTTGCAACAGAATTTATTAAGAACGTGAAAACACCATGCTAACCAGTATAATTGCTCAAGGTTTTATGGTTACGTGTACAACACAAACCCCATCATGTCTCATGCAGAGTACTCAGCCACCTTTTTCCAGTCTGTTCTTCAGTGCCATTGCTCTCTACAGTGTGGATACAAAGATGCTGTTAGCAAGAATTTTGCCTGCTTCTTTATAAGCCTGTGAGATACTTTTCCCTCTCACGAAGATAGTAGCAGAGTTCTATAAACTATGAACACCTGTGACCTTGCAAAGCCTTGTTTATGGTACAGTAGAAAAATATTTTGACAATGGATGTTTTAGGATTTTAGCCCATCACCCCAGGGGGTGGCTGATCCTTTGTCCAATTAGACTATGAAGAAAAAAGTCTATAAAAGAGTTTGTAAAATAATTAAATCGATCAATCTTGCTGCACAGTTCCTGCCTGCTGGATCTCTCTCCTCTCCTCCCTATGGCTGTGGGATACAGTAATACTACAACACTGGAAATCTGGCAATCCAGAAGTACTGCCAATGCCTTTTGCACAAGGATGAATTTTCCCCAAGATAAGGAAAAATGGTATGCATTAACTACCTGAATTATGATTTCCAGAAGCTTTGAGATATCACAAGAGGCAATGCAAACCAGGAGCCTTGAGGTTTCTTGTTTCTCTAGCACCTATGGCATGACAACAAAGTTCACAATGCTAAAGAAAATTCCAGCTACAAAAAGGCCTTTGCCTTTATTAATCTCTTAAGCTTCCCAAATTTGTCTACTCCTACTCCTTTATTACTGCACTTTAATATTTGCCTCTGCTCGTACTCTGAAGCCTCTTGGAAAGGCGGACTCTATTTATTTATTTAAACACATTGTCTAGATCCAAGGTAGCTGTGAAGAAGTAAACTTGGCTACTGCCAGAGATGGATCTGTTTCAAAATCTGAGGCTTGTGTGTTTTTTCCCCTTGAAACACTTAACAATATAGCTGGTAGTGACATTCGGGCTGACAAGCTAAGAAGTATAACAACCACCTCATTTTGTAGGTTAGAGGATTTGAAACAAGCATTTCAGAGCATTAAGAGATTACTGCTCACAGAGAGGAAGACCTGTCCCACACTCTCCTCCATTTTAGCTGATTCCTTCTCACTTAAGTGTTCTAGGGTGTAGGATCTGGTAGGACACTGGTTCTTTGACTGCAAAAATTACTACCGAAAATCTTTGCTGTGCCTGAACCAAATTCAATCGTAGCCATAAAACTTAAAATTAGACATTGCAGGTTTAAACAACTGGATACATTATTTTCTAAACCATTTTGCAACTTTGTGCCGAGGCTTCCAGTTTGTCTGCTCTAGTAACATCACTGGATTTACTTTAGAGAAAAACTGTGGCAGGAAGACCAGCCTGCAGCCTCTGTAAGTCTGCAACTGGCTTCACTTAATGACTCATAAACACATAAACACTGACTATTTTCCAAGCACCGCCAAACAGAATGTCATGAAACCCTTCCCCTTTATTCTCAGTGTTCCTGAAGCACAGTGCTACATGAAAATTCCACTGTCTCAGAGGCTTGCTGCTCAACCCAGGCAAATCATTTACCTACCTGCAGGCTTGGGAGGGCAGCGATTTTCTTAGATAGGACATAGACATATGACACCTCTTTGAAAGAAGATGCCATCAGAATACAATCATGATTACTTTCCTTTTAATAGCATGTATTTTTAGGTGGTGTAAAGCAACAGGTTAGCTCCAGGACTCATCAAAGGCCTTTTTACAGTACATTTTCACTGAACTCTGATTCTTTTTCAAGAGGCTCCCCTATGAATGCTGCATGAAAGCTAAAAGAGAAAGACAAGGCTGATGCAGCTCCTTTTTTCCTTTTTCTCTGCCTAGCACAGAATCTCTAATCACAGTTTTTAAACATCTGTGGCTGAATTCAGTGTTACTGAAAAAGCAATGGTAATGAGAAGAGTCACAGCCAAAGTGTGTGGGATATGTCTGTGTAAGGTCCTGTTGCACTCAGCCTTATCTGACTTACCACAATTCTTGATTTCTGCTCCTATTGAGAATGCCATGGCTTACCTTTCCAGAGCACTTGACACGATCATACTGAAGGACTTTTTCATCCTATTGATTATCCTTTGGCTGTTGTTATACAACTGCTCTATGTTAGCTTTGAGAACTTGCTGTTTGAAGTCACATAATTATTTTGGGCTTAGGGTTTCTTGTTCTTGCTTTCTGCATTTGCTCAGTTTCTGTCCCAGGTGTGTCTTAGTCCCTGACTGATGTCCTATGGCACAGTCACTGTTGTCAGTAGATATGAACCTCTCATGTCCTTAAGCCGCTCCCATTCTGAAGACAAAGACTGTAGTAGAGAAATTCAAGGCTCTTGCCCCATGTCCTACTTAATGCCATTAAAATGTCAAAGTTTCTGACTCCTATACTTCATCATTCCAACCTCTGCTCAAGAGAGACATGTTGATTAGATCTATTTGAGAGCTTCTTAATTTCAAACTATCTTAATTCATCTGATCTCTCAACCTTCTGATGTGTTCCACTTCGACAGCCTTTGAGTGAGCTGTTTCTCCATGTGGCACTCTGAGGGCTGGGGCTCAAACAGAGGCTGCCCTAGAAGAAAATCAGTAAGTGACAGAAAGCAATCCACCAGCAGTGGCAAAGTAAAGAGGGAAAAGAAATATCAAAGATGCAGCCTCCAAGTGCATTAGAGCCCCTGTTCTGTCACTGCCTTGCCCCATCTGCTTGTACATTGGCACCTCCTTATTGCTCTTTGGCAACTGAGGAGACAAAGTGGTAGGAGAATAGGTCTGCTCCACTTCCTTATACTTGGAAAACCATAAACCCATGATGGTTACTAAGGCACTTAAAAGTAATAAAACTAAATATACTTGGTTAAGATGGCTATGCAACTTTGTCTAGAAATTTATTTTTAAAAGCCCCACTTTGTGGGACTGATGTGCAACTATTGTAGCAGTAGACCTCAAAGCAGAAACTTCAATAAAGGGTGGATGGGGTGTCAAGTGTTGCCCTTTTTTCACACTAGAACATTGAGCTGTCAACAGAAAGAGTGATCTGAGTTCTAGAAAAGATTCTCAGTGGTGCAGCTTTCCCTGCAAATGAGTTCTCTGAAGGATAGCGTAAGAGCCACTCTGGCATGTGAGGTTTCCTTTCCCTTACTTCGAGATGTTGTAAATCATTAACTGTCCCTGAAATGTTGCTACAGTTGCTAGGCAGAGGCAGTTAATTTATAAAACTTCCATGTTGCCAGGAAATCCAGATTTAGGCATTTAGAAGAAAACCATTTAGAGCAAAGAGGGTGGAATGCAAAGAGGAAAGAGAAAATCTAAAATATACTTAACACTATGTTTTTCTCCCAAAAAATAATTATGCCTAGTGAATTTTTTTAGAATCTTTATATTATCACATATGCTACATACTTAATTGGAGGCAGCTGAACTGACAGGAATAATAATATTCCAAAGTTGCTGGGTATTCTGATGTGACATCAGTAGATTTTTTTTTCCCATTTAATAGATCGTTCTTATTTTTTCCATGCCATATTTTTGCAGACTATTTATCCTACTTTTTATTTTTCTATCTAACAATGTTCCTGGCAAGTTTTTCCAAGTAGCAGGCGAGCTGATTTACTTTGCAATGTGCCATGTTGGGCAGTACACCCAGCAGCTGATGCTGTACTGCATTCATTGCTTGCACCTTGAAAAATTACACAGATCTGAAAATCACTCCTTTTACTGGGCTGCTGAATTGCAGGTGTGTCTGTCATCATACACCCCTGAGATATGGAAAGCAGAGAATTAATCTAAGAATTTGAGTGAGAAGCTGCCCTATCTTTAGAGGAGAAAAGTCAGTTTCCCTGGATGCATGCTCTAAGTCTTTGCTTCTCATTTCTGAGATGCACAAACTTTTGTTTGACAAATTTTGATTTATTTTCTTCCCCCCTTTCTTCTATTATTGTTAAGAGTGCAATGTACAGCCAAATTAGACTTCAGGACTCAGAAATTAGATGTCTCTCTCAATATGCCTTCTTTTTCACTTCCCAGCTTTTTATCCTATACCATTACAATTGCATGCTTGACAGCTTTTTCATATTGATTTTACTGAATGTGTTTGTAAAAGAAAAACAATTATTTTATGTTAAATATAATAATTGGAAGGGGGAAGGTCCCCAACGATACCCTTCACCCCACTAAATATGGAAATAAGTTATTTGTAAATGTGCTGAAAATTACTTTTCCCAGAGAAAATATTATTCTTTAATTCTCTAATGACAAAATATTCCATGAGGCCTTTTGCTGTGACTTTTATCTGACTACAAATTCTGATGACTGGATCTTTACTGCACTTCAATAAAATAGGTGCAGGTCTTTGTGCATAGCACCAGCCAGTGTTATTTTAAACTCATCATTTAAAATGGCCTTTCAATTGCTGGAGCTGCAGTTGTTTTGAGGCATCCACGTTCTGGAGGGCTTCTCATGCTTCCTATGGTGGCAGCAGTCACTGGAAAATAGAAGTTGCTTTAAAATAGTTTAAAAATAATTAAAGGATCATTTAACTTACATTAAGGCCAATGCCAACTCACTCGGTACAGATTTTATATGTCAGCACCTCGCCTCCCATAGGCATGGACAAACAGATGAACATAACTGGAATAGAAATGCAGAAAGACTCCTGATGTGTTGATCTGTTGATCCACTGTGTTCCCTCTGCATCACCAGTCTGATATACAGATCTGCTGTATACTTCATACTTTTAGCCCTTCTAGGCCTAAAAACAGTATATCCAAAAAAACCTGCTTTTTCTGGACAAACTTAGAAATACTAAAAAAAAAAAAAAAAATTAAGTCAAAATCAGAAATATTTTGGCCCAGAATCAAAATATTTTGTTTTGGGAAAGTTTCACCTAAGACACTGCACACCTGCCAGAGACATTCTATCCACCAGGATGGCCACTGTCCCTCCTTGTGTCCTACACTTGCCATTCACAAGGGCCATCCCTTCTCACAAGATTAAGTGACCTGCTATGACAAGTCCTACCCATGGGACACAGTGGAAGGCAGATGTAGGGAAGGAGAACACCTCAACACAGAGAGCTGTTGCCCCCACCTTCCTTCTGCTGTCCCTCCTTTAGAAAAATATACATAAAGTGTTAACAGACTGTTTTTCCTGTGACGGGCAAGAAAATACATGTCCAAAAAATATTTCACTTCAAGAATTTCCCCATTATCCTGCCTCCATCCCAGTCCTGATTAAATTCACACATACAAAGTAGCACTCTTTATATTATCAGGTATTTTCTATGAGCCATTTTTATTCCTTTTATCTTCCTACTTTTCCTCAGGAGCAGAGATTGTTGAACTGCTATTAAATATTATTTCTGGATGGAAAATAGGAAGAAAGGTTGATTTTCATTCCAGCTGAGCAAAACCTTTTAATTTGCAGAACCTCCCAAGCCACTCTAATCAATTAGAGAATACATTTATATTTTGTTTTGATCATCAACTAATTTTGATTCTTCCAGTTTGTTGATTAAGGTCTGATTAAGTATCTGCCTGTGACAACATCCAGCCTTTAAGTGGTGTCATATTGTGAAGAATCCATTCAAAATACACATTTTCTAACTTTTTATGACACCAATTTTGAAAGCAATAGCATAAAGAACAGTAAAGAAAGAGAGTGATCAACAGCTAGCAAACAAATCCTATTCACAACCAAAAGCTTATTTTCATGTGTTATGAATATTTCTATTTGTCTATGGTAAATCAAGGGGTTCAGCTCAGGGATTACTGAATGGAGAAATGAGCAACAGCCTGGCATACTAATAGGGAAAACCTCCACAGGGCACTCCACCTTTTCTGTACTACAGACCAAAACAGATTTTTTTCAAACAATGGCGCTGTGAAGAAAATTCTCACTGAACTAGCACTTTAGCTAGATATATTTTCATCAAAGAACATTCTGATTAAGCAAGCTTATCTCTATAAAATGGCTGTATTTTAAAGGAAGACAAATTAGTTAGGACATCACAAGGACTGATCCATGACTTGCCCTATACCATGAAAGAAATATTAAGAACTCTAGTTTCTTTTTTCCCTCTTTACTTTAATCTCATCTTCATTCAGTTGCATTCCTGATTTGTGACCTCTTTTTTGCCTCTGCATTTTCTTTTTTTTTTCTCACCAGAAAAGAAATAGGAAGGATGGAAGCATGAGGAATGTCTTATGACTAGGTCCAGAAGCAGCTCTGGACTCAGCAGGGCCCTGGCTGTCATCCTGCTTCCCATGATACACGGAAGACCAGCAGCACCAGACCCAGGATCCCATTGGAAGCGTTCCCTTTTCCTCACCGCTCTTTTCTGCCTTGGAAGATAATGCTCAAATTTTGGGAGATGGTGAGGGCCAGAAATGTGACACCAGAGACCTGAGTTGGGGTGAACAGATGTGATCTTTCAGCAAAGTGGAATAGATACCAGAGGGCAGCAGGGCAGGAGATTAGGTGCTAGCTTGGAATACGGTCCCACACATAAATACAGGGCCGAACTCTTGAAAGCATTTCTTGATAGTGCCAAAAGGATGGGACGGACACACAGCGGTTGTACAGGACAGGAATATGCTGCTGCCAGGCTGTGAAGTCACAGCTGTATTGGATTTCTGCCTGAGGGGGGAGGAAGGTACAGCGGGGGGATCTTGAAAAATGCAAATGTACTTTAGATTTAGAGGAACTCTGCTCTCAAATAGCAGGGCCACACTACCACAGAAATACCTCAGGAAGAAGAGTGGATGATTGTTAAAATCATCAGACTGCAATGCTTTCTTGGTATACTCTTTGATCATAGGGGTATAGACACCCAGCTCCCAACACAGCCCAACAGACTCCTCTTTCCTGCTTCTTCCACAGTTGTCAGTTTTTCCTGTCAATTCACTCACTCAAAGACAGGTCTCACCTACCACATAACTGGAACGAGCCCTGGGTTCCACACATTAGTCCCTCTATTTGATAGAATTGAAAAAAAGAAAATGGGAAAGCTAAAGAAAGCTGATGTTAAGGGAAGACGGGTATTTTTTCTTGTAGGGTACAGGGTTAGAAACTTATTCTTTATTGAGGTAAAATAGGTTTTGAACACCTCTGATTAGCTGCACCTTCCCATTTTACAATAGTAAAATTAAAAACCAGCAATGCAAACAAAACTCACATGAAGAGTCATCATAGGAGCAGTGTGACACACCTGATGTATGCATATCTCCTCCACAGAACAGCATATTCCTAGGGGACCTCTCTTTAGTCTTGTATCTTCCCATAATCTATCATTTCTGAATAAATGGAAACCCAAGACATATTTAAAGCATTCACTGTTTTGAGCTGGCGGTAGGACCTGCGAATTTACCTCTCTGTCTCTGCTCTAATTATTAACATTCTGAGTTGCTTCACAATTAACAACTCTTCCAGGTGATTTGTTGGGAGGCATAAATATGAAAAAGTATTAGCTTTATAAATAGCAATAGATCATGGTTTTGTCATATTAATAGAAAGTGAAAAAAATTCTTATCTCAAGTTTTCTGATTATTTTTCTCCTAAAAAATCTTAGACCTATGTGCAAAATATTTACATTTGTCCCTACTAATGGAAAGCCATAATTCTTCTATAGTTGCACAGTCTGGAGAAGAGATCTGGTCTATTAAGCAAGTGATCTTGCTTGAAATACTACCAATTCTGTGTCAGCCCAGGCTAACAAATCCATCCATATTACACACAACCAAAACTCCCATCTGCTCAGGCAGTGAGCAAAAGCCACATGCATGCTCTGTGAGATGCTGCCTCCTTGGTGTCAAGGATGCTGTCTTGATGCCAAGTTACACTATTTGTTTTATGCTGCAGATGCCACCATGAGAAGTTCAGCCATGCCCACCCACAAGAGCACTCTACATCCATGTTTCTTATGGGGTTTAACATGGTGCTATAAATAATCCCTGTGTCTGATGGTTCTCATATCCCTCATATCCAAGCCCTTAAATCCCTAGTACGGATCTGTAAGCACCATGCCTACAGCAAGTCTATCTCAAAGGAGAAAAATACTTTTTCCAGGGCATCCCAGTTGTGACTACCACCCATCCCTACTTATGACTGTGGAATAGCTGATTCCAGACAGACTGAATGAAAAAGAAGACCTGTAAAGAGTTTCCCATTCAAGAACTGTTGCTTAAATGTAAACTGCAGTTCAAGAGAGGCTGGATTGTGTTTTCCACTATTGGTTGGATTGTCCAGTCTTTTACAGTAAAAAAACTTGGCTTTCAGGAACTAAACTTGGCCTTCTGCAACTAAATCATTTTGCTCTAAAGGCTGCCTAGAGACTTTTACACATCCTCAGGTAGCAATGACAGATTTCAGTCTGCTGCAGTTAAAATATTTCACTTCAAACATGCTTTTAGACAGAATGCCAATATCTGTCATAATCAACTTCAAGCTCATGCTGAGTATCCTTCTAGTCTTTGCTAGTCCTCCTGAGGACTAGGTTAGACAGTTCTCACAAGAAAGAGTTTCCATTTAAATGTATCAACCTTTCAAATCTCAACCAGTAGCTAGTGTATAAGAGAATAGAGACGGTAAACCCGTTGGTTCTGTGAGTGTATTCACATCAGTGAGGCCACTCTGGGTGTGCTTTCCTCTTAGTTAGAAGCTGTGGATCTGCAAAACAACAAAGCCTTAACTATCAGTCCAATTAAATATTAATGAACAACATTCAGTCCAAATATGACACACCACACTGAATAATCAATTCCTTGTGCCAGTCTTGATGATGACAAACTTTATGTTTCTGTTAAGACATTTTTGTATGTTCTGCTACATCCCATATTTTATGTTAAATTATATATGTTTTACAGGCTAGGTAAGAAATCTAGTGAAATTACATAAGGCTGATCTCACTGCAAAAGACCAGGTATCTTCTCAATTATAAGTAGTTTGCCTATAAAACCATTATAAATAGGCTAGAGCTAGGATTTTTTTTATGTCTTTACATGTAGAATATTAGAAGTTCATAGTGTCATTCGGATGCAACTTTTATCCTGAGGCCATTGAAACAGGGAACATCCAATGGAACAATCAGAGAAGTCTTCAGAAAAGACAGAGGTTTGAGGGAAACACTGGATCCCTTTAGGGATACAGGCATGACAGCTTTAATAGTGGGAAGCTGTCTAGCTGATCTCAAGTTGTACTGTGGAGACTCCTCTTTCTACACATATCCAGGGGAACGTGTCAGAAAGTGCCTCCACAGGCCTAATTCTATGATGCGGATTTTGACACACATACTGTTCATAGCCATGGAAGTAAAAGCTCCATAAAATCGAAGGAAGCAGAGTGTAAATTGAATCTAAATGGGCTCCAGCACAGTAAAAACATAAGCATTTCTTAAAATCAAGTTTTCTTTTCAATCCCCTCAGTAGTTTGTACTTGCATTTTACTATGCAATTTTGCTGACCAAGCAGTCTTAAAATAAGGCAGTTGAACAGAGCAGCTTCCCATCTTCTAAAAATGAAACAGAATAGAAATTGGAGATGACTATCAGTTACTCACCTTTGCTGTAATTATGGTGTTTGGCCAGTAGCTTTTATTGAGGTAGGTTAGAATTTATTGCTCATCCGAGATAACTGCTTCTTCTACATGAACTTTCTGAGGTTGCACTGGCCATTCAAAGGCATAGCAAATTTCCCAGGTGCCCATTTAAGAATATAAAGAAATCAAAAACTGAGTATTTCATGGAACTGTAAAAAAACCCAGGCTTTTAACCCAGTATAAAATAGAATACTGGTTCTACCCTGAATGGTGTGAAAAGAAGCTTCTCCATAATTCCATCGCAGAAGCAACTTAAAAGTTGTAAAGAAAAAAGAAGCAAATGTACGAAAGAAGAAAATGTCTGGTTCTCTTACTGCGACACAGAAATATGGCAGTATTGTTAAGAAAAGATGGTAATTCCAAGCATTACATAAGGAAAGCAAAATTTGACTACCAATCAGTGGAGAAAACAGAAAATGAGTATCTTAATTCACCACCATTCCTCGCATGATTTCACTAGAACTGTACTTACCACTTCAGCAGAAGTGGCTGCTGTGCACACAGCAGATGCCAAGTCTACTTCTTGTTTCATGGAGGGTGAAAGAATTATTGGAAGAACTGACAAAGTACTTCCACAGAACAGTTTGAGAAAGTGCACAAGACGACCCAGTGAAAGTCCAAATCTAATCACTAAATCATCCTGAACCCGCTAGAAATATGCAGAAGTCTCTCAAGAGCAACCACGAGTTATTTTCTAAGTACAAACTGAAGGCAAACTTCAAAAATTAAAAACAAACAATAAGCATAAGAGCACATAGAAATGAAGATCTTACGGTGGTTTTGGTGAATAAATGCTCTTAGGCTTGGTTTAATTCTGACTCAGTCACTTTCTGGGTTTTAGCAGATTCTACAGTCCCCTCTATGCACCAGCAGAAGTGTCTCCGACATGTTGTACTTTTGTAAGGTTGTCTGTCCCTGTTCCTTCTCAGCACTCTGCACTGTGCCACACATGCTCCTGTGCTCTGGGAGCTGCTCTCCCAACAGCATGTTCAATAGCTCAAAGGCCAGAAGAGTCTCCCTTCCTTTCCAAGGAGTCTCTCATCTCACAGGCATTTCCCTTCTGAAGAACAAAACATATAGATAAATAAAGTACATATTGAGCACCATGATATGGAAAAAACAGTTCAATATAAGTACATTTTTCTGTATATTTTTCCACATTTGCTTTTATCTTAGAGGTTCTTCAAATTTCTAAATAATTTAATTAATTTGTGATGATTTTAATTAAACAACAAAACTCCATATATATATCTATATATTTCTATACCTATATATATATATCTATATATCAGTAATCATTACAAATGAAGTACAGATACTGAAGAACCCATCATTTTTTGTGTACTGGTACTTTACTCCCTGCTAATGGCAGGCTCATGCAGAGATGTAGGATGGGAAGGAAACTTAACCAAATAGATGATTATTAGTACTCAAACTTTTCTTATATTTGCCACAGAGACCAGATTTGACATCTTTATATCTTAATTAAACACCAATTTAGGAAAAAAAAAAGAAAGGATTTATTATCCTCCCTAACCAATCTGATCATGGTTTCTAACATTGAAATTTGCTTTGGTTCACCACCACCAGTGGAATTGTTCCAGAATTATATAAAACATTGTATTGGTAGAAAATACAGATTTCATATAGCAACTGTGATTGAGTACAAACACTAAATGTTTAGGAGGAAATGCTTTTCTTAAAAAATGTTTAGTAAGATGTCCTCTGGAAAGAAAGCCTTTTCATTCACCTTCTTAGCACCTCTGCCCAGCCACTGCTGTTCCTCCAGGCTGTGTAAAGATCCATACCTGAACAGACAAGACATTCAAACCAGTGCCATCACTGAGAGCAAGGCAGGCATGCTTTGGTCATCGGGCTTTATTTGGCAGATGACAGCTTAACAATTAACACAGGCACACATTAGAACCACGTGCAGAAATGCTGCCTCTCTAGTGATGGAGACTTGCTTGGAGTAGTGTGGCAGGAGAGAAGGCTTAGGAAGCAGGGAGAGGGAAAGGAAAATGGGCTTCAAGCTTGTTTCTGCTGCTGTGTAATAACAGCACACACTGCTACTACTGAGTAAGGCTGTTCAACATGAAAATCACTGTTAGATTGCAAGGTTAAAACCCCTGTCTCTGAGGCAGTAATGTTGTAACAACTGTTCTCAGGACACAGGGAAGTCACTGCTCACAGGAGGAGGTACTATATTTTTAGAGCAACTGGTATAGTTGGAAAGAATAAATACATTTTCCCTTGTACCATGTACCTTATTACTTCTCAGATGGAATAGTGTCCTTTCTCATTCTCTCCTTCTCTTATTTCCAGCTTTTAGGCTGTCATTTTAATGTACTTATCCTTCCTCTCCCTAAAGCAGGGCTCTTGGCCTTAAGTCTCCAAAATATTGTCTTATAGTCATCTAACAATTAAATAAGCTACCAGATTTAGAATGCAGTTAGTATAACCCATTACTTTTAGAACATCTATAAGACTTGCATGATTACCTCCAGATACCCCTTCCAATCTCAACTATTTTATGATTCTGTGGTTACAATTTATAATCTTAAAAATTCATGAATCAAGACATGGTCTGCTGAGAAAAGAGAGAATGATAACAGATCTAAACAATTCATTTGCTTTGCCATTCCTTTTTAGGGCTCTTGACACTACTGTTGAGGAGGAAGGAGCAGATGCCTGGCAATCAGAAAGAAGTCAGTTAGTCATCTTGGTTTCATACTCAGTCCTTAAAGGTTTTCCAAATTTTCTCTCCTTTAAAAAACCAAAGCATCTCAGAGAAATACATTTTCATATGGGGGGTTGGCAGAAGGGATGGCTCAGTTGAATTAAGCTGAGAAGTCATGCACGGGGTTTCAGTGAAAACAAATCAAGCCCTTAATTGATGCAAACTTATTTGGGGATCACTAAATATGTAATGACCAGAATCAGATTATTTTGGACCACGGCCATGTTGCTCCCTACTGTTGGTGCAGTCCTTTGAGCAGATTGCTGAATTACTGCCGTTCACAGCAAACACTGAAAAACAACTTCTCCCTTTAATGTTCATATGCTCAGGAATCTCCCAACCCCCAGCACAGGGCAAGCAATGAGAACTAGTTGTTTATCAGGGGTTTTGATGGGGGAAAAATGCAGTGCCTCTTCTGTTTTCTGGTTTTTTTTTTTTCTGGATTAAACTTAAAAAGCAGAGCTTTTCCATTGTTGTTTGTTTTTCTCTTAGAGGAGTCATTAAAACTGATTGCTCTGGCTGATTTACAAGAACTCAGGTTAAAACAATAAAGAACTAAAATGCTTACTGAGAGGATAATGCAATTTGCTTTTCTAGTTATATCATTGCAGGTGGGCACAGCTCTAAGTCTGAGCATTCCCATAGAAAATATCCTCCAAGCATCATGTTAATAGGCAATAGAAAACAGTCAGAACAGTTTTCACAGAAAGGATAATTCCTGGAGGCAGAATATTTGCTAGTGAAATGAAATAAATTAACTTTTAAAATTAACACTGTGTGACTTATGCAGATATTACAGACTAACTAACCCCTTCACCTCCAGTTAAAAATAGTTTGCTGCTTACAGGAAGAACAAACTACATTAACCCTTTATGCCATCAGATAATTTTATTACTCAAAAGTCGCAAATTATAAAGGAAAAGAAACCGTGTGATCTGAGAATTTCTATCCCATTCCTCAACTTAATACAAATGTGCATAATTGCAACCCTTTTCAAACTGATAATACTTTATTGTCAATCAAATCCATGCACATCTCTCCAAGAAATACTCCAAAAAAATACCTTATTACTTTAAAGCCAATGATCCAGCAATCAGCAGATGCCTGATGGGAAGCTGGCAGAGAATACTTTACCTGCTTGACTAGAGCTGTGTAGCCTGTGACAAAATTTATTGTTACAGATGTATCTCAACACTCGAATAGGAAAGCCACCCAGCTGTGGGTATTTGGTGTAGTCTTTCCCCTTTCTTTAGCCTCTTATTGCTAAATCCTAGGAAGGAGCAAGAAAGACTCAAATGGATCAGCTGGTGCATCCACCCGCCCCAAATCAACTAAAGCATTTCTGACAGAGAGTTCTGTAACCACCCTAAAAACCTCCAGTGAGTACACCTCCCCAGCCTCTATATGCAATCTATTCTAGTTCTTAATGATCTTTGTCACTGGAGCATTCTTTCTACAAAGCTCCTTCTAAATCTGCTTTTGTTCCAGTTTAAGCATATTACTTTTTGTCTCACAACTTGAAGAGAACAGTTTGTTCCTCTTCCTCCTTGAAGAAACTTTTAAAATATTTAAAGCCTCCTGTATGTCTCAGTTGTCTTTTCTTTGGGCTAAAATCCAGTTCCTTCCATTTTTCCTCACAGGCCAATATGATATCAGACAAAGCAGGTAAGAGGACAAGACAGAGAATATGAGGCTGCATTCTCTACCACTACCTGGGATTTCAGTCTGAGGAAGTTAAAGCAGAGTTAAAGAAGAGTCAAGGCACTTTCCATACAGAAATTGAATTATGCTCACATCTGAAAACTTCTTCTACTTTGGCACTTCCAGGAGTCTTATCAAACAAACAAACCAGCTACCCTTCAGCAAAGTGGCAAAGACAGAGTCCAGAAAGGCTACAGGCAGCTACGACTACCTCTGAAACAAACTATGAAAGAGCATCAGGAAAAGTTTTTTCTCATTTCTTCTAATCAACCCAAAGATTCACATTTACATGGTAGCAAATATTTCTATTAGGAGAGTTTCTTCTTACGATATGGCAAATATTGTCCAAGTCACCAGGGCTGCTGGGCTGATCTCAGCAATCACTGGGTCCATCTGAGGTCTTTTCCTGCTCAGTGTGTAGGAGAGTGTTAATACTTTTTCTGACATTTGCTGAGATAAGCTCCAGGTTATCCAGCATACTTGGTGCTATTAAAGTCATGCCTGTATTCCTGATTGCTTTAAAATTCATCCTGGGCATTCCTCATTGAGAAAGCAGCACAACAGTACTGCGCATTTGCAAATAAACAATTATTGTGGAAGATCAGTTTTCAAAATAGGAGAAACCTTTTACATCCATTTTAATATGAAAGCAGACTGCATTACCAGGTTTTTGGTCACCTACTTCGTATGTATTAGAAGTGCTACTGATGAATTCAGTACGTCCTACAGTACCTGTGCCTCAGAAAGGCAGGGGCAAACAGAAGCAGAGCTGTACCTCTGACAGTGAAGCTGTGCAGAGGCACTTTGTTTAGCAATACAGTGCATCCTAAAGAATATGGGCTGCATGCTTGCTCACAGAGAGCTGGACAGTATTTAATGCCCACTACAAATGGAGGATGCAATTCCTCACTAAGAAAGCAATCTCAAAATTAAATCTGAAGTTGGATGTACGCGGCCAAGGCCCCTTATGTTTCTTTGCTGAGGGTCCTGAGGAAGGAGACCATAACCATGATGTACTCAAAGCAGTGTAGAGGAAAAAAGCATAGCTTCACAACATCTGATAGAGATTAGAAATGTTTGGTTGCATTCACAGATCAAACAAGTTATGAAATCCATAGCTATTTAGATGACTACTGAATTTGGAAAAAAAAAAAATCAAATGTACCCTATTTTTCTCCCTATAAATTGAAAATAGGTTAATTTCTCTAACTTTTCTATGTATTTACTCTACAAGGGAAGGTTAGAAGATAATTTTTAATGGATGTAAAACAGTGAATATGTAGGAGAGCAGCTAAGCCTCATAAGAATCCTTCTGATAATTGGGCTTGCTTTAATTATACAGATGAGAAGCCAGCAAATAGCATTTCATATGCAGTCTTTGAGAAAAGAAATGCAGTGCACAGTCCTATATACTTGAATTTTAGTATCAAAGGAAACATATTAATTCTTGCAGCCCCAGTCTGCTTATTCTGATTTTTATGACTGAAAAAATATTGATCTGTGACAGCCAGTGAAACTAGTAAAGAATAAAAACCCTAGTTTTAAATCACAGAGGATGCGTTGCATCTCTGTTGCAGCTATCCAGCTGGGGGTACACTGGATTCCTTCTCTAGGTAGGGGAGAGGACTCTGAAGCAGAGAGCCAACAAAGAATTTCCTTAAGGTCACCCTGAGGCAGGGACAGAGCCATGCTGCCTGAGTTTCAAGCCTGTGTTCCTTTGACTACTAACATCAGGAACATTGACATCAGTGCAGTTTGCTACTGCGCCAGGTGACACCACTCTAGGATCAGTACAGGCAGTTCACACAATCTAACGAGAGCGAGCAGATTAATTTATGTCATCAGTATATGTCAAAGTGTAAATAAAGCAGCTGCAGGATAAATATGAAGCAAAACCTCACATTCCACATTGGCCTTAAGCGTCTTGCTTTATAAGCAATGCTTAATTCAGTGTTACGAAGATTGGGGTAATTACCTTTGGGGCAGAGATGTCTGTCACAGCGAGTCCTTGCTCAACCCTTGACGGATGACACTGACAGGCAGTTGGCATTTCAGGACAGTCCATGCAGCACTTTCAGGCTGTACAAGTGGAAGAAAAAAAAGAAAAAAGAAAGTAATTATAATCGCCAGAGACACAAAGCTCCTTCTGCCTTCATCCTTATTCTGTGAGCATTCCCCCTTCACCTTCCACATTATTAACCATGTTTTTAACAGTGGAATAGAAGCTAGCACAGAAGCCACTCATCTAAGGCAGATGGCAAATGTCAGGTTGAAATCACAGGTTGGAGTGTGAAAATACAAAAGAACTCATGGCCTTTACAATTTTTTGGTTTGATTTGTGAATAAAATGTGGATACCTATGGGAAACATTCATTCTCCAAATGGCTTTGGCTAGTATAACTCTAAATAAATATATAAGCATGCCATTTGTCACTTAAAAATTTGGTAGTTGCATTCACATTATAATTGCTAAGTGATATTTGTGTTCAAAACAACACATTAATCATAAGAGACATGACCTTTAGAAAGATAACATTCTTGCTCTTTTTATTTGTTTGCTTTTACCTTGGGACAAGATACTGCATAAGTTAAGGTACGTCACACTTAATACAAATGGAAGAAAGGAGAGAGTCATTTAAAACATGCCACCTATAATTTTATCTAGGAAAAATTTAGTTATATAGAATTTTTCCTATAAGGTTATACTGCAAATCTCTAAGCCAACTAGAACTCAATCCAGCTACTGCCATAAAAGACAATTAAAAATGCCTCTATAAAGGGGGGGGGCTAAGGAGAATCTTCATCCTATACTGGATGCAAGGGGAAACACAGTGACAAAGGATGGGAGTAAGGCTGGGGTACTTAATGTCTTCTTCTCCTCAGTCCTTAAGAGTAAAACCTGTTGTTGTCCAGGTACTCAGCTGCCTGAACTGGAAGACAGAGATGAGGTGCAATCTGAAGCCCCTCTAATCCAAGGGGAAATGGCTAGTGCCTGCTACAAGTGTTGGGATGAGAGGAAATGACCTCAAATTGCATTAGAGGAAGGTTAGGTGGGATATTAGGAAAAATCTCTTCACCAAATGGGTTATCAAGCATTGAAACAGGCTGTCCAAGGAAGTGGTTGGGAGCTATTTAAAAGGTTTGTACATGTGGTGCTTAGGGACATGGTTTAGTGGTGGTCAGAATATCTGAGATGAAAAAAAAAAGTATACAAATTAAAAACAATAACTTTCATAACAAGTTTTTTTCCATGTTGTTTCAAGTTTTTTACCTTCAAAAACAAAAAAAAGAGACACCACTGAAGCTGTAAAGACATTAAAGACCTCATAGCTCCAATATATCTACAGAAAGTTCTTTCTGTTTTACTCCCTTCAAGACTCTGTATCATAGAGGTCATTTCAATGAAAGTCATAATGAAAAAGCCTGAAGAAAATATGCACTCTTTTACACTTGTGCACATGCATGAACATATCTATAATTCATTAAAACTTATGAGAAAAGGGATCAGAAAGGAAAAAAAAAATGAAGTTCATTCATATCAACCATCCAAGCTTTTTGGTGTGAAGGGGCTTAGATCAGTACCCTGCATTTGCAAATTCCATCCCCCATAATACAATTACGTGATCTGTCAGAAACGAAATTGAATGTCATGAAATACCGCACAACTCCATAAATAATTAGCGTTTCCATTTTCCAAAGCAAATTGATAAAACTGGTATTTGGCTTAGTTTTCACACTCCAAAAACTGCTGTTAGGCTTGTGTTGTTAATTCAATCTTCCACCACTGGACTGATAAAAACAGAGATTTTCAAATTGAACCCTTTTGCCAGCAAGAAGGGCAGGTTAGATTTAGAGGAGTTACAGGAGGTTCAGAGTCAACGAAAATGCCTTTTAGGAAAAACAAATAGGATGAGAATTTTTAAATTTACTTTTTTTTTTTAAGACTCTTCTCAAACTAGCAACTCTGGTTTTTTAATTCACTGAGAGGAATCCAATGGTTGTGTGGAATAAGCCATGAAACTTTCTGCCCATATATTTCAGCAGTCCTGAATTGGGCGTCATTTGCACCAAAGGCATTCTGCATTTTTGTGATACAGATATAATCCTCCAGAGAAACCCCAAAGGAGTACAGACCTCAGTGATCAATTGATTCTGAAAGCAGATCTTGTCCTTGCATTTGAAAGCTGTAATTCTATGACAGATACCCATCTGTGCATCTCAGTCACACATCAACCACATCAACCTAGCTTAAGGTCAGATATTTCTGAAAAGCAGATATTCGCTTCCTTAGGAATTAAAAATAGAAGCAAGCCTAAGCAGATGAAGATACATATTTAGGCAGTACTCAGCAAATACTACTTTAGAGTACATGCAGGAATCAAAGAATGGTTTGGGTTGGGAGGGACCTTAAAGATCATCTGGTTCCAACACCCTGCCATGGGCAGGGACATCTTCCCCTAGACCAGGAATCTTAAGTGACTCCTCTGACTATTAAGCCTTGAGATTCTGGCAAGATCGCTGATGATGTCAGCTGAGCAAGGCTGGCTGCTTGTTAGAAACACAACAGTTTAAAACAAGGCAATTGTCAATTTTGGCCCAGCCTTTGTTTCTGGAGAATGACATATAAATTAAAAATAGAACTGCTCAAAAATCAAAACCATCCTGCAGGGAATATCATACTCATTCATATGGAAGAAATGAGTCTTGGCTTATTTCAGTCTTGTTTGCCAGGAAAGCAATTCAAAAATCACCCAGATTAAACCTTTATCAATTTCAGCTGTCTACATTTCTATTAGTACATTGAATTGTTTTGGGACACAGACTAATGAGAATATGACAGCTATAATTTGAGTTTGATTTTGTACAATTTGCAGGTGCTTCCAAAGAATCCAAACACTGATTTGGACATTCAGAGAGAAAAAAAAAGAGAAAAATAAATAAAGAAATACACACTTAAAAATGCATGTAAGGTGGTCAGATTACTGGGTTTCCCTCTAACAGACTAATTTAGGTTTGGACTCTAGATCTTTTTATTTATCTTTCACATGGCATATGAAAATGGCAACAAAAGGTAGTTTCCTCTCTACTGGAAATTGAATGAAGATTTTTATTATTGTTTTCATTAATAATCATGTATGACATTCTGTCAAGAAGTAAAAAAAGACACAGACATATATTCTAAGAAGTCATCCAGCTAATATATCAATATGCTATTATTAATATACAGCATCAGACACAAGTTTAAATATTTCACACAGTGTGAAATTTTAACCTTACTTTTCTAACAGAATATGCTAAAACCAAGCAGATCTCATCTCCTTGAGTGCAGAAAAGACAAGTGAACACACCAGAAATAGCAGATATTAGTGCCTGTGCCACGTGTTGTTCAGGAAGAGGCACTGTGGTGTTGACTGCAGTATTTACATGCCTATGTAGGTTACACTGGTCTAAAATAGAAATGCTCACGCAAGTAAGAGAATTCATATCCTGAGAAAGGTGACACAGAAATGTCTGTCTGTGATTTATTGATTTTTAATGCCGAGTAAGGTCAGCTCAGCAGCAAGCAGATATCCTGTATTAACTATGCCTTTCTCTTAGGAATACACAAGGAAATTTCTGGTAACCAGATAGAAAGAATAACTTGTTAGATTCACAGAAACTGTGGATGAATATGGTCACTGCAGAACCATATTTTCATGATTAAAAACACATTTTCAAATATTTCTTCAAGCTATAGAGATCACCTGAATATGTATGAATATGGAACAGAGTCCATACTGCCCTCATTCTAACTTGCACACTTGATTAACCCAGAAGAGTTCACAAATATGTCCCATTTCCCTGTCATTATATCTCTCTGTCAGTCTTAGCAATGGCCTTTAAAAAAATACAGCAGGGAAAAAAACCCCACAAACCCAACCTAACAGGAAATACTGTGGTTACACCTTTCTGTAGCCTGTACTCCTACTGTCTGCTGACAGCACAATGCAGACCAGATTCCCTTGCAATATCTGAACCTTGGCTGTCTGTCTTGTTAATTGACCACCAGGAATGACATGTAGGGTTCCTGAAGATTAGTTTGGAAGCTGGGCAAGAAGCCAAGAAAGTTGTGTGGCAGCCACACCAAAACCCTGCCATGTCACAGCCCTTCTACTTTTCCAGAGATTTGGTAAGAGTTAAAAGAGTACGAGGAGTACAGAGTGAGGTTCAAGAGCAGTTCAGATGTAGCAGCAATGGTCTATGTGCACCATGACACGTAACTCATCCTTTGAGTGCTGTTACTAGTTTTCAAAAGGAGCAATGAAACACTGCTGGTTCCAAACACCGAAAAGGAGTATAAAACCCAGTGAGCCATGAGAACCAAAGCACCATCCAGGGGATCAGCAGATCTAAATGACTTTTTGATGGTAATAATTGCTGACTGACCTTTCCCATTAACTAACTCACATGTCTACAGCAGACACTGGAATATTCATCGTGCACTAGCAAGAGGTTAAGTGGACAAACTCATCCTTTAGAAAGAATTAATAGTCGCCATTTATAAATACAACTGTTTTTCAGAAAGATACTTTTCCACAATGTTCTTGAGGTCTCTATCAGCTCAGATCTGAACAATACCACTGAAAAAGCAGTATACTTATGTGGCAAAACCACCCCAGAAATGGGACTTGAGTAGAACTGGACAGAATTACCATGCAACTGAGACACTAGGCTGTGGCTCATTCAGTGGTTCCAACAGTAATCTGGGACTCTGAAGAATTGGGGTCCACTCTCCTGCTTTGTAGCACATAACCAGTGAAGTCTGATGAGGTGACTTTCTGCAGCTGTGCCTAAACTTCTAGTCTGCAACATGGGAGTATTGTTCCTTACTTCTCAGAATGGAAAAAAGATACATTAGGCAATTCATTCTGTATGCAGTGGGACAAATAAAGCTTCTGGGTGTATACATTTTCCCCTGTACCTCACTTGCTACAGGGTATCCATCTTTTTTTTTGTATGTCTCCATGACATCTATGCCGGAAAAAACCAGGATGTGTGTCACGATCCGCTAATGCAAGCGGGGGTCGTGATGGTTCGTTTATCGATCTCAGAGTGTAAAAGGACACAAGAGATTTCAGTTTTAATCAAAGCAGTGCACCTTTATTAAGTGCCCACAACACAGTAATGCGATAGAAGAGAGTAAGAGAGAGAGAGAGAGAGAGAGAATAACAGTTGGCCAGCCAATGCCTCCTTCCTGACTTGAACACCAGCTGCTTCCAGCCATATGTACAACAACTCAATTCTGCCAACTTGACCCTTAGTAAACAATGATTTATGGTTTTCTACTCTATCTAGCTTTCATTTTTTTTAAATCGAAGTGCAAGATTCACACTGTGACATTATTACCCTTTGAAGCTAATATTCTCTCAAAATATTGTCCCTTAAATCAGGAAAAGGATGAATCTGATACCTCCTGGATCTGCAGAGTGGGAAGGTTAGTCTCAAACAGGCAAGAGTATGGGGATAAAAATGGAAAATAAAAGAAGGATGCACTGCTTATAAGGAGATTTGAAATAGGAGAGCATTATCCATCTCAGGTATCAAGATATGTACTGATCATTCTGGCCTGAGGTTACAGTGAAAGAAAAAGGTTTCTCAGTCAGGTAGAGTATTTCCCTTGTGGGCTTAGTCTGAGGTGTCCCATTCACCTTTTCATACGTTTCATCATTTTGGTTCTTTTGGGACCATAATGGAGGACACATCTAAAATCTGCAAGGAATCTAAGGATCTCACGAACTTATATAACTTTGAAATGCACAAGGCCTTTTCTTCTCTTCTAAGAAAACATAATTCCAGCCAGTTTAATTGTAACAATGTGGACTTTGGCACCTCAGGTTGAAATTCTGGAAACCTCCTTTACACATCCAGACTGAGGGCATATGGGTCATACCAAAAGGACTTCTTTTGGAATGGCTTGTGGGCATGGAAAATTGGCTGAAGAGTCCTAGGACAAAAAGAATTTGGATCCTGCATGAAGACTTGCAGTGGGAATTCAGTTTAAGCATGTGCTCCTAGGCAAATGACAGCTTTCCTAGTATTGCCATTATGCATCTTTTTCAGTCCACTGCAAGAAAAAAAAAAAAGATACTGAAGCTGGTTTTAATTGCATTACATAAAATACATGCATTATTACTTAATTTATTTAAATACAGCTGTCAGCGCTCATGTTCTTACTCTTTCTGAGATCCTGAAAGAGACAAAAAAGTCTCTAACACACTGAAATAAAGGTCAGCACTTTATTATATCACTTTGTCTTTGCACTGCTCTTTCATCCACAATATCCCTTAAGGATGTTCTTTACTAATGTTTATCTGCTACCCAGTCAATAATAAGAAGACTGTGTAGATATAACACGATCGTCTTCTCACCATTGCTTAAGCTGCTACTGCTAATCTAAAGTGAACGCAGAAATTCACCATTTTCAACACAAAGCCAGGTTTTTAGATACCACTAAGCACACAATTTAAGTGAGCTAGAGTTACAAGACCCTATACTAGAGATCATATAGAAACTAGAAATACCACAATGGGTAGATCAAAACATTTGCTTGCTGGAAATACTTGGCTTCTTCACAGAATCACAGAAGGGCTGGCAGGGAACTATGGAAATCATCCAGGCCAATCTCCTTTACTCAAAGACTGCAGGTTGCTCCAGACTGAGTCCACTGAGGTTCTGAATAACTCTGAGGAGGGAGACTCTGCAACCTCCCTGGGCAACCTGTCCCAGTGTCTGGTCATGCCTACAGCAGAAAGTTTTTTAAATGTTTAAATTTCCTGTGGTTAGCTATCTGCATTCTGAGTTCAGAACTGTGTCCGTGTGAGTCTTGTCATTTTATGTTGTAAAAAGTCTTTTAAGCCAATTAAGACACAGCCAACATGTGCAACATAATGATAGAAGACAACCAGCATCCTGGGATCAGCATTAGAGTAAGTTTTCTGAGCCATACTTTGGTGAATGATTTTAGTGGGTTGACACAAGAACTGCAGAAGGTAAGCTGATTTGTTTTGTGGTGTGTTTGTGGCAGTTTTTATTTAGAAGCATAAAAAGAAGTTGCTGGCAGAAGCAAATTAGGTTTGATTAATGTCTACATTTGTCTAGTACATACAAAAGCCACAAGACCTTCAAACCATATCACAGCTGCTCTTGGGCAGCTCTGCAGAGAGTCGTGCTGTCGTCAGAAACAGCATGACTTAAATGCACTAGAAAAGGGTTACATCATTTCATAAAGATGCTTCACTTAGGCTTGTTCATTTTATATTTTAAATCAATTGTACTTCATGCTGGAAAATACATCAGGACCCAAGTGCTCTTTTTAAAACAGCAGTGAATTTCTTAAGAGCAAGGAAAGACAAATCATTGACTTTAATGAAAAACAACCTTGAATCTGATCTGGAAAATAATTCCCTATGAAAAAATAATTGTGCTGATCCTACCAAACAATTACACAGGTGCTTCGCCTTATTCATAGCAAGCCCCTAGATAGCAACCTCTGTCCTCACTATACAGAAACAATTCCAGGTGGTCTCAGTACCCACAGATTGCCATAACCCACTGTCCCAGTGTGCCTGCACACCCATAAGAATGGACTGAGTGCTTCTGTCATCCTTGGAAGACATGGTGCCATCATCTAAATAACTTCAGTGTATATGTCTCATATGTTTCCTCTTAGAACACCATAAACAAGAATAAAAAATAATCTACTGCCAAGACAAGTCTCCCTTCACTTTTTTTCTTTTATGTACTTTTCCACAAAGGGATAGGAGAAGCACATGAGTATTAGAAATCCAAGAACTTAACCACTTTGAAGTGTCTTGGGAGGAGGCCAGATAGCATAACTAATTTAAACCTCTGTGGTCTATTCAGACTCCCTACTGATCTCAGAAACCTGTGTTATTTTCAGCTATTGCCCGTCTTTGAAACATTAAGCTCTGAACTCTGAAACATCTTTTCATGTTCTTGGAAAACACATAGTATCAATGCTACAAAAATTTAAGTAATTGATCTTCATCATGTTGACATTAATAATTTTATATAAAAGCAGTCATTATTTTTCTTTGCTTAACACTTCTCTCATTTCTTCTGTTCTTCACTGAGACACTCAATGTTTTAAGCCATATCACCTCACCCTCTTCCCCTTTGTCTTCTTCTCCTCCTTTCTTTTGCAAGACAGGTGCATTTTAATAAATCTTTTAATTTCTATACATAATCTCGTAACTGTGATCTTTCCCATAGTAGTTTACTGGTCCTAAACTCCTTCCATTTTGGTGTTCATAGCTTTCTGATACAGAAATACCCTGGGAAAAATGCAGTTTTCCAGACAGAGCCATACCGGAGCCAAGTCAACATAAATGATTAATTCCTATTCCATAATGCATGTATCCACAGTACTACTCAAATTCTTTCTGGCCATTGGTGCTGCTTTGTTTCAAATTTCAATTCCTCCTCCTTTATCTAATAACTCCCCATCTGCACAACTGGTTTACAGATTTCTTGTGTCACTGTTAATTATTTGGATTATTTTTTCTAAAGCTGTTTTGCTTCATTTTTCTGAGCTGAAAATCACTTTCGTGAATTCTAACCTTTCTATCACCTTTCTAGCATCTTTAGCCTTACCTTCTAAAAAGGAAAATAGCCTTTCTGTAAACTCTTCAAGCACTGAGTCTGATTTAATTCCATTTGCACCTGTTCCTCATGCAGCCATGCATGATCAATACCACCAGACAATTGTATGACCACAAATTATATCTAGTGTGGACCTGTCATGTGGATAATTGCTCTCCAGCTCAATAATTTTTGATCTCACACTGCTATCAGTAAACTTTTTTGAATATGCATCCCATATATTTGTATTTATAAATAATATAAATGTGCTACTTTACTAGCATATTATTTACATTATAAAAACATACATAAAAAATGAAAATGAAAAGTTAATGGGATAAAAGTGAAATAGACACTATTTTAAAAAATATTATACTAATGGTACATAAAATATTCTCTTCCACACCCCAATAGCTGGGAGTGCACTTTGGAGTGCCCTGCCCTAGCCCTTGTCCAGGATACATTTCCATGTACATTTCTGAAGAAGTGAGAAAACAATGCTCAATATCCCCTCTGTTTAAACAATACTAAGAGTTTGTGACAAACTGAGGAAAAAGAGACCATTGCTCAATCTAGCCTCACTTATCTAGCAATACTGCAGGATTGTTACTTCTGGTTTTAGCTTTACATTAATTGTCTTCTGCAGCTGAAAAGAGGTCTTTGTAGTTCCTCATGTGAATGAATTAAATGAATTGGGATGCCAAACTCGACATTTTTGTTGTTCTTTTCAGCACATCATAACCTTGATTACTTATGAATGAAGTGAATATGATCTAGATGAAGATGAATAATCATTGCTAATAGAAGAAATGAGGTGTTGTGTTCAGGAAGTTTCTATTTTAATTATGTTTCCCTTCAATAAGTCCACAATAATTCAAACTACAACATATGAGACACTTTGGTATATTTCATTTTTTATAGTGGCTCCCATTTTGGAGAAGCTCAGTTTTAAAAAGATTTGTTCTGAGGCTTTTTTGGTTGGGTCTTTTTGTTGGTTTGCTGTTTTTTTTTTAAATCTGACATAGGCCAGGACTGTTAAAGAAGGATAATAACAAACTAATCTCTCTGCAGTAAACATGATCAACACTGTATCTAAAAATATAATGAACTGAGGTGGCAATAATTCCAGACTTTCTACCATCTTAAGCATTAATATTTTTACACTATAGACTGTATTTTATTTTCAGCCAATGTTTATTTTGAATGAAATGCTGTTCACAGATCACCACTGATATCAGACCAGAACTTCAGAGCCACGGCACTTATACTTCTTAGTTTATCCCTAACAACCATAGCATTTCGTAAGAAATGCACATTATAGTTACCAGACATAAACAGCATCCAAAAAGATGACAGCTTCCCTGTTCAGTGTATTTACTGAATACCATTATACAGTGATATCCCATTTTGGTTTAACTACTGATTTTCGATTGTTACAATTAGTGTACATCTCAATTCATATAGATATAACTTCTCTCGGGCGGGGGAACCAAACCACCAAATCCACCACCACTAAACCAAAAAAGGTATGCTAGAAACTTGAATAAGAGACAAACACAGTCCAAATCATAAAATAAAGAAGACCAGTACTGTTTTAATTAAACCAGTATTAAAAGCATTTTGTGATGCATTTCATTCTGAAGAAAATACCTGTCAGGCATCCATAAACCTTCCTTTCAGTGCTGAAAGGAAAGGAAGCACAAAATATGTTTTGTTCACCTGCTCTTCATGAGTCTTTTCTTCTTTTCATAGATCAAAAGCCTTAGTTGGATTGTTTGTCTTTCTGTTTTGCTGCCACTGCAAACGTCCTTCTGTGCTCCTGATAGCCTTCAATTAATTTCTCTGGGTTAGATAAATATTACTCTTGAAGTTGTCTCATAAAGCTGTAGACTTTTTTGTGTGTCTCCCTGTATACACCTTTTATTGCCTGTTGTGCCTGTCATACTAAGGAATTAATTCCTGTGGGCTCACCCAGGATATAAATCCAGAGAAGACCACAAAATTACATTGGGACTATTGTCTGAACAGGTGAATCTACTCCCAGGACAGGAGCCTTTTTCTAAAGAATGGAGGAGTAATTCAGATCAAGGCTTGATATAAATCAACATGGGTAACAATGGCCCCTGGAAAGTGGAAGTGTTGGCAAACTCACTGACCTTCAGCCCCTTGTTGAGACATTTACTCTCCAATATCAGCATGGAAGCATGCAGCTAAAATTCAATTCAATTTTCAACTTGGACAAGCTTTGAATCTCTTTTTAAGTGGGTGAAGTGAATTTCTCTAAGTGGTTCTGGTAGTGGAGGTGAACAATCTTTGAGCCTGTTCTAGTTTGAACATCAAGGGAAACAGGATACAGACACAGACAGACCCCAAATTCTTCATAGGTGTTACTGCCCAAGCTGGTACAAGTCTGTTGATCTGGCAAATTCCCTGATGAATTTGCAGGACTTGTAGTGTACAAGCTGACCTGACCTGGCGTTTATTGAGAGACTACAAATACAGGGTGTCATTTTTTGTGTGTAAAACATTAGCATAATGTAATTCAGGAGATTCACACATTAAACAGGCTGGGTGTATGAAACAAGGTTACTGCTTTCCAGAGAAATCAATGGGAATTTTGCCACTGACTTCAGCAGAAGCAGGACTTCATCCAAAGCATGTAATTCCATGTCTATCAGTGTGTACACTCATGGTGGCTTTCGACTGACAGAGTTTGGAGCTCTGGCAGCATGCCAGGTGGGACTGCTCTGCTGCCTGAAGTGACGTGAGCTGGCTACTTCACTAAACACATGCAAAATTTGTTGGGGTTTCTTTTAACACACACCAGTTATGTGCCCTGCAAGTCATTTGTTTGCTGTTAGCTCGGGGCAGGCTTCCCACATAACATTTTTAAAGAACTACCCCAATAATAAAAGGTGTTGAAAAGAGACCTAATATTCTGTAGCCAATTTCTCAGACAAATCTGCTAACAGGAGGCCACTGCGTGCTCAGGAATACACCTCATGCTCTGTGAGAATGAACACAAACACCAAACCGATGATGGAGAAATAGCATTGGCAAATCTACAAACTCATCTGTCTACATTCATGTATCAATCACAACCGTGGTATAAATATTCTGAGCATGAATCTGTCACCACAATTTCTAGATGATTAATTTCTTTTTGATGGGCTGAGCCACAGTTCTGGAATTGAACATCCCTGAACTTTAGGATATTAAAAATTCACATCAATGTTTTTATAATATAGGACACTAATTTTTCTTCAGTTGCAAATTTATGCTTTGGAGCATTAGATATATTCTGAATACCTGCCAATGTCTGCTCTGCTTTCTTTCTTACTATAAATGAATATTTAGATTGCCCCAATGTGGTGATGCGATGTTTTTATTTTATTTTTGTATGTTCCTTGTACCCTAATGGTTCATCCCTACCTTTCCCACTTCTATTCCCAGTTGGTCAGCCCCAGATCCAAGCCGCTCCCCCGGTGCTCCCAAAAATGGTTATCCCCTCCCCTTGTTCTGGCACCTTCCCTATCAACCACCAAAACCCCTCCCGGAGTTCTGGACTGTTCTGTGCCTGTCACCAAAGCCCTCCCTAATTACCCTTATATGTTCCCCATCAATCCCCCTAGACCCTGCCTCTTCTTGGAAATCCCCTAAACCTCGATGCCCCATTGGGGCATGTGACCCCTTTCCCTCCTCCCCTTGAGACTACTGGTCCACATGAATGTCTATCCCTGTCCATATCCCTCCCCAAAGACCCTATTGGTCCCCTGTAAAGCCATCCCCCTTGTACCGCCTCCCTTTATAAGTTGTTGCACAGATTTGATGTGGGCTTGTGGTCCTTGGACTTGCTTTGGGCAATGGACCTGAAACGGTACCCAAAGGCAAGCCTCCCCGCAACTTTCTATCCTGTCCCTCTTTGGGGCTGCTGACAACCACAGCACCTGGAGCTTCAGCTCCCCTGGGCAGAGCTGAACTCCGGTGGAGCAGCTTTAAAGCCTCGAGCCTTCGGCTGCCCCGCACTCCTGCCGCACACCGCAGGTGCTGGCCGGGCTGAAGAGAGCGGTCACTGCGACACCCCAAGGCAGCCTTTGGACTATAGCATGATGCTTTGTTACTTGTTAAAAGGAATGCTCCTATCTACAGAGAACAGTGGAGGAAAAGGTTTTCCATCAGGGACAAAGATGAGCTGCTTTCAGTAAAAAGTATTTGCTTATAGGGCTTACAAGGTAAAATACTTCAATTTTTGACAAGTCACCAATTATTTGCATGACAATAAGTAGGGGTGGGCACAAGCTAATTCTAAGTGTAAATGAAAAGTGCATATACAAAAGCAGCATTGAAATAAGCCCACACTCTGAAAGTGGACTTAGATCATGGACTAATTCTCTCTCACTTTTTTTTTTTTTTAAATGCAGTTTTCAGAAGGAAAAACTCTGCCTGCATAAGCTACAAAAAACGTGGAATGCTTTCATCACTGTACCCAGGAAACCAAAGAAATACATATTTTACTCAAAAAGTAGATATCAGTTCAAATATTCCAGTCTTGCCTGGTCAGTGGGAATCATGAGTTTCTTTGAAACATTTTTTAAAGTGTATACTCTTCCACCAAAAAACAGCTATGCTTTTTTTTTGAAAATAAAAATACCGTCAAAGGATAAGTTTAAAGGGATGATCACTACTGCTGCTTAGAAACATTGGTTAACGTTGTTCCAGAAAGCTGAATTCCAGCTACTGTGCTTGGTATTGAAACTCCAGACATCATCAGCCCGAAGGAGGTGTGAAGAGCTAAAAACCTCAGGCTTCCTTGGAGAGGAAGATCCAGCCTGTCCACCACAGGACACAAGATGCAGCAAAGTAAATGCAGTTTTCAGAAGGAAAACTCTGCCTGCATAAGCTACAAAAAACGTGGAATGCTTTCATCACTGTACCCAGGAAACCAAAGAAATACATATTTTACTCAAAAAGTTGATATCAGTTCAAATATTCCAGTCTTGCCTGGTCAGTGGGAATCATGAGTTTCTTTGAAACATTTTTTAAAGTGTATACTCTTCCACCAAAAAACAGCTATGCTTTTTTTTTGAAAATAAAAATACCGTCAAAGGATAAGTTTAAAGGGATGATCACTACTGCTGCTTAGAAACATTGGTTAACGTTGTTCCAGAAAGCTGAATTCCAGCTACTGTGCTTGGTATTGAAACTCCAGACATCATCAGCCCGAAGGAGGTGTGAAGAGCTAAAAACCTCAGGCTTCCTTGGAGAGGAAGATCCAGCCTGTCCACCACAGGACACAAGATGCAGCAAAGCCAGCTGGAACTGTGCCTCATTTGTAAGGCTCGTGTAACTCTGGCACCAAAGAGTCTCCACCATTCTCCAGAATGTTAACCATGCTCTTTGCATCTGACATGAACCATTGTTTCCTGTTCCCCTAAGTGTCATGGTTTGCACATGAGAGATTTAGAGCTGAAGTAAAATTACAAATTAATTATCTTCCAAATTGAGCTTGTCTTCCCCAGGTTAGATTCCGTATACATCTGAGGAGAACTGTGGTTGGAATGATAATATAAACCATATTGCCAAAATCCTTAACTTCACTAGGTCTGATAATTCAAAGTGAAAAATGCTTCCTCATGCCCTTCCAATTTACACGGAGATTTTGTAATCACCTTCAGTTTATTTAAAAGTGCTTCTTGCTGCAGTGAGTATTAAAAGATAAATTCTAAACAAAAAGTATATGAGAGGAAATGATTATTGAAGCATTAAGAGGCAGTGGTAAGGCTGGTAATTAAATTTGCTCAGTACCTCATCAGCCTCCCCAAAAAGCAAAGTCCAGTGCTCTCAGGAGATATGTAGGCACTTAAGCACATCAGAATTACATCTTCCATCTAATGAACATTTACCTCCTTCTAAATGTCACTCTTGGAGGGGGTGACCAGAAAAAATGTCACAGAAGATAACATCCCTCGTGGACATGAGGCAATAAAACCATCACTAGTTCCAGGTGGAAAATCATTATTTAGAACATCAAAGAAGCCCTTCACATACTTCATCTGTGAAACAGTTGCCAAGTGTCTCCCAAAGTCAGCAACTGTTCAGTGTGCAATGGTGGATTTTTTGGTTTTTTTACATTATTTTAAAAAATCCATTGCTCAAAGGAAAACAGGGGAAAGAAAAAGATTGGGGAGCCCCAAATTCTGTTTTTTTAATCTCTTGTTTGAGAGAATATTTAATTTTCTGATTAAATTTCCTTACATTTCAAAGAGCTCATTACCCCAAAAGGGTGATTTTGGAATGATAATAAAAATTAAGATTGGTATTCATTGAAGATGTGAAGCACCACCTGAATACTCAGCAGCACCCCTAACACTAAGCACAGATGAGCTGTACACCACATTCGGTGGCCCTGGGAAGCTGTTGGAAAGAGGTTAGAAATAGATAGAAACTTTGCAAAGCAGTTACAGTTCAAGTCAGTTTTATCAAGTGTTCAGATGGAAGTCTCTGAATTGAAAAGTTCTGCACATCTCAGAATGAGAAATGAAACTAGATTTTTGTGTCTGCTTCGAACCTAGTGGTATCCCAATGGGAGGCTTGTCAGAAAAACTGATTAGGATAAATGCTCATAAATCATGACTAACCTGGTTGAATTAGCTCTTCCCTGCAGGCTTGTAAAAAGACAGAATTTTATCTGCTTCTCAGAGAGCCAGCCTAGGAGGCATATGATACCGGCTTTATAAATCTGTGCTGAAGCATGGGACAGAATAATGACAGTAGGATAATTATCACCATAAAATTAGAAATGGAAACTTCCCTCCCTCCTTGCTGTAAGAGAAATAGTTGACTTTTTCTCTTATGTTTGTCAAAGATTTTAAACTCTGCACCTGATAAAGTACCATTGGGCAAGAGCTCTGTAGATGAGCAGAGCAAGGTAACTACGCCTTTAAAGGGAAAAAGATGGTTGTGAAATAGTTGCCATTTGGATATAGTTATATATTTAATTAATTAGTGTTACTTGCAAGTTGTAGATAAAATGAGAAAAGGTGAGGAGGTATTTAGGATGAGATGCATCCCCAAGTGCTAAAGGTGCTGGCTGGTGTCACTACAATGGTACTTCCTGTTATCTTTGAAAGGTCATGGTGATCAGAGGAAGCTCCTCCCTAGGACAGGAAGAAATCAAATGTCATTCCTATCTTGAAGAAGGGCAAGGAGAAGGATCTGGGGAACTATAGGTGGTCAACCAGAACTCAATCCCTGATGGAGTGAATAATCCTGGAAACTACTTTTAAACGTGTAAGACCAAGAAAGTGATTTGGAGTAGTCAGCATGGATTTCTGAAAGGGAATTAATTAGAAAAGCAAGGTATCTGGTATCCTTCTTAAAGGCTGCTGTAGAAATAAAGGGAGAAAAAAGGGAATACATTAACTGAAAAAACCCTCAACCTAACAGTAGTGTAAGTAGACAAGTCAAACGTGGAAGAAAATATAATTAAACCACACAAAGTAAGTGCCATCAGAGTAATCACACGGGTGGTTCATCAATGGCAAAATTATGCAGAGTACAGGAGCTCTTTTGCCTTATGCATGTAATCCAAACCAAAATTAACGTAATTTAATTAATCTTTGTTTTGAACAATATCTCTCTCGCCCAAAAACAACCACTGAAGGCTATCAACACTAAAGCACCATGACCATGATACTGATGTAATTATCCCAGTGCCACAATATGGATGGGAGATACATTCCTTTAGTAGCTGCCCTTGTCAACAGCATGGATGGAGCAGAGTCCTCATAGCAATAGCACGGTCTGTTACTCTCTTCTTCATCCCAAAGAAGGCTCACTGACGCCTTAATAGCCTCAGAACAAGTAAGAACAGGATGAGATTAACAGAAAAGAGTGTAACATGGAACCTGCTCCTGCTCCCATTATGGAGCAATTTTTTTTTTTTTTTGGTTGGTCTAAAAGCATTTTGAGGAGAAGGGAAGGACAAGGAAGGCTTGTAGAGTGACCTCTGCTTTTTCAGGCAGAGAGTGTGATTTGCACACATCATTCTAGCAAGAGAAGTCATAAAGATTAAATTGTGGCACTTGAATATTTTTCAGTAAAATACTACTCCCAGCAATTCAGGACCAATTAAACTAGAGTTGCATGGATGAATTTGCTAAGTCCTTCTAAGACCATTCTTAGTGGCATGAAGCCAGTACTCATCTCCTGAGACTAAGTCCTAATTTTCAAAGTGAAATGCATTTTTTATTTGTAGACAGTGACCAAATCACCTGCTGTAAAGTCAAGCTGTGGAAGAAACCAAGACCCTTTTGTGAGGAACTGAGTAATACAATTTGAAAGTACTAGGGTGTGAGCAGAGCTATGAGGACTTTACCTACCCCTTCCAAAGTCAGTAGCAAAATTCATGCCTGCTTCAGTGGTCAGAGGCATTGGTTCTCAAGTCACAGAAGATAGTGAAGTGTAAGCCATGCAAGAACTTTAAAATTTTTTTTTCCATTAGGGTTTTTTAGTCTTCCATTTGTCCTCATTTACAGCTCATAGGACCCTTATAAATCCAGTGTTAAAAAGGCAATAAAAATATGATATTTTGCAAATTCTGAAGCAACAGAAATAAAACGGGTTCTATTCTAAAAAATGTTACCATTATATTTTCTGAATAGATGTGGTCAAGAATGGAGGCACTATAGTGAGACAGAAAGTGACTCCAAAAATGTAATAGCTTATTAGAAGCTAAAGATGTAATAAAAGTATGGTATTTAATCTTAATTACAGAACTTGTTTTAAACATATTTTCTTCCCATTTGATCAAAAGCATCCATAGAAAAGAAATGAATTATGATATAACCCAAAACAGCCAATTATAACAACTAAGCTGCAGTCATTTAGTTCAGTATCACAGCTTTTTGAAAGCTCTCCCCAGCCTAGATCTAGATTACATTTGAAATGTAAAGTTTTTTGATTAAAGCGGGTGATTGTTAACCTCCCACTGCTATACCGCTATCAGTGAGTGTTCGTCTTATTTTGGATGCCAAAAGAAAGGGAGCTGCTGATGCCTCTCAAAATCTGCAGAAAATGGCACCTTTTTAAAAATACAATTAGATAGGGAAGAGAAAGAATAAGAGACTGGAGGTACATTTATAAGTGACAAGAGAAATAAAATAAAAAAGTAATTTTATATTAGAAACAGTAAGGATGAAGTCATAGGCTTTCTTTGAGGTTAACTCCCTCAAGTCTCATAAAACACAGGCTTAACATATTGCCTGGGTTACACAGAACCCCATGCCCAAACCAAACCCAGCTCAAGGGCAGAGCCAAGACCACTTTTACATCTTCAGCACAAAAACCTTATTCTTGGCAACTA